>NC_041382.1:91902757-91937186 GCF_002162155.2 Triticum dicoccoides | reverse complement strand
CTCTTTGCTTAGTTAGTAGATGATTTTAGTAGTAGTAGGTGTTAATTTAGGGTTCATAGATAATGATTTTTAGAAGTAGTGATGGTAAACTAGTTGTATAATTAGCAATAGTACATGTTAATTAGTAGTAGATGTAGTAGTTAGATGTTAATTAGTAGTAGATGTAGTAGTTAGATGTTAATTATTAGTAGTAGTAGATGTGCTAGTTTCTTTCTATTTATAGTAAGTTTATATATAGTAAGAACGAGTTGAATTAATAGAACTAGTTAGTAAGAACTTGTTGCTATTTTTTTTAGTTAGAGCAATTTTTCTTGCATCGACGTGGACGATGCCTATCCCGCATCCTCGTCATCGAGTCGACGGAGGTCGACACCTACTTGACCAGATGGGCCATGTCCGGGACTGGGCTCCGCCGGGGTGGTATTGGGAGGCGCTACCTACCGGGGTGCGCAGGTTGGTGAGGAGCCAGCCTGTCGTTGACCCGAACCTTCTTTGGTGGCGGTCGCGTGGGCCAGTGACGGTCCAGAGGCTCGAGGACTCCGCAGAGGTGGTGCGTCACTGTGTCAGTGAGGAGGACGCGCACGTTTGTCGCTACTTGTTTGCGTTGGAGCACAGGTTCTCCAATACCTGGCAGGTTCTCCAGGGATCTCACTAGAGCTATGATCCCGTGATGGTTCCTTCTCTGTGGGTGTCCACTACCCGCGCCAATACCCATCATGTGCTAGGGTTTTAGTTGTACTAGTGATGTTATATGTATGACACTATTCAGGATGTATTAGTGATAATATTCGACGATGTACGGACGCATGAGATGATTTACTTTTGCTTATTAAATGCATGCTAATTTGAGTCCTATAAGATATTTTGAAATGTATATATTGTGTTGCTTAATATCCAAGTGGCCGGTCATGTTTGCAGGTTACACCTCCGAGTGGCCTATGTTTTGCCGGAGTGTTGATTCATTTCCGTTCTGGCAAATTTCAGGCGCTCGATATGTCCTATTTTAGCAAAGGTCATGCCGGATTTTTCCGTGAATTTTGGCATGACTTTTGCCAGAATATGTAGGAAATATCGAGTGCCCCGATTTGTGTGTTGAGTATCCTGGTAGTTGTCTTCTATCGATTTTCAATTAATGTTTTAACTATGAACATAGGAAATTTCTGACGACAAAAAGCATTTCGATATTTGCAAATACTGCGAAGACGAGTGCGGCCTGTGCGACGGAATCTTCCTAGATGATGATAGGCGCTTCAACATCAAGCTGGACGAGAACTTCGAAGTGGATACAGTAAGTCACAACGACAAGTCTTTTTTTTGTAATTAAGCATGACATCTGCTTCATTTGCTTCAGCTTATATTTTTTTACTATTCTACTAGCGTATCCCCTGCCATGCAAGAGTTTGTGTATTGGATAAGATAGGTTTCAGTCATACTATGGAGGTAAAGAAAGTTTACTTGAAGACCGAGCATGGTTATATCTTCCACGCAAAATTATACAATTCAGACGACTACACCTATTTTGGATGCAAAACATGGCGAGCACTATGCAAGACTTATGCATTTGAGCCTGATATGGTTATCACCTTTGATATTCGTCCGGAAGATGATAATGAAGGTAATACCGACATCTGGGTCGATGTGCAGACGCCTCCAGTTACACCATTATGTAAGTTTGTCAACCATATTTATGTCTTTGATATTGTTTATTCAAAAATAGTTGACAACTAATTTGTATTGTCAGATTATTTCGGTGCAAGCAAACATGTCCAGCGCTTGGTAGACAGGACCTACTACTGTCCCGGGGCTGAACTAAACCGCGAGGAGCTAAGTCATTATGTTTCATGGCTTGAGGATCTTGATACTGTCAAGACAAATTTTCTTCCTGGACTTAGAAATGTTAGTACTGAAAACGTGCGACCAATAGTGTTCGTAATGAACTATGGTCACATCTATTTAGGAAGGATGGTAAAATTTTTACTATTTGTCCTCAGTGCATCTTTTCCATACATTATTTTTAAAGCTAAACTTCATTGCTAAGTATGTTACCATACGATGTTTTACCAACAGGGACTCCCGATGAATGTTGTGCCTTATGGGATCGAGACTAAAGGTACCATGAGTATTATTAGCTTACGGCCAAGATATCCTACATGTTACTTTAGTGCATTCAAGATCAGCGATGAATGCTTAATAGTGCAAGACTGGACCAGATATGTGATGGGGGAGCGTAGAGAAGTACTAGGGGGCAGCAAACAGATGTGCTACCCAAAATTAGGAGACAGGTTCATCTGCATGCTCCAACTTGATCAAGGAGGAGAGCTACACATGTTTTATGTTATTTTACCTAAGAGAGAGCAGCAGGAGTGATTAGCTAGCTAGAAATGAGTTTGAGGATGATGATGTGCTACACTATTACTATGATGATAAAATAGCTAGTGTTGGTGGTAATGACTATGATGATTATTATTAGCTAGTGTTGGTGGTGATTAGCTAGCTAGAATGAGAGTTTGAAGATGATGATGTGTGCTACACTATGACTATGATAATTAAATAGCTAATGTTGGTGGTAATGACTATGATGATGATTAAATAGCTTGTGTTGGCGGATTAGATTCAAGTGGAGGCAACATGTGGTGCACATCGAAAGTACTACTAGTCCAAACTAGATCAAGTTTGGATTTGTAGTATACTTTTGACATGCACCACATATTGCCTCCACTTGAAACTAATCCACCTTCATTTGACACACTGTTATGGACATAATGATGTAAACCTCATAACTGGTATTGTACCAATATTTGTACGATAAATACACTAAAAATAAAAAATACTAGTAGCGATGGACGGAAAACACGCTGCCAGTAGTTACATTAGCAGTAGCGCGGGATTGAACAAACGCTGCAGCTACTTGTCCTAGCAGTAGCGCGTGTAACACGCGCTACTGCTAAGGAATAGCTGTAGCGCCTTATCAATAGCACATATCGCCGCGCTACTGATAGGCCTAAAACCCGTGCTGCTGCTATCCTTTTCCCTAGTAGTGGCTATGTGTTTGATCTCTCTCTCTCTCTCTCGTGTTCTTGAGGTGGTACGATCTTGATGTATCGCGAGCTTTGCTATTATAGTTGGATCTTATGATGTTTCTCCCCTCTACTCTCTTGTAATGGATATAGTTTTCCCTTTGAAGTTATCTTATCGGATTGAGTCTTTAAGCATTTGAGAACACTCGATGTATGTCTTGCATGGGATACCCGTGGTGACAATGGGGTATTCTATTGATCCACTTGATGTATGTTTTGGTGATCAACTTGCGGGTCCCGTGACCTTGGGAATCTATGCATAGGGGTTGGCGCACGTTTTCGTCTTGACTCTCCGGTAGAAACTTTGGGGCACTCTTTGAAGTTCTTTGTGTTGGTTGAATAGATGAATATGAGATTGTGTGATGCATATCGTATAATCATACCCACGGATACTTGAGGTGACATTGGAGTATCTAGGTGACATTAGGGTTTTGGTTGATTTGTGTCTTAAGGTGTTATTCTAGTGCGAACTCTAGGGCTGTTTGTGACACTTATAGGAATAGCCCAACAAATTGATTGGAAAGAATAACTTTGAGGTGGTTTCGTACCCTACCATAATCTCTTCGTTTGTTCTCCGCTATTAGTGACTTTGGAGTGACTCTTTGTTGTATGTTGAGGGATGTTTATATGATCCAATTATGTTATTCTTGTTGAGAGTACTTGCACTAGTGAAAGTATGAACCCTAGGCCTTGTTTCAACGCATTGCAATACCATTTACGCTCACTTTTATCATTAGTTATCTTGCTGTTTTTATATTTTCAGGTTACAAATACCCATATCTACCATCCATATTGCACTTGTATCACCATCTCTTCGCCAAACTAGTGCACCTATACAATTTACCATTGTATTGGGTGTGTTGGGGACACAAGAGACCCTTTGTTATTTGTTTGCGGGGTTGTTTGAGAGAGACCATCTTCATCCTATGCCTCCTACGGATTGATAAACCTTAGGTCATCCACTTGAGGGAAATTTGCTACTGTCCTACAAACCTCTGCACTTGGAGGCCCAACAACATCTACAAGAAGAAGGTTGTGTAGTAGACATCAAGCTCTTTTCTGGCGCCGTTGCCGGGGAGGTGAGTGTTTGAAGGTATATCTTTAGATCTTGCAATCGAGTCTTTTAGTTTCTTGTTTTATCACTAGTTTAGTTTATAAAAGAAAATTACAAAAAAAGGGAATTAAGTTTGCCTCATACGCTTCATCTTTTTAATATCTTTCGTGAGTATGATGGAAAGGAAAATTGTGCCAAAGTGTAAGAAGAAGAATGCATTAAAATGTTTGGCACAAAATAGTTGAATGATGAGCATGATTGCAATGTTTTTAGTATGAATTCCTTGACTATCTGTGATGCTAATGATATGCAAAGCCACAAGCTTGGGGAAGCTATGTTTGATGAAGATGATATTTTTTGCCCCCAAATTTTGATAAGAAAATTTATTATGATGATAGCATGCCTCCTATTTATGATGATTATATTGATGAAAGTGGATTTGGAGAGGTCATGACTTTATTTAGTAATGATTCCACTATTTCGGAAGAGGTTCCAATTGATTATGAGAACAAAGTTGCTATCTATGATGATTATTGTGATGACTTGTATGCTATTAAGAATAATGATAACCATGAAACTTGTCATCATGATTTTAGTTTTCAATTGGATTATGCCTCATATGATAATTATTTTGTTGAGTTTGCTCCCACTATTATTCATGATAAGAATTTTGCTTGTGTGGAGAGTAATAAAATTTCTATGCTTGTAGATCATGAAAAGAATGCTTTAGGTGATGGTTATATTGTTGAATTCATTCATGATGCTACTGAAAATTCTTATGAGGGAGGAACATATGCTTGTAGGAATTGCAATAATATAAAGTTTCCTCTCTATGTGCTTAAAGTTTTAAAGTTATGCTTGTTTTACCTTCCTATGCAAGTTGATTCTTGTTCCCATAAGTTGTTTGCTCACAAAATCCCTATGCATAGGAAGTGGGTTAGACTTAAATTTGCTAGTCATATTCTTCATGATGCTCTCTTTGTGTTACAATTCTTATCTTTTATGTGAGCATCATTGAAATCATCATGCCTAGCTAGGGGAGTTAAACGATAGCACTTGTTGGGAGGCAACCCAATTTTATTTTTGTTCCTTGCTTTTTGTTCCTGTTTAGTAATACAAAATTCATCTAGCCTCTGTTTAGATGTGGTTTTATGTCTTTAATTAGTGTTTGTGCCAAGTAGAACCTTTGGGAAGACTTGGGGAAAGTCTTTTTTAATCTTGCTGTAAAAAACAGAAACTTTAGCGCTCACGAGAATTGCTGCCATTTTTTATTTGGAAAGTGCTATTTAGTTAATTCTTTTTGAAGATGATTAATAGATAAATTACTCACGTCCAGCAATTTATTTTAGAATTTTTGTGGTTCGAGAAGTTTACGTTTGATACAGATTACTACAGACTGTTCTGTTTTTGACAGATTCTGTTTTCTTTGTGTTGTTTGCTTATTTTGATGAATCTATGAGTAGTATCGGAGGGTATGAACCATATATAAGTTGGAATACAGTAGATATTACACCAATATGAATTTATAATGAGTTCATTGCAGAACTTAAGTGGTGATTTATTTTCTTATACTGACGGAGCTCACGAGTTTTCTGTTAAGTTTTGTGTTGTGAAGTTTTCAAGTTTTGGGTGAAGGTTTGATGGACTATGGTAGAAGGAGAGGCAAGAGCCTAAGCTTGTGGATTCCCAAGGCACCCCAAGGTAATATTCAATGAAAACCAAGAGCCTAAGCTTGGGGATTCCCCGGAAGGCAACCCCTCTTTCGTCTTCATTCATCGGTAACTTTACTTGGAGCTATATTTTTATTCGCCACATGATATGTATTTTGCTTGGAGAGTCATTTTATTTCATTTTGTTTTGCTTGTTGTTTGAATAAAATAAAAAGATCTGAAATTATTAAATGTTAGAGAGTCTTCATATAGTTGCATAATTGTTCGACTACTCATTGATCTTCACTTATATCTTTCGGAGTAGTTTGTCATTTGCTCCAGTAATTCACTTATATCTTTTTAGAGCACGGTGGTGGTTTTATTTTGAATAAATAGATGAACTCTCATGCTTCACTTATATTATTTTGAGAGTATTTAGAACAGCATGGTAATTTTCTTTGGTTATGAAATTAGTCCTAATATGATGGGCATCCAAGAGGGATATAATAAAAACTTTCATATAGAGTGCATTGAATACTAAGAGAAGTTTGATACTTGATGATTGTTTTGAGATATGGAGATAGTGATATCAAAATTGTGCTAGTTGGGTAGTGGTGAATTTGAGGAATACTTGTGTTGAAGTTTGCAAGTCCCGTAGCATGCACGTATGGTAAACGTTATGTGACAAATTTGAAACATGAGGTGTTCTTTGATTGTCCTCCTTATGAGTGGCGGTCGGGGACGAGCGATGGTCTTATCCTACCAATCTATCCCTTAGGAGAATGCGCGTAATACTTGGTGTTTGATGACTTGTAGATTTTTGCAATAAGTATGTGAGTTCTTTATGACTAATGTTGAGTCCATGGATTATGCGCACTCTTACCCTTCCATCATTGCTAGCCTCTTCGGTACCGTGCATTGCCCGTGATATGATACGCTCTATCACACATAAGCCTCCTTATATCTTCCTCAAAACAGCCATTATGGCATTTCCATAGCCATTCCGAGATATATTGCCATGCAACTTTCCACCGTTCCGTTTACTATGACACGCTCCATCATTGTCATATTGCTTTGCATGATCATGTAGTTGACATTGTATTTGTGGCAAAGCCACCGTTCATAGTTCTTTCATACATGTCACTCATGCATCATTGCACATCCCGGTACACCGCGGAGGCATTCATATAGAGTCATACTTTGTTCTAGTATCGAGTTGTAATCATTGAGTTGTAAATAAATAGAAGTGTGATGATCACCATTAATAGAGCATTGTCCCCCCTCCCAAAGAGAAAGGCCAAAAAAAAAAGAAAGGCAAAAAAGGGAAAGGCCAAACAAAAAAAAATAAAAATAAAAGGGACAATGCTACTATCCTTTTTTACACACTTGTGCTTCAAAGTAGCACCATGATCTTCATGATAGAGAGTCTCTTGTTTTGTCACTTTCATATACTAGTGGGAAATTTTCATTATAGAACTTGGCTTGTATATTCCAACAATGGGCCTCCTCAAGTGCCCTAGGTCTTCGTGAGCAAGCAAGTTGGATGCACACCCACTTAGTTTCTTTTGTTGAGCTTTCATACGTTTATAGCTCTAGTGCATCCGTTGCATGGGAATCCCTACTCTTTGCATTGATATCAATTGATGGGCATCTCCCTAGACCATTGATTAGCCGCGTCGATGTGAGACTTTCTCCTTTTTGTCTTCTCCACATAACCCCCTCATTATATTCTATTCCACCCGTAGTGCTATATCCATGGCTCACGCTCATGTATTACGTGAAAGTTGAAAAAAGTTTGAGATTACTAAAGTATGAAACGATTGCTTGGCTTGGGTGTTGTGCATGATGAGAGCATTCTTGTGTGACGAAAATGGAGCATGACCAAACTATATGATTTTGTAGGGATGAACTTTCTTTGGCCATGTTATTTTGAGAAGACATGATTTCTTAGTTAGTGTGCTTGAAGTATTATTATTTTTATGTAAATATTAAACTTTTGTTTTGAATATTATGGATATGAATATTCTTGCTACAATAAAGAGAAATACATGATGAATATGTTAGGTAGCATTCCACATCAAAAATTCTGTTTTTATCATTTACCTACTCGAGGACGAGCATGAATTAAGCATGGGGATGTTGATACGTCTCTAATGTATATATAATTTTTGATTCTTCCATGCTATTATATTATCTCTTTTGGATGTTTATGGGCTTTATTATACACTTTTATATTATTTTTGGGACTAACCAATTAACCTAGAGCCCAGCGCCAGTTTCTGTTTTTTTCCTTGTTTTAGAGTATCGCGGAAAAGGAAAATCAAACGGAGTCCAATTGACCTGAAACTTCACGGAACTTATTTTTGGACCAGAAGAAGCCCACGGAGTATCGGAGTTGGACCAGGAGAGTCCCGGGCTGCCCACGACGGTGGGGGGGGGGGGCGCCCACTCCCCTGGGCGCGCCCCATGCCTTGTGGACAGCCCGGAGGTCCACCGACGTACTTCTTCCTCCCATATATACCCATATACCCTAAAAACCTCAGGGAGGGGCAATAGATCGGGAGTTTCGCCGCCAGAAGCCTCCGTAGCCACTGAAAACCAATCTAGACCCGTTCTGGCACCCTGCCGGAAAGGGAATCCTTCTCTGGTGGCCATCTTCATCATCCCGGTGCTCTCCATGACGAGGAGGGAGTAGTTCTCCCTCGGGGCTGAGGGTATGTACCAGTAGCTATGTGTTTGATCTCTCTCTCTCTCTCTCGTGTTCTTGAGGTGGTACGATCTTGACGTGTCGCGAGCTTTGCTATTATAGTTGGATCTTATGATGTTTCTCCCCCTCTACTCTCTTGTAATGGATTGAGTTTTCCCTTTGAAGATATCTTATCGGATTGAGTCTTTAAGGATTTGAGAACACTTGATGTATGTCTTGCGTCGTATTGATGGGGAACGTAGTAATTTCAAAAAATTTCCTACGCACACGCAAGATCATGGTGATGCATAGCAATGAGAGGGGAGAGTGTGATCAACGTACCCTTGTAGACTGACAGCGGAAGCGTTAGCACAACGCGGTTGATGTAGTCGTACGTCCTCACGGCCTGACCGATCAAGCACCGAAACTACGGCACCTCCGTGTTCTAGCACACATTCAGCTCGATGATGATCCCCGGACTCCGATCCAGCAAAGTGTCGGGGAAGAGTTCCGTCAGCACGACGGCGTGGTGACGATCTTGATGTATTACCGTCGCAGGGCTTCGCCTAAGCACCGCTACAATATTATCGAGGACTATGGTGGAAGGGGGCACCGCACACGGCTAAGAATATGATCACGTGGATCAACTAGTGTGTCTAGGGGTGCCCCCTGCCTCCGTATATAAAGGATCAAAGGGGGGGTGTGGCCGGCCAGGAGGAGGGCGCGCCAGGAGGAGTCCTACTCCCACCGGGAGTAGGATTCCCCCCCTTTCCTAGTTGGAATAGGATTCGGGAGGGGGAAAGAGGAGAGAGAGAAGGAAGGGGGGGCGCAGCCCCCCTCTCCTTGTCCTATTCGGACTAGGGGGGGGAGGGACGCGCGGCCCAGCCCTGGCCACCTCTCCTCTCTTCCACTAAACCCCACTAAGGCCCATATACCTCCCGGGGGGTTCTGGTAACCTCCCGGTACTCCGGTAAAATCCCGATTTCACCCGGAACACTTCCGATATCCAAATATAGGCTTCCAATATATCAATCTTTATGTCTCGACCATTTAGAGATTCCTCATCATGTCCGTGATCACATCCGGGACTCCGAACAAACTTCGCTACATCAAAATGCATAAACTCATAATATAACTGTCATCAAAACCTTAAGCGTGCGGACCCTACGGGTTCGAGAACAATGTAGACATGACCAAGACACGTCTCCGGTCAGTAACCAATAGCGGAACCTGGATGCTCATATTTGCTCCTACATATTCTACGAAGATCTTTTATCGGTCAGACCGCAAAACAACATACGTTGTTCCCTTTGTCATCGGTATGTTACTTGTCCGAGATTCGATCGTCGGTATCTCAATACCTAGTTCAATCTCGTTACCGGCAAGTCTCTTTACTCGTTCCGTAATACATCATCTCACAACTAACTCATTAGTTGCAATGCTTGCAAGGCTTATGTGATGTGCATTACCGAGAGGGCCCAGAGATACCTCTCCGACAATCGGAGTAACAAATCCTAATCTCGAAATACGCCAACCCAACATGTACCTTTGGAGACACCTGTAGAGCACCTTTATAATCACCCAGTTACGTTGTGACGTTTGGTAGCACACAAAGTGTTCCTCCGGTAAACGGGAGTTGCATAATCTCATAGTCATAGGAACATGTATAAGTCATGAAGAAAGCAATAGCAACATACTAAACGATCGGGTGCTAAGCTAATGGAATGGGTCATGTCAATCACATCATTCTCCTAATGATGTGATCCCGTTAATCAAATAACAACTCTTTTGTTTATGGTTAGGAAACATAACCATCTTCGATTAACGAGCTAGTCAAGTAGAGGCATACTAGTGACACTCTGTTTGTCTATGTATTCACACATGTATTATGTTTCCGGTTAATACAATTCTAGCATGAATAATAAACATTTATCATGATATAAGGAAATAAATAATAACTTTATTATTGCCTCTAGGGCATATTTCCTTCAGTCTCCCACTTGCACTAGAGTCAATAATCTAGTTCACATCGCCATGTGATTCAACACTAAGAGTTCACATCACCATGTGATTAACACCCATAGTTCACATCGTCATGTGACCTATACCCAAAGGGTTTACTAGAGTCAATAATCTAGTTCACATCATTTATGTGATTAACACCCAAAGAGTACTAAGGTGTGATCATGTTTTGCTTGTGAGATAATTTTAGTCAACGGGTCTGTCACATACAGATCCGTAAGTATTTTGCGAATTCTATGTCTACAATGCTCTGCACGGAGCTACTCTAGCTAATTGCTCCCACTTTCAATATGTATCTAGATTGAGACTTAGAGTCATCCAGATCTGTGTCAAAACTTGCATCGACGTAACTTTTTACGATGAATCTTTTGCCACCTCCATAATCGAGAAATATTTCCTTATTCCACTAAGGATAATTTTGACCAATGTCCAGTGATCTACTCTTAGATCACTATTGTACTCCCTTGCTTAACACAGTGTAGGGTATACAATAGATCTGGTACACATCATGGCATACTTTATAGAACCTATGGCTGAGGCATAGGGAATGACTTTCATTCTCTTTCTATCTTCTGCCGTGGTCGGGCTTTGAGTCTTACTCAATTTCATACCTTGTAACACAGCCAAGAACTCTTTCTTTGACTGTTCCATTTTTGAACTACTTCAAAATATTGTCAAGGTATGTACTCATTGAAAAAACTTATCAAGCGTCTTGATCTATCTCTATATATTTTGATTCTTAATATGTAAGCAGATTCATCGAGGTCTTTCTTTGAAAAACTTCTTTAAAAACACTCCTTTATGCTTTGCAGAATAATTCTACATTATTTCCGATCAACAATATGTCATTCACATATACTTATCAGAAATGCTGTAGTGCTCCCACTCACTTTCTTGTAAATACAGGCTTCACCGCAAGTCTGTATAAAACTATATGCTTTGATCATACTATCAAAGTGTTTATTCCAACTCCGAGAGGCTTGCACCAGTCCATAAATGGATCGCTGGAGCTTGCACACTTTGTTAGCTCCTTTTGGATCGACAAAACCTTCCGGCTGCATCATATACAACTCTTCTTCCAGAAATCCATTCAGGAATGCAGTTTTGACATCCATTTGCTGGATTTCATAAAATGCGGCAATTGCTAACATGATTCGGACATACTTAAGCATAGATACGAGTGACAAACTCTCATCATAGTCAACACCTTGAACTTGTCGAAAACCTTTTTGCGACAATTCTAGCTTTGTAGATAGTAACACTACTATCAGCGTCCGTCTTCCTCTTGAAGATCCATTTAATCTCAATGGCTTGCCGATCATTGGGCAAGTCAATCAAAGTCCATACTTTGTTCTCATACATGGATCTCATCTCAGATTTCATGGCCTCAATCCATTTCGCGGAATCTAGGCTCATCATCGCTTCCTCATAGTTCGCAAGTTCGTCATGGTCTAGTAACATGACTTCCAGAACAGGATTACCGTACCACTTTGGTGCGGATCTCACTCTAGTTTACCTACGAGATTCGGTATTAACTTGATCTGAAGTTACATGATCATCATCATTAGTCTTCCTCACTAATTGGTGTAGTAGTCATAGGAACAGATTTCTTGTGATGAACTACTTTTCAATAAGGGAGAAGGTACAATTACCTTATCAAGTTCTACTTTCCTCCCACTCACTTCTTCCAAGAGAAACTCCTTCTCTAGAAAGGATCAATTCTTAGCAACGAATGTCTTGCCTTCGGATCTGTGATAGAAGGTGTACCCAACATTTTCTTTTGGGTATCCTATGAAGACGCACTTCTCCGATTTGGATTTGAGCTTATCAGGTTGAAACTTTTTCACATAAGCATTGCAACCTCAAACTTTTAAGAAACGACAGCTTAGGTTTCTTGCCAAACCATAGTTCGTATGGTGTCGTTTCAACGGATTTAGATGGTGCCCTATTTAACGTGAATGCAGCTGTCTCTAATGCATAACCCCAAAACGATAGTGGTAGATCGGTAAGAGACATCATAGGTCGCACCATATCTAATAAAGTACGGTTTTGACGTTTGGACACGCCTTTACATTGTGGTGTTCCAGGTGGCGTGAGTAGTGAAACTATTTCACATTGTTTTTAACTGAAGGCCAAACTCGTAACTCAAATATTTTACCTCTACGATCATATCGTAGAAACTTTTATTTTCTTGTTACGATGATTCTCCACTTCACTCTGAAATTCTTTGAACTTTTCAAATATTTCAGACTTGTGTTTCATTAAGTAGATATACCCATATCTGCTCAAATCATCTGTGAAGGTCAGAAAATAATGATACCCGCCACGAGCCTTAACACTCATCGGATCTCATACATCAGTATGTATTATTTCCAATAAGTCAGTTGCTTGCTCCATAGTTCCGGAGAACTGCGTTTTAGTCATCTTGCCCATGAGGCATGGTTCGCAAGCATCAACTGATTCATAATCAAGTGATTGCAAAAACCATTAGCATGGAGTTTCTTCATGCGCTTTACACCAATATGACCTAAACGGCAGTGCCACAAATAAGTTGCACTATCATTATTAACTTTGCATCTTTTGGTTTCAATATTATGATTGTGTATCACTACGATCGAGATCCAACGAACTATTTTCATTGGGTGTGTAACCATTTAAGGTTTTACTCCTGTAAACAGAACAACAATTTATTCTCTTACTTAAATGAATAACCGTATTACAATAAACATGATCAAATCATATTCATGCTCAACGCAAACACCAAATAACACTTATTCAGGTTCAACACTAATCCCGAAAGTATAGGGAGTGTGCGATGATGATCATATCAATCTTGGAACCACTTCCAACACACATCGTCACTTCACCCTTAACTAGTCTCTTTTTATTCTGCAACTCCCATTTCGAGTTACTAATCTTAGCAACTGAACTAGTATCAAATACTGAGGGGTTGCAATAAACACTAGTAAAGTACACATCAATAACATGTATATCAAATATACTTATGTTCACTTTGCCATCCTTCTTATCCGCCAATCACTTGGGGTAGTTCCGCTTCCAGTGACCAGTCCCTTTGCAGTAGAAACACTTAGTCTCAGGCTTAGGACCAGACTTGGGCTTCTTCACTTGAGCAGCAACTTGCTTGCTGTTCTTCTTGAAGTTCCCCTTCTTCCCTCTGCCCTTTTCTTGAAACTAGTGGTCTTGTCTACCATCAACACTTGATGTTTTTCTCGATTTCTACCTTCGTCAATTTCCGTATTACGAAGAGCTTGGGAATCGTTTCCGTTATCCCTTGCATATCATAGTTCATCACGAAGTTCTACTAACTTGGTGATGGTGACTAGAGAATTCTGTCAATCACTATCTTATCTGGAAGATTAACTCCCACTTGATTCAAGCGATTGTAGTACTCAGACAATCTGAGCACATGCTCACTAGTTGAGCGATTCTCCTCCATCTTTCAGCTATAGAACTTGTTGGAGACTTCATATCTCTCAACTCGGGTATTTGCTTGAAATACTAACTTCAACTCCTGGAACATCTCATATGCTCCATGACGTTCAAAACGTCTTTGAAGTCCCGATTCTAAGCCATTAAGCATGGCGCACTAAACTATCAAGTAGTCATCATATTGAGCTAGCCAAACGTTCATAACGTCTGCATCTGCTCCTGCAATAGGTCCGTCACCTAGCGGTGCATCAAGGACATAATTCTTCTGTGCAGCAATGAGGATAAACCTCAGATCACGGATCCAATCCGCATCATTGCTACTAACATCTTTCAACACAATTTTCTCTAGGAACATATCAAAATAAACACAGGGAAGCAATAACGCGAGCTATTGATCTACAACATAATTTGCAAAATACTACCAGGACTAAGTTCATGATAAATTTAAGTTCAATTAATCATATTACTTAAGAACTCCCACTTAGATAGACATCCCTCTAATCCTCTAAGTGATTACGTGATCCAAATCAACTAAACCATGTCCGATCATCACGTGAGATGGAGTAGTTTCATTGGTGAACATCGCTATGTTGATCATATCTGCTATATGATTCACGCACGACCTTTCGGTCTCCGTGTTCCGAGGCCATATCTGTATATGCTTGGCTCGTCAAGTATAACCTGAGTATTTCGCGTGTGCAACTGTTTTGCACCCGTTGTATTTGAACGTAGAGCCTATCACACCCGATCATCACGTGGTGTCTCAGCACGAAGAACTTTCGCAACGGTGCATACTCAGGGAGAACACTTCTTGATAATTAGTGAGAGATCATCTTATAATGTTACCGTCAATCAAAGCAAGATAAGATGCATAAAAGATAAACATCACATGCAATCAATATAAGTGATATGATATGGCCATCATCATCTTGTGCTTATGATCTCCATCTTTGAAGCACCGTCGTGATCACCATCGTCACCGGCACGACACCTTGATCTCCATCATAGCATCATTGTCGTCTCGCCAATCTTATGCTTCCACGACTATCGCTACCGCTTAGTGATAAAGTAAAGCATTACAGCGCGATTGCATTGCATACAATAAAGCGACAACCATATGGCTCCTGACAGTTGCCGATAACTCAGTTACAAAACATGATCATCTCATACAATAAAATTTAGCATCATGTCTTGACCATATCACATCACAACATACCCTGCAAAAACAAGTTAGACGTCCTCTACTTTGTTGTTGCAAGTTTTACGTGGCTGCTACGGGCTTAAGCAAGAACCAATGATACCTACGCATCAAAACCACAACGATAGTTTGTCAAGTTGCTGCTGTTTTAACCTTCGCAAGGACTGGGCGTAGCCACACTCGGTTCAACTAAAGTTGGAGCAACTGTCACCCGCTAGCCACCTATGTGCAAAGCACATCGGGAGAACCGGTCTCGCGTAAGCATACGCGTAATGTCGGTCCGGGCCGCTTCATCCAACAATACCGCCGAACCAAAGTATGACATGCTGGTAAGCAGTATGACTTATATCGCCCACAACTCACTTGTGTTCTACTCGTGCATATAACATCAACACATAAAACCTAGGCTCTGATACCACTGATGGGGAACGTAGTAATTTCAAAAAATTTCCTACGCACACGCAAGATCATGGTGATGCATAGCAATGAGAGGGGAGAGTGTGATCTACGTACCCTTGTAGACCGACAGCGGAAGCGTTAGCACAACGCGGTTGATGTAGTCGTACGTCTTCACGGCCCGACCGATCAAGCACCGAAACTACGGCACCTCCGAGTTCTAGCACACGTTCAGCTCGATGACGATCCCCAGACTCCGATCCAGCAAAGTGTCGGGGAAGAGTTCCGTCAGCACGATGGCGTGGTGACGATCTTGATGTATTACCGTCGCAAGGCTTCGCCTAAGCACCGCTACAATATTATCGAGGACTATGGTGGAAGGGGGCACCGCACACGGCTAAGAATATGATCACGTGGATCAACTTGTGTGTCTAGGGATGCCCCATGCCTCCGTATATAAAGGATCAAAGGGGGGGTGCAGCCGGCCAGGAGGAGGGCGCGCCAGGAGGTGTCCTACTCCCACCGGGAGTAGGATTCCCCCCCTTTCCTAGTTGGAATAGGATTCGGGAGGGGGAAAGAGGAGAGAGAGAAGGAAGGGGGGGGGGGCGCCGCCCCCTCTCCTTGTCCTATTCGGACTAGGGGGGGGAGGGGCGCGCGGCCCAGCCCTGGCCACCTCTCCTCTCTTCCACTAAAGCCCACTAAGGCCCATATACCTCCCGGGGGGTTCCGGTAACCTCCCGGTACTCCGGTAAAATCCCGATTTCACCCGGAACACTTCCGATATCCAAATATAGGCTTCCAATATATCAATCTTTATGTCTCGACCATTTCGAGATTCCTCGTCATGTCCGTGATTACATCCGGGACTCCGAACAAACTTCGGTACATCAAAATGCATAAACTCACAATATAACTGTCATCGAAACCTTAAGCGTGCGGACCCTACGGGTTCGAGAACAATGTAGAAATGACCGAGACACGTCTCCAGTCAATAACCAATAGCGGAACCTGGATGCTCATATTGGCTCCTACATATTCTACGAAGATCTTTTATCGGTCAGACCGCATAACAACATACGTTGTTCCCTTTGTCATCGGTATGTTACTTGCCCGAGATTCGATCGTCGGTATCTCAATACCTAGTTCAATCTCGTTATCGACAAGTCTCTTTACTCGTTCCATAATACATCGTCTCACAACTAACTCATTAGTTGCAATGCTTGCAAGGCTTATGTGATGTGCATTACCGAGAGGGCCCAGAGATACCTCTCCAACAATCGGAGTGACAAATCCTAATCTCGAAATACGCCAACCCAACATGTACCTTTGGAGACACCTATAGAGCACCTTTATAATCACCTAGTTACGTTGTGACGTTTGGTAGCACACAAAGTGTTCCTCCGGTAAACGGGAGTTGTATAATCTCATAGTCATAGGAACATGTATAAGTCATGAAGAAAGCAATAGCAACATACTAAACGATCGGGTGCTAAGCTAATGGAATGGGTCATGTCAATCACATCATTCTCCTAATGATGTGATCCCGTTAATCAAATAACAACTCTTTTGTTTATTGTTAGGAAACATAACCATCTTCGATTAACGAGCTAGTCAAGTAGAGGCATACTAGTGACACTCTGTTTGTCTATGTATTCACACATGTATTATGTTTCCGGTTAATACAATTCTAGCATGAATAATAAACATTTATCATGATATAAGGAAATAAATAATAACTTTATTATTGCCTCTAGGGCATATTTCCTTCAGGTATACCCGTGGTGACAATGGAGTATTCTATTGATCCACTTGATGTATGTTTTGGTGATCAACTTGCGGGTTCCGTGACCTTGGGAATCTATGCATAGGGGTTGGCACACGTTTTCATCTTGAATCCGTGGTAGAAACTTTGGGGCACTCTTGGAAGTTCTTTGTGTTGGTTGAATAGATGAATCTGAGATTATGTGATGCATATCGTATAATCATACCCACAGATACTTGAGGTGACATTGGAGTATCTTGGTGACATTAGGGTTTTGGTTGATTTGTGTCTTAAGGTGTTATTCTAGTACGAACTCTAGGGCTGTTTGTGACACTTATAGGAATAGCCCAACGGATTGATTGGAAAGAATAACTTTGAGGTGGTTTCGTACCCTACCATAATCTCTTCGTTTGTTCTCCGCTATTATTGACTTTGGAGTGACTCTTTGTTGCATGTTGAGGGATGTTTATATGATCCAATTATGTTATTATTGTTGAGAGGACTTGCACTAGTGAAAGTATGAACCCTAGCCTTGTTTCAACGCATTGCAATACCGCTTACGCTCACTTTTATCATTAGTTACCTTGCTGTTTTTATATTTTCAGATTACAAATGCCCATATCTACCATCCATATTGCACTTGTATCACCATCTCTTCGCCGAACTAGTGCACCTATACAATCTACCATTGTATTGGGTGTGTTGGGGACACAAGAGACTCTTTGTTATTTGGTTGCAGGGTTGTTTGAGAGAGACCATCTTCATCCTATGCCTCTTAAGGATTGATAAACCTTAGGTCATCCACTTGAGGGAAATTTGCTACTGTCCTACAAACCTCTACACTTGGAGGCCAAACAACGTCGATAGGATCAAGAACTCACATATATTCATGAAAACATAATAGGTTCAGATCTGAAATCATGGCACTCGGGCCCTAGTGACAAGCATTAAGCATAGCAAAGTCATAGAAACATCAATCTCAGAACATAGTGGATACTAGGGATCAAACCCTAACAAAACTAACTCGATTACATGATAAATCTCATCCAACCCATCACCGTCCAGCAAGCTTATGATCGAATTACTCACGCACGGCGGTGAGCATCATGAAATTGGTGATGGAGGAAGGTTGATGAGGACGATGGCGATGGATTCCCCTCTCCGGGGCCCCGAACAGACTCCAGATCAGCCCTCCCGAGAGAGTTTAGGGCTTGGCGACAGCTCCGTATCGTAAAACACGATGAATCCTTCTCTCTGATTTTTTTCTCCCCGAACACAAATATATAGAGTTGGAGTTCAGGTCGGTGGAGCACCAGGGGGCCCATGAGGCGAGGGCGCGCCCACGGGGTAGGCGCGCCCCCACCCTTGTGGACAGGGTGTGGCCCCCTGGCCTTGATTCTTTCGCCAGTATTTTTTATTAATTCCAAAAATAATCTTCGTTGATTTTCAGGTCATTCCGAGAAGTTTTATTTCTGCACAAAAATAACACCATGGCAATTCTGCTGAAAACAGCGTCAGTCCGGGTTAGTTCCATTCAAATCATGCAAGTTAGAGTCCAAAACAAGGGCAAAAGTCTTTGGAAAAGTAGATACGACGGAGACGTATCAACTCCCCCAAGCTTAAACCTTTGCTTGTTCTCAAGCAATTCAGTTGATAAGCTGAAAGTGATGAAGAAAAACTTTTACAAACTCTGTTTGCTCTTGTTGTTGTAAATATGTAAAGCCAGCATTCAGGTTGTCAGCAAAGATTATGAACTAACCATATTCACAATAACATTTAGGTCTCATGTTTACTCATATCAATGGCATAATCAACTAGCGAGCAATAATAATAAATCTCAGATGACAACACTTTCTCAAAACAATCATAATATAATATAACAAGATGGTATCTCGCTAGCCCTTTCCGAGACCGCAAAACATAAATGCAGAGCACCTTTAAAGATCAAGGACTGACTGGACATTGTAATTCATGGTAAAAGATATCCAATCAAGTCATACTCAATGTAAACTAAAAGTAATGGATGCAAATGACAGTGTTGCTCTCCAACTGGTGCTTTTTAATAAGAGGATGATGACTCAACATAAAAGTAAATGGATAGGCCCTTCGCAGAGGGAAGCAGGGATTTGTAGAGGTGCCAGAGCTCGGTTTTGAAATAGATATGAATAATATTTTGAGCGGTATACTTTCATTGTCAACATAACAACCGAGAGATCTCGATATCTTCCATCCTACACACATTATAGGCGGTTCCCAAGCGGAATGGTAAAGTTTGTACTCCCCCACCACCAACAAGCATCAATCCATGGTTTGCCCGAAACAACAAGTGCCTCCAACTAACAACAATCCTGGGGGAGTTTTGTTTGCAATTATTTTGATTTGATTTGCTTAAAGCATGGGACTGGGCATCCCGGTGACCAGCCATTTTCTCGTGAGTGAGGAGCGGAGTCCACTCCTCTTGAGAATAACCCGCCTAGCATGGAGGATACAGGCAACCCTAGTTGTTACATGAGCTATTCGGGCATACAAAACAGAATATTTATTTGAAGGTTTAGAGTTTGGCACATACAAATTTACTTGGAACAGCAGGTAGATACCGTATATAGGTAGGTATGGTGGACTCATATGGAACAACTTTGGGGTTTATGGAGTTCGATGCACAAGCAGTATTCCCGCTTAGTACAAGTGAAGGCTAGAAAAAGACTAGGAAGCGACCAACTAGAGAGCGACAACAGTCATGAACATGCATTAAAATTAATCGACACTGAATGCAAGCCTGAGTAGGATATAATTCACCATGAACATAAATATCGTAGAGGCTATGTTGATTTTGTTTCAACTGCATGCGTGAACATGTGCCAAGTCAAGCCACTCGAATCGTTCAAAGGAGGATACCACCCTATCATACCACATCACAACCATTTTAATAGCATGTTGGCTCGCAAGGTAAACCATTATAAACTCCTAGCTAATTAAGCATGGCATAAGCAACTACAATCTCTAATTGTCATTGCAAATATGTTTGTTTCATAATAGGCTGAATCAGGGACGATGAACTAATCATATTTACAAAAACAAGAGAGGTCGAGTTCATACCAGCTTTTCTCATCTCAATAAGTTCATCATATAATCATCATTATTGCCTTTCACTTGCACGACCGAATAGTGTGGATAATAATAATAGTGTACGTGCATTGGACTAAGCTGGAATCTGCAAGCATTCAATTCAAGAGAAAAGACTAGGTAATATGGGCTCTTTGTTAGATCAACAATAATGCATATGAGAGCCAATCAACATTTTCATTATGGTCTTCTCCTCTCGACCCCCAAAGAAAAGAAAAAAAAATCTATTTACATGGGAAAGCTCCCAACAAGCAAAAGAAGAACGAGAAATCTTTTTGGGTTTTATTTTTAATTACTACTACTATAGGCATGGAAAGTAAACTAACTAAAAGCTACAACTAATTTTTTTGGGTTTCTCTTAAGGTTTATTAAGACACACAAGAAGAAAGCTAAAAAGGAAATAAACTATCATGGATGATACAATGAAAAAGTATGAGCACCGACAACTAGCATGAGTGTGTGAACATGAATGTAATGTTGGTGAGAAATACGTACTCCCCCAATCTTAGGCTTTTAGCCTAAGTTGGTCTATGCCCATGGATGGCCTAGTGGATATCCGAAGTTGAAGCTGGGGTCGTACTGAGATGCATCAGCTATTGCCTGACGAGCTACAGCTTGGAGGTGAGCTGCCTCCATCCTCCTCTCATACTCGGTCGCCTCCTCCCTGGTTATAACATATCTCCCTTTTGCCTGAAAGTCAAAGAAGGCAGCAGCAGGGAGAGTGACGTGATAGGTGCGTCGTCTGTCAAAGATTAGTCGGTACTGGAGGAACTGATTGTTCCTCTCAACAAACTGATGACGAACCATGGCATGATAATCTAAATAAGCAGGAGGCAACTCAATATCATCTCCACGCATGGGTATCTCAAGAAAATCAGCTAAACGGGTTGCGTAAATTCCACCAAAGAAATCTCCATTAATTTTGTTATTATGCAACCTGCGTGCAACAATGGCCCCCAAGTTATATTGTCTATCTCCTAATACAACACTCTTGAGAACACTAAGATCTGGCACACACATGTGACATGCCTCATCCTTACCATTTATGCATACCTATAAAGATAGAAAAATAATGTATAGCAGGAAAATGAATGCTCCCTATGGTAGCTTGCGTGATTTCCCTAGATTCCCCCACATTTATACTAGCAAGAAAGTCTCTATATTCAGATTTGCGAGGTTCACTAACACTACCCCACTGTGGGAGTTTACAAGCAGTTAAAATCTTCTAAGTCCATGGTATAAGATTTATCATAAATATCAAACAGGACAGTTTGAGAATTGCATGATGATGAAAATTCAAACCTTCTCACAAAGGAATCAGTGAGGTAGTGGTACTGACAGCACTTATCTGCCACGAAGCTCTCAAGATCGGTGTTTCGCACATATGCGTCAAATTCCTCCTTGATTCCTGCTTGGACCATGAAATCTTCTGACGGCCATTCACAAGGCTGCACTTGAGCGTCCCTCAGTGGTTCATCGTCCGGCTCACGCATTGAGGGCCTGGGTCCTTGCTTCCTTGAAGAACCACCATGGTACATTTTCCTAAACATATTTCCTCCTCTGAAAAATTTCTAAATTTTTTAGTAACTTCAAAATAAAAGTGAACCAAACTCAACAAAATTGATAGCAACTACTCCCACAAGTGCCTACAGACTATATAATGCATTAAGACTACTTTTGACCACATAAATTTGACATGCAAGATCAAGAACAGGATCACCTAAGCAGCAAAAATTTGCAATAAATAAAGCACTAGAACAAAAACTAATTGGACCATTGGAGGAGTCACATGCCAAAGAACAATCCCCCAAAGCAGTTTTGTGAATGGAGCTTTGAGCAAGGAGATCGAAAATGGCAGCAAGATGAGCAAGAACTCGGGTTTAAGCTGGCTAGTGATTTTTTGGGAGGAATAAGGAGTGTGGTGGCTCGAATAAGTGGAGGGGGACACCAGGGGCCCATGAGGCAGGGGCGTGCCCAGGGGGTAGGGCACGCCATGGACCGTCGTGGCCAGGTGCTGGCTCCCCCTGATGTGTTCTCAGTGCCAGATATTTTCAAATATTCCAGAAAAAATCATATTAAATTTTCAGGGCATTTGGAGAACTTTTATTTTCGAGGTATTTTTTATTGCACGGATAATTCAGAAAACTGACAGAAATTACTATTTTTGCTTTATTTAATATAAATAACAGAAAGTAAAAAAGAGGGTACAGAGAGTTGTGTTTTCTAAATTCACCCATCTCATGTTCTTCAAAAGGAATCCACTAACAAGGTTGATCAAGTCTTGTTAACAAACTCATTCCGAATAACATGTAATCGTAGAAATTTCGAATAACACTATGTTACCTCAACGGGGATATGGATGTCCCCAACAATAAGAATATCATATTTCTTCTTGACATTAGGAAGAGGGAATTCAAAACCTCCAATAGTGATTGTTGAAATTTTTCCAATAGAATTGATACTGTGGACTTGAGGTTGTTTCCTCGGAAAGTGTATCGTATGCTCATTACCATTAACATGAAAAGTGACATTGCCTTTGGTGCAATCAATAACAGTCCCTGCAGTATTCAAAAAGGGTCTTCCAAGAATAATAGACATACTATCATCCTCGGGAATATCAAGAATAACAAAGTTTGTTAAAATAGTAACGTTTGCAACCACAACAAGCACATCCTCACAAATACCGACAGGTATAGCAGTTGATTTGTCAGCCATTTGGAAATATATTTTATTAGGCGTCAACTTATTCAAATCAAGTCTACGGTATAAAGAGAGAGGCATAACACTAACACCGGCTCCAAGATCACATAAAGCAGTTTTAACATAGTTTCTTTTAATGGATCATGGTATAGTTGGTACTCCTGGATCTCCAAGTTTTTTTTGGTATTCCACCCTTAAAAGTATAATTAGCAAGCATGGTGGAAATTTTGGCTTCCGGTAGCTTTCTCTTATTTGTAACAATATCGTTCACATACTTAGTATAAGGATTCATTTTAAGCATATCGGTCAAACCCATACACAAAAATATAGGTCTAATCATTTCAGCAAAGCGCTCAAAATCCTCATCATCCTTTTTCTTGGATGGTTTAGGAGGAAAAGGCATGGGTTTCTGAACCGATGGTTCTCTTTCTTTACCGTGCTTCCTAGCAACAAAGTCTCTTTTATCATAACATTGATTCTTTGATTGTGGGTTATCAAGATCAACAGCAGGTTCAATCTCTACATCATTATCATTGCTAGGTTGAGCATCAACATGAACATGATCATTAACATTATCACTAGGTTCATGTTCATTACCAGATTGTGTTTCAGAATTAGAGATGGAAATATCATTAGGATTCTCAAGTGTGTCTACAACAGGTTCACTAGAAGCATGCAAAGTCCTATCATTTTTCTTTTTCTTCCTCTTAGAAGGACTAGGTGCATCAATGTTATTTCTCTGAGAATCTTGCTCAATTCTCTTAGGATGGCCCTCAGGATATAAAGGTTCCTGAGTCATTTTACCACCTCTAGTCATAACTCTAACAACATTATCATTTTTCTTATTATTTAATTCATTGATCAAATCATTCTGAGCTTTAAGCACTTGTTCTACTTGAGTGGTAACCATAGAAGCATGTTTACTAATAAGGTTAAGTTCACCTTTAACATAGCCATATAATCACTCAAGTGTTCAATCATATAAGCATTATGTTTCAATTGTCTACCAACATAAACATTGAAGTTTTCTTGTTTAACAATAAAATTATCAAACTCATCTAAGCATTGGCTAGCTGGCTTATTACGAGGAATATCACCTTCATCAAATCTATAGAGAGAATTTACCTTTACTACCCGTGTCGGGTTATCAAGACCATGTATTTCTTCAATAGGTGGTAAATTCTAAACATTTTCAGCTTTAATACCTTTTACTTTCATAGATTTCTTTGCCTCTTGCATATCTTTAGGACCGAGAAATAGAATACCCCTTTTCTTCGGAGTTGGCTTAGGAGTTGGTTCAGGAAGTGTCCAATTATTTTCATTAGTCAACATAGTATTTAATAGCAATTCAACTTGATCAACAGTTCTTTCCCTGAAAACACAACCAGCACAACTATCCAGGTAATCTCTGGAAGCATCGGTTTGTCCATTATAAAAGATATCAAGTATTTCATTTTTCTTAAGAGGATGGTCAGGCAAAGCATTAAGTTATCGAAGAAGCCTCCCCCAAGCTTGTGGGAGACTCTCTTCTTCAATTTGCACAAAATTATATATTTCCCTTAAAGGAGCTTATTTTTTATGAGCGGGGAAATATTTAGCAGAGAAGTAGTAAATCATATCCTGGGGACTACGCACACAACCAGGATCAAGAGAATTAAACCATATCTTAGCATCACCCTTTAATGAGAACGGAAATAATTTAAGGATATAATAGTAGCGAGTTTTCTCATCATTAGTGAACATGGTAGCTATATCATTTAATTTAGTAAGATGTGCCACAACAGTTTCAGATTCATAGCCATAGAAAGGATCAGATTCAACCAAAGTAATTATATCATGATCAACTGAGAAATCATAATCCTTATCAGTAATAAAGATAGGTGAAGTAGCATAAGCAGGATCATATTTCATTCTAGCATTCATAGATTTTTCTTTCAGCTTAGCTAATAGTTTCTTAAGATCCCTTCTATCACTGCAGGCAAGAAAGTCTCTAGCAGTTTCTTCATCCATAACATAACCCTCAGGCACAACAGGCAATTCATATCTAGGGGGAGAATCTTCATCATTACTTTCATCGATATTATCACTTTAAATAATTTCATTCTCTCTAGCCCTAGAAAGTTGTTCATCAAGAAATTCACCAAGTGGCACAGTAGTATCAAGCATAGAAGTAGTTTCATCATAAGTATCATGCATAGAAGAAGTGGCATCATCAATAACATGCGACATATCAGAATTAATAGCAAAAGCAGGTTTAGGTGTCGCAAGCTTACTCAAAACAGAAGGTGAATCAAGTGCAGAGCCAGATGGCAGTTCCTTACCTCCCCTCGTAGTTGAGGGAAAAATCTTAGTTCTTTCGTCTTTCAAGTTCCTCATAGTGACCAGCAGATATAAATCCCAAGTGACTCAAAGAATAGAGCTATGCTCCCTAGCAACGACGCCAGAAAATGGTCTTGATAACCCGCAAGTATAGGGGATCGCAATAGTTTTCGAGGGTAGAGTATTCAACCCAAATTTATCGATTCGACACAAGGGGAGCCAAAGAATATTCTCAAGTATTAGCAGCTGAGTTGTCAATTCAACCACACCTGGAAACTTAGTATCTGCAGCAAAGTAATATGATAGTAGTGGTAACGGTAGCAAAAGTATTATTTTTGGTTTTATAGTGATTGTAACAGTAGCAGCAGAAAAGTAAATAAGCGAAGAACAATATATGAAAAGCTCGTAGGCAATGGATCGGTGATGGACAATTATTCCGGATACAATCGATCATGTAATAGTCATAACATAGGGTGATACAGAACTAGCTCCGGTTCATCAATGTAATGTAGGCATGTATTCCGAATATAGTCATACGTACTTATGGAAAAGAACTTGGATGACATCTTTTGTCCTACCCTCCCGTGGCAGCGGGGTCCTATTGGAAACTAAGGGATATTAAGGCCTCCTTTTAATAGAGTATCGGACCAAAGCATTAACACATAGTGAATACATGAACTCCTCAAACCACGGTCATCACCGGTAGTGGTCCCGATTATTGTCACTTCGGGGTTGCCGGATCATAACACATAGTAGGTGACTATAGACTTGCAAGATAGGATCAAGAACTCACATATATTCATGAAAACATAATAGGTTCAGATCTGAAATCACGGCACTCGGGCCCTAGTGACAAGCATTAAGCATAGAAAAGTCATAGCAACATCAATCTCAGAACATAGTGGATACTAGGGATCAAACCCTAACAAAACTAACTCGATTACATGATAAATCTCATCCAACCCATCACCGTCCAGCAAGGCTACGATGAATTACTCATGCACGACAGTGAGCATCATGAAATTGGTGATGGAGGAAGGTTGATGATGACAATGGCGATGGATTCCCCTCTCCGGAGCCCCGAACGGACTCCAGATTAGCCCTCCCGAGAGAGTTTAGGGCTTGGCGGCGGGTCCGTATCGTATAACGCGATGAATCCTTCTCTCTGATTTTTTTCTCCCCGAACACGAATATATAGAGTTGGAGTTGAGGTTGGTGGAGCACCAGGGGGCCCACGAGGCAGGGGGCACGCCCCCACCCTCGTGGACAGGGTGTGGGCCCCCTGGCCTTGATTCTTTCGCCAGTATTTTTTATTAATTCCAAAAATAATCTCCATTGATTTTCAGGTCATTCCGAGAACTTCTATTTCTGTACAAAAATAACACCATGACAATTCTTCTGAAAACAACATCACTCCAGGTTAGTTCCATTCAAATCATGCACGTTAGAGTCCAAAACAAAGGCAAAAGTGTTTGGAAAAGTAGATACGACAGAGACGTATCACCTATGCTTCAGCCATAGGCTCTATCATGTATGCAATGTTGTGTACTAGACCTGATGTGTGCCTTGCTATTAGTTTAGCAGGGAGGTACCAAAGTAATCCAGGAGTGGATCACTGGACAGCGGTCAAGAACATCCTGAAATACCTGAAAAGGACTAAGGATATGTTTCTTGTTTATGGAGGTGACAAAGAGCTTGTCGTAAATGGTTACGTCGATGCAAGCTTTGACACTGATCCGAACGATTCTAAATCGCAAACCGGATACGTGTTTATATTGAACGGTGGAGCTGTCAGTTGGTGCAGTTCTAAACAAAGCATCGTGGCGGAATCTACGTGTGAAGCGGAGTACATAGCTGCTTTGGAAGCAGCAAATGAAGGAGTCTGGATGAAGGAGTTCATATCTGATCTAGGTGCCACACCTAGTGCATCGGATCCAATGAAAATCTTTTGTGACAATACTGGTGCAATTGCCTTGGCAAAGGAATCCAGATTTCACAAGAGAACCAAGCACATCAAGAGACGCTTCAATTCCATCCGAGATCAAGTCCAGTGGGAGACATAGAGATATGCAAGATACATACGGATCTGAATGTTGCAGACCCGTTGACTAAGCCTCTTGCACGAGCAAAACATGATCAGCACCAAGACTCCATCGGTGTTAGAATCACTGCTGTGTAATCTAGATTATTGACTCTAGTGCAAGTGGTAGACTGAAGGAAATATGCCCTAGAGGCAATAATAAAGTTATTATTTATTTCCTCATATCATGATAAATGTTTATTATTCATGCTAGAATTGTATTAACCGGAAACATAATACATGTGTGAATACATAGACAAATATAGTGTCACTAGTATGCCTCTACTTGACTAGCTCGTTGATCAAAGATGGTTGAGTTTCCTAGCCATAGACATGAGTTGTCATTTGATTAACAGGATCACATCATTAGTAGAATGATGTGATTGACTTGACCCATTTTGTTAGCTTAGCACTTGATCGTTTAGTTTGTTGCTATTGCTTTCTTCATGACTTATACATGTTCCTATGACTATGAGATTATGCAACTCCCGAATACCGGAGGAACACTTTGTGTGCTACCAAATGTCACAACGTAACTGGGTGATTATAAAGGTGCTCTACAGGTGTCTCCGATGGTACTTGTTGAGTTGGCATAGATCAAGATTAGGATTTGTCACTCCGATTGTCGGAGAGGTATCTCTGGGCCCTCTCAGTAATGCACATCACTATAAGCCTTACAAGCAATGTGACTAATGATTTAGTTACGGGATGATGCATTACAGAATGAGTAAAGAGACTTGCCGGTAACGAGATTGAGCTAGGTATTGAGATACCGACGATCGAATCTCGGGCAAGTAACATACCGATGACAAAGGGAACAACGTATGTAGTTATGCAGTTTGACCAATAAAGATCTTCGTAGAATATGTAGGAACCAATATGAGCATCCAGGTTCCTCTATTGGTTATTGACCGGAGACGTGTATCAGTCATGTCTACATAGTTCTCGAACCCGTAGGGTCCGCACGCTTAAAGTTCTGTGACGATCGGTATTATGAGTTTTTGTGTTTTGATGTACCGAAGGTAGTTCGGAGTCCCGGATATGATCACGGACATGACGAGGAGTCTCCAAATGGTTGAGACGTAAAGATCAATATATTGGATGACTATGTTCGGACATCGGAAGTGTTTCGGGAGGTTTCGGACATATACTAGAGAACCGGGGGATTACCGGAACCCCCCGGGGGATGTAATAGGCCTATTGGGCCTTAGTGGAGAAGAGGAGGGGCGGCTAGGGCAGGCCGCGCGCCCCTCCCCCTCTAGTCCGAATTGGACAAGGAGGGGGCGGCGCCCCGCTTTCCTTCCTCCTCTCTCCTTCTGTTTCCCCTTCTCCTACTCCTACTAGGAAAGGAGGAGTCCTACTCCCGCAGGGAGTAGGACTCCCCCCTTGGCGCGCCCTCCTCCTGGCCGGCCGCTATCAGTGTCAAAACCGGAGGATCTCTAGTAGGGGGTCCCGAACTGTGCGTCTAAGACAGATGGTAACAGGAAGCAGCGGACACGATGTTTACCCAGTTTCGGGCCCTCTTGATGGAGGTAATACCCTATGTCCTGCTTGATTGTTCTTGATGATATGAGTATTACAAGAATTGATCTACCACGAGATCATAGAGGCTAAACCCTAGAAGCTAGCCTATGGTATGATTGTTTGATGTCCTACGGACTAAACCCTCCGGTTTATATATACACCGGAGGGGGCTAGGGTTACATAGAGTCGGTTACAAGGGAGGAGATCTTCATATCTGTATTGCCTAGCTTGCCTTCCACGCCAAGCAGAGTCCCATCTGGACACGGGACAAAGTCTTCAATCTTGTATCTTTATAGTCCAATAGTCCGGCCAAAGGATATAGTCCGGCTGTCCGGAGACCCCCTAATCCAGGACTCCCTCAGTAGCCCCTGAACCAGGCTTCAATGACGATGAGTCCGGCACGCAGTATTGTCTTCGGCATTGCAAGGCGGGTTCCTCCTTCGAATACTCCATAGAAGATTTTGAACAATAGAATAGTGTCCGGCTCTGCAAAACAAGTTCCACATACTACCACAGAGAGAATAATGTTTGCACAATTCTAATCTGCTGACGCGTTTTGACAGCACGACGTCATGTCATGGCTCGGTCATTATTCAAACCGTTTTTCTCAACCAGCACCGCACATAACATGGGGCGGTTTTCTCGATACGTCTTGTCAAACAGAGATCGTGTCCCCCTTATTACGGGATTCTCATCAATACGGACGTGGGTAGCCCAACCGCGCCATCAATTACGGCGCCTGGTGAATAAGCGGTTTTACCAGGCAAGTGGGGAGACGCATCGCCTCTTTCGCCCTTATAAAGGGACAAGGATTTACTCTTTTCACTCACGCCTTCTTCCTCCTTGCTTACCCATTCCCACACACTCGAGCTCTAGCACCCAAGCTCGCGTTCTTCTTGTCAAACCACTCCAAGCATGTCCGGAGCAGGAGGCAAGTGGATGGTCTCCTCAGTCACGGAGGAGAACATCAAAAAGTTACGGAAAGCCAGATATCTGGCCACGGATATCGCGCACCGGCTGCCAGATGCGGGACAGATCATCCCAACGCCCGAACCCCATGAGAGGGTAGTTTTTCTTACCCATTTTGTCCGCGGACTGGGATTTCCCCTCCACCCATTCGTTCGCGGTATCATGTATCATTATGGGGTCGGTCTTCACGATCTGTCCCCTAATTCCTTCCTCGACATCTCGACATTCATTGTCGTGTGCGAGGCTTTTCTCCACGTTTCGCCACACTTCGGTTTATGGCTGAAGGTCTTTAATGTGAAGCCCAAGGTGGTGGGCGGCGAGCACGCCGAGTGTGGGGGCGCTATGGTGAGCAAGATGCCCAATGTCATATGGCCAACAAGAACCTTCAATGATTCTGTCAAGGAGTGGCAACAATAGTGGTTTTACATCACTGAGCCGAGCGGCAAGGAGCGGGCCGCTTCTCTAGAATTTCGATCTGGCGCTCCTCTACGGCTTACGTCCTGGGTCAAGAAAGGACTGGATTGGTCCTCGTCCAACGAACTATCGGTGCTCCAGACGCGCGTTAAAGATATGGGAGATAAGAACATTGAACTCGTTGACGTAGTGATAACCCACAAGTATAGGGGATCGCAACAGTTTTCGAGGGTAGAGTATTCAACCAAAATTTATTGACTCGACACAAGGGAAGCCAAAGAATATTCTCAAGTATTAGCAGCTGAGTTGTCAATTCAACCACACCTGGAAACTTAATATCTGCAGCAAAGTATTTAGTAGCAAAGTAATATGATAGTGGTGATAACGGTAGCAAAAGGTAACAATAGTAAAAGTAATGTTTTTGGTATTTTGTAGTGATGATAGCAATAGCAACGGAAAAGTAAATAAGTGAAGAACAATATATGGAAAGCTCGTATGCAATGGATCGGTGATGGAGAATTATGCCGGATGCGGTTCATCATGTAACAGCCATAACCTAGGTGGCACGGAACTAGCTCCAATTCATTGATATAATGTAGGCATGTATTCCGAATATAGTCATACGTGCTTATGGAAAAGAACTTGCATGACGTCTTTTGTCCGACCCTCCCGTGGCAGCGGGGTCCTTACGGAAACTAAGGGATATTAAGGCCTCCTTTTAATAGAGAACCAAAACAAAGCATTAACACATAGTGAATACATGAACTCCTCAAACTACGGTCATCACTGGTAAGTATCCCGATTATTGTCACTTCGGGGTTAACGGATCATAACACATAATAGGTGACTATAGACTTGCCATATAGGATCAAGAACACTCATATATTGATGAAAACATAATAGGTTCAGATCTGAAATCATGGCACTCGGCCCCTAGTGACAAGCATTAAGCATAGCAAAGTCATAGCAACATCAATCTCAGAACATAGTGGACACTAGGGATCAAACCCTAACAAAACTAACTCGATTACATGATAGATCCCATCCAACCAATCACCGTCTAGCAAGCCTACGATGGAATTACTCACGCACGGCGGTGAGCATCATGAAATTGGTGATGGAGGATGGTTGATGATGATGATGGCGACGGATTCCCCTCTTCGGAGCTGTGACGCCCCCGATTCAATTGTACACTAATCATGCACGCAAATGTGTACGATCAAGATCACGGACTCACGGGAAGATATCACAACACAACTCTAAAACAAAAATAAGTCATACAAGCATCATAATACAAGCCAGGGGCCTCGAGGGCTCGAATACAAGTGCTCGATCATAGACGAGTCAGCGGAAGCAACAATATCTGAGTACAGACATAAGTTAAACAAGTTTGCCTTAAGAAGGCTAGCACAAACTGGGATACAGATCGAAAGAGGCGCAGGCCTCCTTCCTGGGATCCTCCTAATTGCTCCTGGTCGTCGTCAGCGGGCTGCACGTAGTAGTAGGCACCTCCGGTGTAGTAGGGGTCGTCGTCGACGGTGGCGTCTGGCTCCTGGACTCCAGCATCTGGTTGCGACAACCAGGTAGAAGGGAAAGGGGAAAAGAGGGAAGAAAGCAACCGTGAGTACTCATCCAAAGTACTCGCAAGCAAGGAGCTACACTACATATGCATGGGTATATGTGTAAGGAGGCAATATGAGTGGACTGAACTGCAGAATGCCAGAATAAGAGGGGGATAGCTAGTCCTATCGAAGACTACGCTTCTGGCAGCCTCCGTCTTGCACCATGTAGAAGAGAGTAGATTGAAGTCCTCCAAGTAGCATCTCCAAGTAGCATCTCAAGTAGCATCGCATAGCATAATCCTACCCGGCAATCCTCTCCTCGTCGCCCTGTTAGAGAGCGATCACCGGGTTGTATCTGGCACTTGGAAGGGTGTGTTTTATTAAGTATCCGGTTCTAGTTGTCATAAGGTCAAGGTACAACTCCAAGTCATCCTGTTACCGAAGATCACGGCTATTCGAATAGATTAACTTCCCTGCAGGGGTGCACCAACTTACCCAACACGCTTGATCCCATTTGGCCGGACACACTTTCCTGGGTCATGCCCGGTCGCGGAAGATCAACACGTCGTAGCCCCACCTAGGCACAACAGAGAGGTCAGCACACCGGTCTAAACCTAAGCGCGCAGGGGTCTGGGCCCATCGCCCTGAGCACACCTGCACGTTGCGTGGGCGGCCGGAAGCAGACCTAGCCTAGTGGCGTTCCAGTCTAATCCGGCGCGCGGCGCTCAGTTGCTGACATCACGAAGGCTTCGGCTAATACCACGACGCCGGGATACCCATAACTACTCCCGCGTAGATGGTTAGTGCGTATAGGCTCGTAACCAACTCAGATCAAATACCAAGATCTCGTTAAGCGTGTTAAGTATCCGCGAACACCGAACAGGGCCAGGCCCACCTCTCTCCTAGGCGGTCTCAACCTGCCCCGTCGCTCCGCCACAAAGATCCACACAGAGGGCCGTCGGGACAAAGGTCCTTTCAGCCCCCAATCCGTGAATCACTCATGGGTACTCTTCGAGCGGACCCGACTTTAGTCACCATCTGTATAGTATGTATGTATGTATAGTATATACCCGTGATCACCTCCCAAGTGATCACGGCCCGATAGTATAGCAAGGCAGACTGACAAGAAAGTAGGGCCAATGATGATAAACTAGCATCCTATACTAAGCATTTAGGATTGCAGGTAAGGTATCAACAGATGTAGCAACAATGTCAGGCTATGCATCAGAATAGGATCAACGGAAAGCAGTAACATGCTACACTACTCTAATGCAAGCAGTATAGAGGAGAATAGGCGATATCTGGTGATCAAGGGGGGGGGGGGCTTGCCTGGTTGCTCTGGCAAGAGAGAGGGGTCGTCAACTCCGTAGTCGAACTGGGCAGCAGCAGCATCGGTCTCGTAGTCTACCGGAGAGAAGAGGGGGAAGAAACAATGAATACCATGTAAACATATGCATATCGATGCATGACATGACAAGTAACGATGCTAGGCGTGACCTAACGTGGTATGAGGTGATGCCGGTTAAGGGGGGAAACATCCGGGAAAATATCCCCGGTGTTTCGTGTTTTCGGGCAGAGGAGCCGGAGGGGGAAAGTTGCGGGTTCGATAGGTTAGGGGTGTGTGGCGGACGAACGGACTGCGTATCCGGATTCGTCTTGTCGTTCTGAGCAACTTTCATGTAGAAAACATTTCCATCCGAGTTACGGATTAAAAGATATGATTTTCTAAAGATTATATTAATTTCTGGAATTTGATTAATTATTTAAATTAATTCGAAAATGGAATTATGACATCAGCATGATGTCATGCTGACATCAGCAGTCAACAGAGTTGACTTGGTCAACCTGACCAGTGGGTCCAGTGGGACCCACCTGTCATACTCTGATTAGTTTTATTAGGGGTTAGCTAAACAAATTACTGTTTAATTAAACTAACAAGTTAATCAGATTAATTAAATATGACTAATTAACTTAATTAATTCACTAATTAATTAATTAATTAATTATAATTTTTATTGATTCATTTTTTTAATAGTTCTGGGGGCTGGGCCCCGACTGTCATTGGCTCCAGGGGCCTAAGCGGGCGCAAGGGCTTGCGGGCGTGCGGGCTAACGGGTGCAGGGGCGCCTGGCGCGAGGCGAGCCCAGAGGCTGCCCGGGCGAGGCCATGGACGAAGCCGCCGGCGCCCACGACGCCGGCCAGGAGAGGCGGCGGAGGGCCGCCGGTGGCGCGGTGGTGGAGGTAGTGGCGGGGCTGGCCGGAGCGGCTCACAGGGAGGGAAGGTGAGGCGAGGCGCGCGGCGGGAGTGCGAGCGCGCGTGCGCACGACGGCTATGGCCGCGGTCGTCGAGCGGGAACCCAGGGGAAGGAGGAGGAGAGGTGCTCACGGGGGGGCGTGTACGGTCCAGGGCAACGAGGGGCGAGGAGGAGGACGGAGACGATGCA
>NC_041382.1:91898463-91902084 GCF_002162155.2 Triticum dicoccoides | reverse complement strand
GGCGAGGCGGCGGCGGGCGGCGGCGAGCGCTGGGCGTCGGGGTCGACGGGATCGGGGCTGATCCCGATCCAGATCGGTAGGGGGAGGAGAAGGGGATCGAGGGGGGAGTGGGGTTCGTGCGGGAGCAGTGGGGGTGGACCGGGCTAGGGTTCGGTCGCTCGGGGAGATAAGGGGGAATGGGGTGGGCCTCCTGGTGGCCTCGATGCCCAGTTGGGCCCAGGGGGAAGGGGGCTTTGCTTTTTTTTTTCTTTCTTTGGTTTCTATTTTCCCTTTTTTCTGTTTTATTTATTTAGCTACTGTTATGTACTTAGCGTAGGTACTAAACGATTTTAGTTAAAGTTGAAACTCCTCACATAATTACCTACTGATATTTTGGGCATTGTCCGAAAGGTTTGGTGGGTTATTTGGAATTGTTTGAAAATAAGTTCACATTTTAAAAGGCATAAAAGGTGTTGTATGACCACTTTAATTACTTCCAGGGGAGATTTAAAAATCCATTTAATGTTAGATCCTCCAGGTTAATTACCTAGTGAATATTCGCAACCGACCGAACATTTTTGTTTTATAGGTTGAAGAAACAATAATTTGACTTTATTTTAACTTTGAATTTGTTGGGTTTGGATCAAAGTGAGGCTTAGCAAATTAACTGCGATGACATGGCAACATTAGGAGGGGATTACTGTAGCTTAAATACCCGGGCGTCATAAATCTCCTCCACTACAAGAAATCTCATCCCGAGATTTAAGAGGTAGTGAAAGGGGGGAAGGTTTGGTTACGAATCTAGCGGGTCTTCTCATTCTGGCTTGCTCTTTCGAAGAGGTTGATCCCTTTCGTTGCTGTCTTCATTTCTCTGCTTCAAGTCACCATGATCAAGTCGTCATCCTTTCTTCGAAATCTCCAACGTACTTACGAATAGGTAAGGGGCAGCTCGGCTACGACTGAATGCTTATGAGGAAAAACAATTTGGGGTTAACCCATGAATGAGCACAAGATTATCTCTCGAGTTGAACATACAAAAATACATCGAGAGTAAGGTACGAAGGTACAATAAGAGGTTCCCAGCGGATAGATAGTTGCTCAAAGCCTGAACCAGGGTGAGAAAGGGGTCCAGAGCGGCAAGAGTAAGTATTGCGTCTGATACCAGAACAGATTACTAGGCATGTAGCCCGTGAATTACATGCGAAGTCAAGCTCGAGGAACAACTTTGACAACAGGGTGTGTACAGGAGAGTCAGGTTTCGATCCTGTGGAACTTGTGGGTTATGGGCCCACCATGTGGGTTGAAAGTAGGAAGGGTGGTGACATCTTGCACGGTCATGATAGCAAGGCATGTTAGAGGGTAGCCGGTCAGTTATGTTGACTGCATCGTTGGTACCAAGGGCGAGGGACGAAGAGAATTATTTTCCTGCTCGTTGAACGAGGCGGACCAATAGGCAAAGTTCTCATCCATCGGTGGTTACCGGAATGCTATCGACAAATGCAACAGGGTCTTACTGACATGGTTGTACATCAAGGTGTTTACTAAAGCAGAAGAACATTACTGCTTAGATCATATGGATCACAAGGAAGGTTAAATAAATAAATGGAAAGGAAAATGTGTTTAAACACATATTTCAGGGGTATATCCTTCTCAAGGACAAGTAGAGCATGATATCCATGAGATGATATAATGTAGAGAACCCTTTAGGTAAGGGGAGAGAAATTTTATGACATTACCCATGCAACAGTGTTTGGATAATTGAGCAAGAAACATTTAGCATTGGGCTTCAAATGTTCTTGTTGAAAATTAGAGTACCATATACATGCTTCGAGATAGCATTGACATGGTCATCAGGTGAAGAACAGACTCTGGAAACACAAAGGATCCATCAGGAATAACTTTTAGAATAAGTCTTGCAATTTCCTTATGGAAGAATGGATAACCTTGCTGAAAAGGAATCTATAACAATAGGGCCTCGAGCCAGGTGTGCTAGGCATGACATCACCTTACCGGGTCATATAAAGACCAATGTTATAACTCTTGAAATATGTTCCAACTATCATATCTGACCGAGATTCAAATTTGATTGGTGTCAGGACACCTCAGACTCAGGATGCCTGAGATGAAAAAGGTGCGACACAATTTGACGCGACGGCATTGGAAGATACTCGGGGAATGAACTATGGAAGCAAGTTTTGAATCATGAGTTCATCATTAAACCAAGGACAGGATGAGGGGGTGGCTGATGAACTCAGCGACAATCCATCGAGAGTCCCAAAAGATGTATTTCCAAAATTACGTGAACAAGGAGATAACAACTGTCAGATCAAAAGATTTAATGATGTATGCTCAAGGAAACCATACACATTGAAGCGTTGATTGAAAGGTGCACCGGAAATATGGGCTGGGATGCACGACTAATACCAGAATGGTGATTCAGCAACCAACACACCAAGTTGGATTTTGTGACGCCCCCGATTTGACCGTACACTAATCATGCAAGCAAATGTGTACGATCAAGATCAAGGACTCACGGGAAGATATCACAACACAACTCTACAAATAAAATAAGTCATACAAGCATCATATTACAAGCCAGGGGCCTCGAGGGCTCGAATACAAGAGCTCGATCATAGACGAGTCAGCGGAAGCAACAATATCTGAGTACAGACATAAGTTTAAACAAGTTTGCCTTAAGAAGGCTAGCACAAGCTGGGATACAGACCGAAAGAGGCGCAGGCCTCCTGCCTGGGATCCTCCTAAACTACTCCTGGTCGTCGTCAGCGGGCTGCACGTAGTAGTAGGCACCTCCAGTGTAGTAGGAATCATCGTCGACGGTGGCGTCTGGCTCCAGGGCTCCAACATCTGGTTGCGACAACCAGGTAGAAGGGAAAGGGGAAAAGAGGGAGAAAAGCAACCGTGAGTACTCATCCAAAGTACTCGTAAGCAAGGAGCTACACTACATATGCATGGGTATATGTGTAAAGGGCCATATCGGTGGACTGAACTGCAGAATGCCAGAATAAGAGGGGGATAGCTAATCCTGTCGAAGACTACGCTTCTGGCAGCCTCCGTCTTGCAGCATGTAGAAGAGAGTAGATTGAAGTCCCCCAAGTAGCATCTCCAAGTAGCATCTCCAGTAGCATCACAGTAGCATAATCCTACCCGGCGATCCTCCCCTCGTCGCCCTGTGGAAAAGCGATCGCCGGGTTGTCTGTGGAACTTGGAAGGGTGTGTTTTATTAAGTATCCGGTTCTAGTTGTCATAAGGTCAAGGTACAACTCCAAGTCGTCCTGTTACCGAAGATCACGGCTATTCGAATAGATTAACTTCCCTGCAGGGGTGCACCACATAACCCAACACGCTTGATCCCATTTGGCCGGACACACTTTCCTGGGTCATGCCCGGCCTCGGAAGATCAACACGTCGCAGCCCCACCTAGGCACAACAGAGAGGTCAGCACGCCGGTCTAAATCCTATGCGCGCAGGGGTCTGGGCCCATCGCCCATTGCACACCTGCACGTTGCGTACGCGGCCGGTGAGCAGACCTAGCAACCTCCATTACAAAGGAAGTTGCGTTAACGCAGTCCAACCCGGCGCGCGCCACTCAGTCGCTGACGTCAAGAAGGCTTCGGCTGATAC
>NC_041382.1:91896015-91897705 GCF_002162155.2 Triticum dicoccoides | reverse complement strand
CTGCCGCTCCGCCACAAAGTAACAGTCGGGGGCCGTCGGGAACCCAGGCCCACCTCTACCGGGATGGAGCCACCTGTCCTTTCAGCCCCCAACTCCGAACAGTATCACAGGTAATGTAACAGTGTAAAGTATATAGTATATGCCCGTGATCACCTCCCGAAGTGATCACAGCCCAGTAGTATAGCATGGCAGACGGACAAGAGTGTAGGGCCACTGATGGAACACTAGCATCCTATACTAAGCATTTAGGATTGCGGGTAAGGTATCAATGACTGTAGCAGCAATGACAGGCTATGCATCAGAATAGGATTAACGGAAAGCAGTAACATGCTACACTACTCTAATGCAAGCAGTATAGAGAAGAGTAGGCGATATCTGGTGATCAAAGGGGGGGCTTGCCTGGTTGCTCTGGCAAGAGAGAGGGGTCGTCAACTCCGTAGTCGTACTGGGTAGTAGCGGCGTCGGTCTCGGTGTCTAGCGAGAGAAGAGGGGGAAGAAACAATAAATATAATGCAAACAAATGCATGACGATGCACGACATGACAAAGCATGATGCTAGGTGTGCCCTAACGCGGTACAAGGTGGTACCGGTGAAGGGGGGGAACATCCGGGAAATTATCCCCGGTGTTTCGTGTTTTCGGACAGACGAACCGGAGGGGGAAAGTTGCGTGTTTGCTAGGTTAGGGATGCGTGGCGGACGAACGGGCTGCGTATCCGAGTTCGTCTCGTCGTTCTGAGCAACTTTCATGTAGAAAGTATTTTCATCCGAGTTACGGATTAAAAGATATGATTTTCTAAAGATTTAAATCATTTTTGATATTTAATAAATTATTTAATTTAATCCAAAAATGGATATATGACATCAGCATGATGTCATGCTGACGTCAGCAGTCAACAGGGGTTGACTGGTCAACCTGACGTGTGGGGCCGGTCAGTGCCTAGTCAGCGGTACAGTCAGCGTTGACTGGGTCAAAGTTGACCAGTCAACAGAGCCAATGGGGCCCATCTGTCAGTGTCACATATTTTAACAAGGGGGGTTTAAATTAAGCTAACTAGGGGTGGGGCCCCACTGTCATTGACTATTAACTAACAGGTTTAATTAAACAGAGTTAATGAGGTTAGTTAGTTAACTAGGTTAATTAAACACAATTAATTAAGTTAATTAATGTAATTAATTAATTAATATTTTTATTTCTTATCATCATAAAAAAACATATATTTTTTTATTATTTTATTTTTTTATTTTTTTTGTTCTCAGGGCGTGGGCCCCGGCTGTCATTGGGCCAGGGGGCCAAACGGGCATACGGGCAGGCGGGTGCGGGCAAAGCCACAGCCCTGTCCGATAACAAGGGGCGGCCGGAACGGGCTCCTGGGCGCCGGCGCGGCACTAGCGCTGGCGCCGGAGGTGGCCGGTGCGGCGCAGGCGCGACGAAGCCAGAACGGGGGGCTGCGAGACGACGCCGGAGCGCGACCGGATCGAACTCACATCGGCGGGAGTGAGCAGAGGCGGCAATAGAGCGGCGCGGACGCGGCGAGTGAGGCCAGGCGCAGGTGGTCGAGGCAAGGCCACGCGCGGGAGTGCGCGAGCGCGGCGCTGGGTGAGCGCGGCGAGGGGAGTAGGGGGAGGCCACACGCGGGGCACGGGCGATGCGGCGCGTGCGCAGGGCACCAACGAGGAGGGTGGCCGGAG
>NC_041382.1:91887140-91894412 GCF_002162155.2 Triticum dicoccoides | reverse complement strand
TAGCTTAATTACCCGGGCGTCACAATTCTCCTCCACTACAAGAAATCTCGTCCCGAGATTTAAGAGGGGAAGTGCGGGGAAGGGATTAGGTTGCGAAATTCTAACGGGTCTTGTTGGTCTTGGTTACTCTTCTCGAGGAGGTCGATCCATTACATTGTTGTCTTCACTTCTCTGCTTCAGGTCATCATGATGAAGTTTGTCGTCCTTCCTTCGGTAACTCCATCGTACCTACGTAAAAATTAAGGGGGTATTCCGGGAGAACGAACCTCTACCAGGTTGACTATCTGGTCGATATCATCGAGGAAGGTGGCAGAAAGTAACTCTCGAATTGAAACTTAAGGAAATATCGAGAGCAAAGTAATGAGGTTTCATGGGAAGTTTCGAGCGAGCAGGCAACCGTTCGATGCCTGAAACAAGGCGTGAAAGGGGCTCAAAGCAATCGGGAATAAGTAGTGCGTCCGGCAACAGATTTGATGATCCCTCGGAAAATGGCTCGTGAATTACATACGAGGTCACACGCGAGGAACAACCTTGGGAACAAGGGGTGTAGGAGAGTCAGGTTTCGATTCAGTGGACCTGTGGGTTATGGGCCCACCATGTGGGTTAAGAGTAGGAAGGGCGTTGACATCTTACATGGTCATGACAGTAAGGCATGTCAGAGGGTAGCCTGTCAATTATATGTCAGCAACAATGTCGGTACCAAGGGCGAGGGACGAAGAGAACCACCTTCCTGCTCGTTGAACGAGGCGGACCAATAGGCAAAGTTCTCGTCCATTGGCGGTTACCGGAAGTCATCAACAGTAGAATTAGGGTTACACCAGACAGGAAGGTACACCGAGGTGTTTACCTAAGCAGGGGATTACCACTGCTCGGTTAAGTAGTTTACAAGAAAGTTTGAACAAAACAACGGGAAGGAAAATGTGTTTAAACACATATTTCAGGGGTATATCCTTCCCAAGGGCAAGCAAAGCATGATATCCATGACGGGATATAACGTAGCAAACCCCTTTAGAAAGGGGAAGAGAATTCCATGCCATTATCCATACAACGGTGTTCGGATAATTGAGCAAGAAACATTTAGCATTGGGCTTCAAATGCTCTTGTTGAAAATCAGAGTACCATTGACATGCTTCGAGATAGCATTGACATGGTCTTCAGGTGAAGATCAGACTTTGGAAACACGAAGGATCCATCAGGAATAACTTGTAGAATAAGTCTTACAATTTCCTCATGGATGAATGGATAACCTTGCTGAAAAGGAATCTATAATGATAGGTCCTCCAGCCGGGGGGGGGGGTGCTAGGCATGACATCATGTTAGCGGGTCATCAAAGGATCAACATCATAACTCTTGGAAAGGTGTCCCAACCCTCATATCTGACCGAGATTCAGATCCGATTGGTGTCAGGATACCTCAGACTTAGGATACCTGAGAAGAAAAGGTGCAACGCAAATTGACGAGATGACAATGTAAGATTCTCGGGGAAATGAACTATGAAGTGTTTTCCGTTATCAAGAGTCCATCATTAACCCAAGGAGAGGACAAGGAGGTGTCTGGTGAACTCAACGGCAATTCACCGAGATTCCCAAAAGATGGATTTCCACAATTAGGTGAACAAGGAGATAACATTGGTCAGATCAAATGATATAAGGAAGTATGCTCGAGGAAAACATACACAATTAAACATTGGTTGAAAGGTGCGCCCGAAATATGGGTTGGGTTGCACGACCAATGTCAGAATGGTGATTCAATAGTCAATAGCCTAAGAATGAACTTTCGACCATTAACTTCAAAAAAAATAGGGTTGCTAGAAGGAAAGAATCCAAACAACACCGTTCACTTGTTGGAATTAACACGGGGACCAATAAAGAATGGTGATGGTGAGAAGTATTTCTATGCCAAGAATTCTCAAGAGGTGGAACAAATCTCAGAACATTCTTGACATAAAGGATGGTAATACTCCAAGGTAAAGAAGAACAATTGCTGGATAGCAAGGAACTCAAGGTATAACACCAAACATGAACAAGCTTGTGTTGGTGGGAAGGCAATAAAGTGGTCGACGATAATACAATTCATCGAGGGCAAGGATGTTATTTCTCATCATGAATTCAATTGATATCCTGGATGAGCTCAGAATGTTGATGATCACGACACCTTTGTCGCGAGAGTTCATGAAGATGTAATCGATCGGTAACGACATCAAGTCAAGTAATGATGAAGTGAAAGGTTATTGGAACCAAGGGTACGACACAAACTCGAAACCAAGCTTGTTGTTCAAGGCGAAATGATATGACGATGAGGATCGACATAAGGTTAGTTCATCGTCAAGAATTGTGCTCCGTGAAGAAGGGCCAAGTAGCATAGTTAAAATTTAGCACCATGATGATATAGCCGATCAGGCTAGGAATGACTTAAGTGATTATTAACTCGTAAGCAACAACAATTATTTAAGAGTTACTGAACCAGAGTGCGGAATCGATTCACTTATTGGTGTCCCCGGTTGATGACAACCCAGAACCCGGGAAAATAGGAGTCGATGAGAAATAATAGTTGATGAAGAACCCATAAGAAGTTATGCAGTTCTATGATATTCTTGAGATACCAGAGTGTAATACACGACGGTAGATCAAAGTAAAGGTTGGTCGGGTGCAATGATCTGTAGAAGATAATTACGTCAACTTGTCCGAGAAATGGTATTTAAAGGAGAACATGGTCGGAAACACTATTGCAAAAGGCCAGATCCCGGATACAAGATGAACTTATACCAAAGGAATAATTTAATTTAAGAGAAGCTTTAATGATAAGATCTACATCGTATCCATGGGCATGAACACAAAGTTCAAGGTCGACTCCCACTTCTCCAATGCATAACCTTTCATTCACTTCTCACGTTCGATGAAGTTGCAGTGTTGAAATTTTATCTGGTGAAGCACCAGAAGAGTATGACTCGTGAAAACTTTCGGGTTCACACGGTTTAGAGAAGGCATATGTTCAACCCACAGGGGCTTCTTAGAAACGTATACCACAAGTTTCAAGAGTAAATAACACAAGCTCGAAAGTAGAGCAAGGTAGAGAAAGTAGATGATACGATTACCAAGGGCATTATGTATCAGGTAAAGAACTCACAATAATTTTGGTTGTGAAGGACATTGTCGGATAATAACCCGGCAATGGGTATGGCGATCCACAACGGGGCTGATGTGAGTATCGGTACTCAGTCAAAGGAAGAAGGAATGTCATGGCATCGGGTTATAGAAACAACTGACTAATTCAAAGCTCAATGCAAGGAAATTTATGATCCTCAATCAAGGGATCAGAAGCAAACACTCTGATTAAGGATGGATAAGTTGTGTAGACTTAGGGGTACAATCGATGGTATTCCGACTGGTCGGGAACCAGCTCATGTTTAAAAGGATGTCTGAGCCGGAAAGATTAATTAGAAGAGTTGATAGATGATTGTGTGCATTCGCACACATGTTGAATCAATAGGATCAAAATGACGGTGTCAAAAGATACTAGTGAATATTGCTAGTGATATGGGAGCATCCATAATGTAAGCATACAAGTATTTGCAGAGCATTAGTTGCTAAGGATTTTCCGAGGATTGAATAGTATTTCAAAGACTTTTGTGAAACACCTGAACAACTGGGGATGAGCGGATACTCAGAAAGTGCGAGAAATTATTCTTAGGGGTATTCAGGTGGCAAAGAACTGCAAGGCAGTAGGCACAAAATATTCTCGGGGTATCTTGTAATAACAAGATCGACTGGGAATAAAAGTAAGCACGACAGGTGTAAGTATTTATCCATATGGATATTTCAGTGGAAGGGAATTGCAAAAGCAACGGGCACAAGGTCTCGAGAGAATATCAGAGAGTATCTCTGAAATCTTTTGGTGCAGCCGGCGATCATCTGGACTGAAGGGGATCTCCGGGAGAAAGCATTTTCGAGAACCTAAAGTTAGATTTTAGTAAAAATCGTTTAACCCGAATAGAAGAGAGTTCAGAATCCCGGAGTAAAGATCGAGGAGTAAAAGATCCTGATACCACCCAATGGCGACGTGGGCCCATGGGCCACACAGCCATGTTAGTAAAAGTTTTTCAACAACTAGACTCGACTTCGGCCAAGGAGTTGGAAAGGGGGATTCCTACAGGCAGTCGGCTCTGATACCAACTTGTGACGCCCCCGATTTGACCGTACACTAATCATGCAAGCAAATGTGTACGATCAAGATCAAGGACTCACGGGAAGATATCACAACACAACTCTACAAATAAAATAAGTCATACAAGCATCATATTACAAGCCAGGGGCCTCAAGGGCTCGAATACAAGAGCTCGATCATAGACGAGTCAGCAGAAGCAACAATATCTGAGTACAGACATAAGTTTAAACAAGTTTGCCTTAAGAAGGCTAGCACAAACTGGGATACAGACCGAAAGAGGCGCAGGCCTCCTGCCTGGGATCCTCCTAAACTACTCCTGGTCGTCGTCAGCGGGCTGCACGTAGTAGTAGGCACCTCCAGTGTAGTAGGAATCATCGTCGACAGTGGCGTCTGGCTCCAGGGCTCCAGCATCTGGTTGCGACAACCAGGTAGAAGGGAAAGGGGAAAAGAGGGAGAAAAGCAACTGTGAGTACTCATCCAAAGTACTCGCAAGCAAGGAGCTACACTACATATGCATGGGTATATGTGTAAAGGGCCATATCGGTGGACTGAACTGCAGAATGCCAGAATAAGAGGGGGATAGCTAATCCTGTCGAAGACTACGCTTCTGGCAGCCTCCGTCTTGCAGCATGTAGAAGAGAGTAGATTGAAGTCCCCCAAGTAGCATCTCCAAGTAGCATCTCCAAGTAGCATCTCCAGTAGCATCGCAGTAGCATAATCCTACCCGGCGATCCTCCCCTCGTCGCCCTGTGGAAAAGCGATCACCGGGTTGTCTGTGGAACTTGGAAGGGTGTGTTTTATTAAGTATCCGGTTCTAGTTGTCATAAGGTCAAGGTACAACTCCAAGTCGTCCTGTTACCGAAGATCACGGCTATTCGAATAGATTAACTTCCCTGCAGGGGTGCACCACATAACCCAACAAGCTCGATCCCATTTGGCCGGACACACTTTCCTGGGTCATGCCCGGCCTCGGAAGATCAACACGTCGCAGCCCCACCTAGGCACAACAGAGAGGTCAGCACGCCGGTCTAAATCCTATGCGCGCAGGGGTCTGGGCCCATCGCCCATTGCACACCTGCACGTTGCGTACGCGGCCGGTGAGCAGACCTAGCAACCTCCATTACAAAGGAAGTTGCGTTAACGCAGTCCAACCCGGCGCGCGCCACTCAGTCGCTGACGTCAAGAAGGCTTCGGCTGATACCACGACGCCGGGATACCCATAACTACTCCCGCGTAGATGGTTAGTGCGTATAGGCTCGTAGCCGACTCAGATCAAATACCAAGATCTCGTTAAGCGTGTTAAGTATCCGCGAACGCCGAACAGGGCCAGGCCCACCTGTCTCCTAGGTGGTCTCAACCTGCCCTGCCGCTCCGCCACAAAGTAACAGTCGGGGGCCGTCGGGAACCCAGGCCCACCTCTACCGGGATGGATCCACCTGTCCTTTCAGCCCCCAACTCCGAACAGTATCACAGGTAATGTAACAGTGTAAAGTATATAGTATATGCCCGTGATCACCTCCCGAAGTGATCACAGCCCAGTAGTATAGCATGGCAGACGGACAAGAGTGTAGGGCCACTGATGGAACAGTAGCATCCTATACTAAGCATTTAGGATTGCGGATAAGGTATCAATGACTGTAGCAGCAATGACAGGCTATGCATCAGAATAGGATTAACGGAAAGCAGTAACATGCTACACTACTCTAATGCAAGCAGTATAGAGAAGAGTAGGCGATATCTGGTGATCAAAGGGGGGGCTTGCCTGGTTGCTCTGGCAAGAGAGAGGGGTCGTCAACTCCGTAGTCGTACTGGGTAGCAGCGGCGTCGGTCTCGGTGTCTAGCGAGAGAAGAGAGGGAAGAAACAATAAATATAATGCAAACAAATGCATGACGATGCACGACATGACAAAGCATGATGCTAGGTGTGCCCTAACGCGGTACAAGGTGGTACCGGTGAAGGGGGGGAAACATCCGGGAAATTATCCCCGGTATTTCGTGTTTTCGGACAGACGAACCGGAGGGGGAAAGTTGCGTGTTTGCTAGGTTAGGGATGCGTGGCGGACGAACGGGCTGCGTATCCGGGTTCGTCTCGTCGTTCTGAGCAACTTTCATGTAGAAAGTATTTTCATCCGAGTTACGGATTAAAAGATATGATTTTCTAAAGATTTAAATCATTTTTTGATATTTAATAAATTATTTAATTTAATCCAAAAATGGATATATGACATCAGCAAGATGTCATGCTGACGTCAGCAGTCAACAGGGGTTGACTGGTCAACCTGACGTGTGGGGCCGGTCAGTGCCTAGTCAGCGGTACAGTCAGCGTTGACTAGGTCAAAGTTGACCAGTCAACAGAGCCAATGGGGCCCATCTGTCAGTGTCACATATTTTAACAAGGGGGGTTTAAATTAAGCTAACTAGGGGTGGGGCCCCACTGTCATTGACTATTAACTAACAGGTTTAATTAAACAGAGTTAATGAGGTTAGTTAGTTAACTAGGTTAATTAAACACAATTAATTAAGTTAATTAATGTAATTAATTAATTAATTAATTAATATTTTTATTTCTTATCATCATAAAAAAACATATATTTTTTTATTATTTTATTATTTTATTTATTTTTTTTTGTTCTCAGGGCGTGGGCCCCGGCTGTCATTGGGCCAGGGGGCCAAACGGGCATACGGGCAGGCGGGTGCGGGCAAAGCCATAGCCCTGTCCGATAACAAGGGGCGGCCGGAACGGGCTCCTGGGCGCCGGCGCGGCACTAGCGCTGGCGCCGGAGGTGGCCGGTGCGGCGCAGGCGCGACGAAGCCAGAACGGGGGGCTGCGAGACGACGCCGGAGCGCGACCGGATCGAACTCACATCGGCGGGAGTGAGCAGAGGCGGCAATAGAGCGGCGCGGACGCGGCGAGTGAGGCCAGGCGCAGGTGGTCGAGGCAAGGCCACGCGCGGTAGTGCGCGAGCGTGGCGCTGGGTGAGCGCGGGGAGGGGAGTAGGGGGGAGGCCACACGCGGGGCACGGGCGATGCGGCGCGTGCGCAGGGCACCAACGAGGAGGATGGCCGGAGTAGGGCGTGTGCGGGGCGCGGCTGGCGTGCAGGTGACGC
>NC_041382.1:91880587-91886302 GCF_002162155.2 Triticum dicoccoides | reverse complement strand
CTAGGGTTTGACCAGGGGTGGGGGTTATGGGAGTGAGGGGTGTGGCCGGTTGGGCTGGTGGCCGAACGGGCCGGCCTGCTGGGCCGAAGCCCAGTGGGGGGGGGCTTTCTCTCTTTTCCTTTTTTTTCCTTTTCTTTGTTTTCTGTTTTCTTTTATTATTTCTTTCTTTCTTTATTTTAGTTGCATTTTAATTTAGTAAAATATGCACTTAGTATTTCAACTTAGTCCATAGTCACACAAAAAAATCTAGACCCCAAATAACTTAGTTTGACATTTTATTAATTATAAAAGGTATTTAATTAATTGTTTTGCTACTGTTTTATTTATCTCATTGTATTTAAACATTTTATAAATGTGCGGTTTTCCCATCATAATTATCTATGCAATATTTGGTTCACTCTGAACATTTTAGTTTTAATATTTGAAAACTTTTATCGTTTGCCTTATTTTGAATTTGAATTTGAATCGGTTTCGAACTAACTCGAGATTAGCAACTATAATTGAGGTGACATGGCATCATTAGCAGAGGAGCACTGTAGCTTAATTACCCGGGCGTCACAGATTTATTGTCCATTAACTCTGAAGCAATAAGGTTGCTAAGAATACTGTAGTCTCACAGCAGAGTTCATTTACTGGTATTCCGGTTAGAAGCAACACGAGGACCAAAAAGAAAGGTGATGGCGAGAGGGCACCACAATACCCAGAATTCTTAAGAGGTGGAGTAATCCTTGCAACATCCTTGACATAAGGGACAGTAATACTTCAAGGTAGAACATAACACAAACTGAATCGCAAGTTGCATCCTTAACAAGACCAAGTTTGTGATGAAAGGAAGGTAAATATGTTGTCGATGGTAACTCAAATTACCAAGGGACGAGGATGGCACTTACCATCATGAATTCAATTGATGCCCAGGAAGGATTCAAAATGTTGATGATGATCCCGGCAACTGTGTCAAGATGTTTCAAGAAGGTGTAACCGCTCGGCGATGACATCAAGTCAAAGGAATGTCGAAGCGAAAGGTTATTGGAACCATGAGTACGACACAAACTCAAAATCAAGCTTGTTGTTCGAGGCGAAATGCTATGACGAGGAAATCGATGTAAGCTTAGCTCATCGTCGAAAGTGGTGCTCCGGGAATAAGGACCACGTAGCATAGTTAAAAGGTTGCACGATAAGGATATAGCCGATCAGGCTAGGAATGGCTTGATCGGGTACAAACTCGTACTTAAAGAAGATTACTAGGAGTAGTTGAACCGTAGTGCGGACTCGGTTCAGTTATTGGTCTCTTTGAGTGTTTAATAACTCAGAGTCCATGAAAAATTGCAATCAGTGAGAATGTAGTACTTGATGAAGAACTCATAAGAAGTTATGCAGTTCCAAGATAATCTCGAGATACCAGGGGGGTATTACTCGACGACAGTCCAAAGTAGAGCTTGGACTGGGGTATTGCTCTATAGAAGGTAAGTGCCTGTACGAGAAATGGTATTTAAAGGAGATCATGGTCGAAACCACGATTGCAAAGGATCAATTCACAGATACCAGATGATATTTGTTAAGGAAATGGTTATTACTTCAAGAAGCTTCCATGATAGGATCTACATCGTGCCCATGGGCATGAACACAAAGTTCATGGTCGACTCCCACTTCGTCAATGCATAACCTTCCATTCACCTCTCGTATTTCAAAAATAACACTAGTTCTTGAAAGTTTTACCTGGTGCAATACTAGATAAGTATGACTCGTGAAAACTTTCGAGTCCACACATATTAAGGAAGGCATAGGTTCAACCCGTCAGGGTATCGTGGAAGCATATACCACAAGCTTCAATAGTAAATACCACCAGCTCGAAAGCAGAGCAGGGTTGGCCAAGCAGATGATACAATTTACCAAAGGGACTATGTATCAGGGGAAGAACTCACAAGGTGATTGAATATGAAGGACACTGTCGGATAACAATCCAACAATAGATCGAGTGATCCACAACGGAGTTGATGTGAGTATCGATACTCCATCAGAGAAAGAAAGAATGCACGAGCATCATATTATAGAACATCAGAATAATTTGATGCTTAGATAACAAAGGAATTATGATTTCCAAATCAAAGGATTAGAAGCAGACGCTCTGATCAAGGATGGATAAGTTGTATAGACCAGAGGCACAATTGACGTCAAATAGTTTGGTCGAGAACCAGCTCATTTTCAAAATTGACGTCTGAGCCGGAAAGATAATTTAGAAGGGTTGATAGATGATTGTGTGCGTTCGCACACATGTTGAATCAATAGGATCAAAATGACGGTGTCAAAAGATACTAGTGAATATTGCTAGCGACATGGGAGCATCCATAATGTAAGCATTAAAGTATTTGCAGAGTAGTAGTTTGAAAAGGATGCTCCGAAGGTCGAATAGTATTTCAGAGTATCTTATGAAGCATACGAACAACTGGGGATGAACAGATACTCAATAAGTGCGAGGAATTTTCAATAGGGGTATTCATGTGGTAAAGAACTGCAAGGCAGTAAGCTTAAAGGATTTTCAGAACAACAGAGAGTATTTCGGGACATCTTGTAATAACAAGATCAACGGGGAATGATTGTATGAATGGCAAGTGTATGCAGTTTTCATAGGGGTTGATGGTGGAAGAAAATCGCAAATGCGATGTCACAAAGACTCGAGAGAACATCGTAGAGTAACTTCGGAATATTTTAGTGCATCAGGCGATCATCTGAACTGAGGGGCTCTCCGGAAGAAAGTATTATCGAGAACCTAAAGTTAGATTTTAGAAAATCATTTAACCCGAATAGAAGAGAGATCAGAGTCCCAGAGTATAGACGAGGAGTAAAAGATCCTAATACCACCCAATGGCGACGTGGGCCCGTAAGGCACACAACCAAGTTAGTAAAAGTTTTGCAATGGCTAGACTCAACTTCGGCCAAGGAGTTGGAAAGGGGATTCCTACAGGCAGCCTGGCTCTGATACCAACTTGTGATGCCCCCGATTCAATCGCACACTAATCATGCATGCAAATGTGTACGATCAAGATCAGGGACTCACGGGAAGATATCACAACACAACTCTAAAACAAAAATAAGTCATACAAGCATCATAATACAAGCCAGGGGCCTCGAGGGCTCGAATACAAGTGCTCGATCATAGACGAGTCAGCGGAAGCAACAATATCTGAGTACAGACATAAGTTAAACAAGTTTGCCTTACGAAGGCTAGCACAAACTGGGATACAGATCGAAAGAGGCGCAGGCCTCCTGCCTGGGATCCTCCTAACTACTCCTGGTCGTCGTCAGTGGGCTGCACGTAGTAGTAGGCATCTTCGGTGTAGTAGGGGTCGTCGTCGACGGTGGCGTCTGGCTCCTGGACTCCAGCATCTGGTTGCGACAACCAGGTAGAAGGGAAAGGGGAAAAGAGGGAAGAAAGCAACCGTGAGTACTCATCCAAAGTACTCGCAAACAAGGAGCTACACTACATATGCATGGGTATATGTGTAAGGAGGCAATATGAGTGCACTGAACTGCAGAATGCCAGAATAAGAGGGGGATAGCTAGTCCTATCGAAGACTACGCTTCTGGCAGCCTCCGTCTTGCACCATGTAGAAGAGAGTAGATTGAAGTCCTCCAAGTAGCATCTCCAAGTAGCATCTCCAGTAGCATCGCATAGCATAATCCTACCCGGCAATCCTCTCCTCGTCGCCCCGTTAGAGAGCGATCACCGGGTTGTATCTGGCACTTGGAAGGGTGTGTTTTATTAAGTATCCGGTTCTAGTTGTCATAAGGTCAAGGTACAACTCCAAGTCGTCCTGTTACCGAAGATCACGGCTATTCGAACAGATTAACTTCCCTGCAGGGGTGCACCAACTTACCCAACACGCTTGATCCCATTTGGCCGAACACACTTTCCTGGGTCATGCCCGGCCGCGGAAGATCAACACGTCGTAGGCCCACCTAGGCACAACAGAGAGGTCAGCACGCTGGTCTAAACCTAAGCGCGCAGGGGTCTGGGCCCATCGCCCTGAGCACACCTGCACGTTGCGTGGGCGGCCGGAAGCAGACCTAGCCTAGTGGCGTTCCAGTCCAATCTGGCGCGCGCCGCTCAGTTTCTGACGTCACGAAGGCTTCGGCTGATACCACGATGCCGGGATACCCATAACTACTCCCGCGTAGATGGTTAGTGCGTATAGGCTCGTAACCAACTCAGATCAAATACCAAGATCTCGTTAAGCGTGTTAAGTATCCGCGAACGCCGAACAGGGCCAGGCCCACCTCTCTCCTAGGCGGTCTCAACCTGCCCTGTCGCTCCGCCACAAAGATCCACACAAAGGGCCGTCGGGACAAAGGTCCTTTCAGCCCCCAATCCGTGAATCACTCGCGGGTACTCTTCGAGCGGACCCGACTTTAGTCACCATCTGTATAGTATGTATGTATGTATGGTATATACCCGTGATCACCTCCCAAGTGATCACGGCCCGATAGTATAGCAAGGCAGACTGACAAGAAAGTAGGGCCAATGATGATAAACTAGCATCCTATACTAAGCATTTAGGATTGCAGGTAAGGTATCAACAGATGTAGCAACAATGTCAGGCTATGCATCAGAATAGGATCAACGGAAAGCAGTAACAGGCTACACTACTCTAATGCAAGCAGTATAGAGGAGAATAGGCGATATCTGGTGATCAAGGGGGGGCTTGCCTGGTTGCTCTCGCAAGAGAGAGGGGTCGTCAACTCCGTAGTCGAACTGGGCAGCAACAGCGTCGGTCTCGTAGTCTACCGGAGAGAAGAGGGGGAAGAAACAATGAATACCATGTAAACATATGCATATCGATGCATGACATGACAAGTAACGATGCTAGGCGTGACCTAACGTGGTATGAGGTGATGCCGGTTAAGGGGGGAAACATCCGGGAAAATATCCCCGGTGTTTCGTGTTTTCGGGCAGAGGAGCCGGAGGGGGAAATTTGCGGGTTCAATAGGTTAGGGGTGTGTGGCGGACGAACGGACTGCGTATCCGGATTCGTCTTGTCGTTCTGAGCAACTTTCATGTAGAAAACATTTCCATCCGAGTTACGGATTAAAAGATATGATTTTCTAAAGATTATATTAATTTCTGGAATTTAATTAATTATTTAAATTAATTCGAAAATGGAATTATGACATCAGCATGATGTCATGCTGACATCAGCAGTCAACAAAGTTGACTTGGTCAACCTGACCAGTGGGTCCAGTGGGACCCACCTGTCATACTCTGATTAGTTTTATTAGGGGTTAGCTAAACAAATTACTGTTTAATTAAACTAACAAGTTAATCAGATTAATTAAATAGGACTAATTAACTTAATTAATTCACTAATTAATTAATTAATTAATTATAATTTTTATTGATTCATTTTTTTAATAGTTCTGGGGGCTGGGCCCCGACTGTCATTGGCTCCAGGGGCCTAAGCGGGCGCAAGGGCTTTCGGGCGTGCGGGCTAACGGGCGCAGGGCGCGTGGCGTGAGGCGAGCCCAGAGGCTGCCCGGGCGAGGCCATGGACGAAGCCACCGGCGCCCACGACGCCGGCCAGGAGAGGCGGCGGAGGGCCGAGGGTGGCGCGGTGGTGGAGGTAGTGGCGGGGCTGGCCGGAGCGGCTCACAGGGAGGGGAGGTGAGGCGAGGCGCGTGGTGGGAGTGCGAGCGCGCGTGCGCACGACGGCTATGGCCGCG
>NC_041382.1:91842552-91880353 GCF_002162155.2 Triticum dicoccoides | reverse complement strand
GGGGCGCCATTGGAGAAGCAGGCTGGTGGGTGAGCGCTCCGGCATCCAACGGCGAGGCGGCGGCGGGCGGCGGCGAGCGCTGGGCGTCGGGGTCGACGGGATCGGGGCTGATCCCGATCCAGATCGGTATGGGGAGGAGAAGGGGATCGAGGGGGGAGTGGGGTTCGTGCGGGAGCAGTGGGGGTGGACCGGGCTAGGGTTCGGTCGCTCGATGAGATAAGGGGGAATGGGGTGGGCCTCCTGGTGGCCTCGATGCCCAGTTGGGCCCAGGGGGAAGGGGGCTTTGCTTTTTTTCTTTCTTTGGTTTCTATTTTCCCTTTTTTCTGTTTTATTTATTTAGCTACTATTATGTACTTAGCGTAGGTACTAAACGATTTTAGTTAAAGTTGAAACTCCTCACATAATTACCTACTGATATTTTGGGCATTGTCCGAAAGGTTTGGTGGGTTATTTGGAATTGTTTGAAAATAAGTTCACATTTTAAAAGGCATAAAAGGTGTTGTATGACCACTTTAATTACTTCCAGGGGATATTTAAAAATCCATTTAATGTTAGATCCTCCAGGTTAATTACCTAGTGAATATTCGCAACCGACCGAACATTTTTGTTTTACCGGTTGAAGAAACAATAATTTGACTTTATTTTAACTTTGAATTTGTTGGGTTTGGATCAAAGTGAGGTTTAGCAAATTAACTGCGATGACATGGCAACATTAGGAGGGGATTACTGTAGCTTAAATACCCGGGCGTCACAGGAGCCCCGAACGGACTCCAGACCAGCCCTCCGGAGAGGTTTTAGGGCTCGGCGGTGGCTCCGTATCGTAAAACGCAATGATTTCTTCTCTCTGGTTTTTTTGTCCCCGAAACTCAATATATGGAGTTGGAGTCGGAGAGTCAACAGGGGGCCCACGAGGTAGGGGGCGCGCCCCCACCCTCGTGGAGAGGTGGTGGGCCCCCTGGCCTTCATCTTTTGCAGGTATTTTTCTTATTTTCTGAAAAGTGGCTCCGTGAAGTTTCAGGTCATTCCGAGAACGTTTGCTCCTGCACATAAATAACACCATGGTAATTCTGCTGAAAACAACGTCAGTCCGGGTTAGTTTCATTCAAATCATGCAAGTTAGAGTCCAGAACAAGGGCAAAAGTGTTTGGAAAAGTAGATACGTTGGAGACGTATCAACTCCCCCAAGCTTAAACCTTTGCTTGTCCTCAAGATATTCAGTTGACAAACTGAAAGTGATAAAGAAAAACTTTTACAAACTCTGTTTGCTCTTTTTTTGACAGAAAGACGGTAAGGGAACCCCTTACAGTATAATTGGTGCAACAAACCCAAATTGCAAGTATCATGCCTTGAACCTGGGTGGATGGGAAGGCATCAGCCCCTTCCCACCACTAGGCTATGCCTTAGTCTACAACTCTGTTTGCTCTTGTTGTTGTAAATATGTAAAGCCAGCATTCAAGTTTTCAGCAAAGATTATAACTAACCACATTCACAATAACACATAGGTCTCAAGTTTACTCATATCAATAGCATAATCAACTAGTGAGCAATAATAATAAATCTCGGATGACAACACTTCTCAAAACAATCATAATATGATATAACAAGATGGTATCTCGCTAGTCCTTTCTGAAACCGGAAAACATAAATGCAGAGCACCTTTAAAGACCAAGGACTGACTAGACATTGTAATTCATGGTAAAAGAGATCCAGTCAAGTCATACTCAATGTAAACTAACAGTAATGAATTCAAATGACAGCGGTGCTCTCCAACTGGTGCTTTTTAATAAGAGTATGATGACTCAGCATAAAAATAAACAGATAGGCCCTTCGCAGAGGGAAGCAGGGATTTGTAGAGGTGCCAGAGCTCGGTTTTGAAACAGAGGTGAATAATATTTTGAGCGGTATACTTTCATTGTCAACATAACAACCAAGAGATGGCAATATCTTCCATGCTACACACATTATAGGCGGTTAACAAACAGAATGGTAAAGTTTATACTCCCCCTTCCACCAACAAGCATCAATCCATGGCTTGCTCGAAACAAGGTGTGCCTCCAACTAACAAGAGTCCCAGGGGGAGTTTTGTTTTGCAATTATTTTGATTTAGTTTGCATAAAGCATGGGACTGGGCATCCCGGTGACCAACCATTTATCTCGTGAGTGAGGAGCGGAGTCCACTCCTCTTGAGAATAACCCGCCTAACATGGAAGATACGAACATCCCTAGTTGATACATGAGCTACTCGAGCATACAAAACAGGATATTTATTTGAAGGTTTAGAGTTTGGCACATACAAATTTACTTGGAATGGCAGGTAGATACCATATATAGGTAGGTATAGTGGACTCTTGTGGAATAACTTTGGGGTTTAAGGGATTGGATGCACAAGAGTATTCCCGCTTAGTACAGGTGAAGGCTAGCAAAAGACTGGGAAGCGACCAGCTAGAGAGTGACAACAGTCATGAACATGCATTAAAATTAATCAACACGGAATGCAAGCATGAGTAGGATATAATCCACCATGAACATAAATATCGTGAAGGCTATGTTGATTTTGTTTCAACTACATGCGTGAACATGTGCCAAGTCAAGTCACTTAAATCATTCATAGGAGGATACCACCCTACCATACCACATCATAACCATTTTAATAGCATGTTGGCACGCAAGGTAAACCATTATAACTCATAGCTAATCAAGCATGGCATAAGAAACTATGATCTCTAGTTGTCATTGCAAACATGTTTATTCATAATAGGCTGAATCAGGAACGATGAACTAATCATATTTAAGAAAACAAAAGAGGTCGAGTTCATACCAGCTTTTCTCATCTCAGCCAGTCCGTCATACATCATCATAATTGCCTTTCACTTGCACGATCGAATGATGTGAATAATAATAATAGTGCACGTGCATTGGGCTAAGCTGGAATCTACAAGCATTCAATAAACAGGAGAAGACAAGGCAATACGGGCTCTTTTGTCAGATCAACAAGAATGCATATAAGAGCCATTTCAACAATTTTAATTATGGTCTTCTCCTATCGACCCCCAAAGAAAAGAAAAGAAATAAAACTATTTACACGGGAAAGCTCCCAACAAGCAAAAGAAGAACATGAAATCTTTTTGGGTTTTCTTTTTAATTACTACTACAAGCATGGAAAGTAAACTAATTAAAAGCTACAACTAATTTTTTTGTTTTTCTTAAGGTTTATTAAACACGCAAGAAGAAAGCATAAAAAGGAAAATAAACTAGCATGGATGATACAATGAAATAGTATGAGCACCTACATCTAGCAATGAGTGTGTGAACATAAATGTAATGTCAGTGGGAAATACGTACTCCCCCAAGCTTAGGCTTTTGGCCTAAGTTGGTCTATGGCCACGGCTGGCCTGGTGGATATCCATAATAGTAGCTGGGGTCGTATTGAGAGGAAGAAGAGGAAGACTCCGCTTGCCACTGGCTAACAATCATCTCCGGATCCCACTGATAATTATACTGTCGTGGAGGATCAACTTGTGGTTCCGGCTCTGGCTCCACGGCTGGTGCAGGGTTCCGGTAGGCGTGAATAGCCTTCAACGGAACAAGGTACGTGCCTGAAGATAAATCAAACAAAGAAGGAGCAGACAGAGTAATAGTCTCAGGATGGTGTTTATTAAAGAACAATTGATATTTAAGTTCTCCTTCCCTATTCTTAACAATAAAATCATGTGCCACCATACTTTTATAATCTAGATAAACACGAGGCAACACTTTTTCTTCCTTCTCAGAATGCCTAAGAGGTATGTTAAAATGTGCAGCTAGGCGTGAAGCATAGATGCCTCCAAAGATGGGGCCCTTTGTACGGTTCAGACTTAACTATTTAGCAATAATGCCGCCCATACTAAAAGTGTTATCACTGTATAAACCTTGGAGAAAAATAATAATATCAGGGATACTAAGGTTTCCACAGTTTCTGCGACCAATTAAGCAACGACTAGCAAATAATGCAAAGTAGCGTAAAACAGAAAAATGTATGCTAGCTAGTGATTCGTGCATCGAAAACCTTCCTTGTTTCCCCTACAGTGATAGTATCAATAAACCCCTCCACATCATCACGATGTGGTTCTTCTGTCTTGCCCTCAAAAGGGACTAAACAAATCCGACAAAAATGATAAAGTGACATCTCCTTATGCTAATCATATAAATGAAACTCCACCGTAGGTGGTGAGTTCTTAGAATGAAAATGAAAGTTTTGCACAAAGGTATTTGTGAGTAAGAGATACTGATCGCATTGGTCGTGGAGGAAAGCGGTGAGGCCTGCATTCTGAGCCAATTCATGAAAATCTTCATAAATCCCGGCTGCTCCCAAGAAATCCTCGGAAGGCCATTCACACGCCCGAACCACCGCGGTGCGAGGCAGATTATACTTAGGCTTTGGTGCCTTTTCCTTCGAGCTTTGGCTCGATGAGCCCCTCAAAAGTCTCCTCATCATTTTCTGAAAAATTCTAAAATTTGTAGTAACTTTTAAATAAAAGTAAACCAAAGTTAATAATATTGATAGGAACTACTCCTCCAAGTGCCTAGAGCCTATATCATGAATCAAAACTACTTGGAACCATATAAATTTGACATGCAAGCTCAAGAACAGGGTCACCTAAGCAACAAAAATTTGCAATGAATAAAGCACTAGAACAAAAACTAATTGGACCAATGGAGGAGTCACATACCAAGGAACAATCTCCCCAAGCAGTTTTGTGAGAGGTGCTTTGAGCAAGGAGATCGAAAATGGCAGCAAAACGAGCTTGGACTCGGGTTTGAGCTGGATATTCGTGTTTGTGGGAGGAAGATGAAGTGTGTGGGTGCAGGAATAAGTGGAGGAGGGCCTCCGTGGGCCCACGAGGCAGGGGCGCGCCCAGGGGGGTAGGGCGTGCCCTCCACCCTCGTGGGCAGGTGGTTGGCCCCCCTGCTGTGTTCTCAGTGCCAAATATTCTCAAATATTCTAGAAAAAATCATATTTAAATTTCAGGGCATTTGGAGAACTTTTATTTTCGAGGTATTTTTATATTGCACGGATAATCAAATAACAGACAGAAAAATATTTATTTTTATTTTATTTAATGTAAATAACAGAAAGTAAAAGTGGGGTACAGAAGGTTGTGCCTTCTAGTTTCATCCGTCTCTTGATCATCAAAAGGAATCCACTAACAAGCTTGATCAAGTCTTGTTAACGAACTCATTCTGAATAACATGGAACCGGAGAAATTTCGAATAACACTATGTTACCTCAACGGGGATATGCACATCCCCAATAATAAGAAGATCATATTTCTTCTTGACAGTAGGAAGAGGAAATTCAAAACCTCCAAATATAATCGATGGCATTTCTCCAATAGAATTGATATTGTGAACTTGAGGTTGTTTCCTTGGAAAATGTACCGTATGCTCATTACCATTAACATGGAAAGTGACATTTCCTTTAGTGCAATCAATAACAGCCCCTGCAGTATTCAAAAAGGGTCTTCCAAGAATAATAGGCATACTATCGTCCTCGAGAATATCAAGAATAACAAAGTCCGTTAAAATAGTAACCTTTGCAACTACAACAGGCACATCCTCACAAATACCGACATGTATAGTAGTTGATTTATCAGCCATTTGCAAAGATATTTCAGTAGGTGTCAACTTATTCAAATCAAGTCTACGATATAAAGAGAGAGGCATAACACTAACACCGGCTCCAAGATGACATAAAGCAGTTTTAACATAGTTTCTTTTAATGGAGCATGGTATAGTGGGTACTCCTGGATCTCCAAGTTTCTTTGGTATTCCACCCTTAAAAGTATTATTAGCAAGCATGGTGGAAATTTCAGCTTCTGGTATCTTTCTCTCATTTGTAACAATATCCTTCATATACTTAACATAAGGATTGGTTTTGAGCATATCAGTTATTCGCATACGCAAAAAGATAGGTCTAATCATTTCAGCAAAGCGCTCAAAATCCTCATCATCGTTTTTCTTGGATGGTTTGGGAGGAAAAGGCATGGGTTTCTGAACCCAATGTTCTCTTTCTTTACCATGTTTCCTAGAAACAAAGTCTTTCTTATCATAACGTTGATTCTTTGATTGTGGGCTATCAAGATCAACAGCAGGTTCAATTTCTATGTCATTATCATTACTAGGTTGGGCATCATCATGAACATTATCATTAACATTACCACTAGTTTCAGGTTCATTGCCAGATTGAGTTTCAGCATTAGAAATAGAAATATCATTTGGATTCTCAAGTGTTTCAACAATAGGATCACTAGAAGCATGCAAAGTCTTAACATTTTTCTTTTTCTTCTTTTTAGAAGGACTAGGTGCATCTATATTATTTCTCTCAGAATCTTGCTCAATTCTCTTAGGGTAGCCTTCGGGATACAACGGTTCCTGGGTCATTTTTCCACCTCTAGTCATAACTCTAACATCATTATCATTATTCTTACTATTTAATTCATTGAGAAAATCATTTTGAGCTTTAAGTACTTGTTCTACTTGAGTGGTAACCATAGAAGCATGTTTACTAATAAGTTTAAGTTCACCTTTAACATTAGCCATATAATCACCCAAGTGTTCAAGCATATTTGAATTGTATTTCAATTGTCTACCAAAATAAGCATTAAAGTCTTCTTGCTTAGCCATAAATTTATCAAACTCATCTAAGCATGGGCTAGCAAATTTAGTAAATGGGATTTCAGCTTTATCATATCTATAGAGAGAATTTACCTTTACTACCTGTGTCGGGTTATCAAGACCATGAGTTTCTTCAATAGGTAATGGATTAAGATTATATGTTTCTTCAACATGCGGTAAATTAAGACCATGTATTTCTTCAATAGGAGGTAAATTCTTAACATCTTCAGCTTTAATACCTTTTTGTTTCATAGATTTCTTTGCCTCATGCATATCTTCAGGACTGAGAAATAGAATACCTCTCTTCTTCGGAGTTGGTTTAGGAATAGGCTCAGGAATTGGCTTTGGAGGTGTCAAATTATTTTCATTTGTCAACATATTATTCAATAGAATTTCAGCTTCATCCGGTGTTCTTTCCCTGAAAACAGAACTAGCACAACTGTCCAGGTAATCTCTGGAGGCATCGGTTAGTCCATTATAAAAGATATCAAGTATTTCATTTTTCTTAAGAAGATGATCAGGCAAAGCATTAATTAATTGGAGAAGCCTCCCCCACGCTTGTGGGAGACTCTCTTCTTCAATTTGCAGAAAATTATATATATCCCTTAAAGCAGCTTGTTTCTTATGAGTAGTGAAATATTTAGCAGAGAAGTAATAAATCATATCCTGGGGACTACGCACACAACCAGGATCAAGAGAATTAAAGCATATCTTAGCATCACCCTTTAATGAGAACGAAAATATTTTAAGGATGTAAAAGTAACGAGTTCTCTCATCTTTAGTGAACAGGGTGGCTATATCGTTCAATTTAGTAAGATGTGCCACAACAGTTTCAGATTCATAACCATGAAAAGGATCAGATTCAACCAAAGTAATTATACCAGGATCAACAGAGAATTCATAATCCTTATCAGTAACAAAGATAGGTGAAGTAGCAAAAGCAGGGTCTGGTTTCATTCTAGCATTTAGAGATTGCTTACTCCATTTAGCTAATAACCTTTTGAGTTCATTTCCATTTTGCAAGCTAAAATAGCTAAAGAAGCTTCTTGATCAAAAACATAACCCTTAGGAATAACAAGTGATTCTTCATCATCACTTTCATCAGTATCATAAGATCCAATATTTTCAATTTATCTAGCCCTAGCAAGTTGTTCATCAAGAAAGTCCCTTAATGGCACAGTAGTATAAGGCATAGAGGTAGTTTCATCATAAGTATCATGCATAGCAGAAGTGGCATCATCAATAACATGCGACACATCAGAACGAATAGCAGACGCAGGTGTAGGTGTCGCAAACTTACTCATAACAGAAGGTGAATCAAGTGCAGTGCTAGATGGCAGTTCCTTACCTCCCCTCATAGTTGAGGGATAGATCTTGGTTTTTGGATCTCTCAAGTTCTTCATAATGATAAGAAGATTTATATCCCAAGTGACTCAAACAATAGAACTATGCTCCCCGGCAACGGCGCCAGAAAATAGTCTTGATAACCCACAAGTATAGGGGATCGCAACAGTTTTCGAGGGTAGAGTATTCAACCCAAATTTATTGATTCGACACAAGGGGAGCCAAAGAATATTCTCAAGTATTAGCAGCTGAGTTGTCAATTCAACCACACCTGGAAACTTAATATCTGCAGCAAAGTGTTTAGTAGCAAAGTAATATGATAGTGGTGAAAACGGTAGCAAAAGGTAACAATAGTAAAAGTAAAGTTTTTGGTATTTTGTAGTGATGATAGCAATAGCAACGAAAAAGTAAATAAGCGAAGAACAATATATGGAAAGCTCGTAGGCAATGGATCAGTGATGGAGAATTATGCCGGATGCGGTTCATCATGTAACAGCCATAACCTAGGGTGACACAGAACTAGCTCCAGTTCATTGATATAATGTAGGCATGTATTCCGAATATAGTCATACGTGCTTATGGAAAAGAACTTGCATGACATCTTTTCTCCTACCCTCCCGTGGCAGCAGGGTCCTTACCGAAACTAAGGGATATTAAGGCCTCCTTTTAATAGAGAACCGAAACAAAGCATTAACACATAGTGAGTACATGAACTCCTCAAACTACGGTCATCACCGGTAAGTATCCCGATTATTGTCACTTCGGGGTTAACGAATCATAACACATACTAGGTGATTATAGACTTGCAAGATAGGATCAAGAACACTCATATATTGATGAAAACATAATAGGTTCAGATCTGAAATCATGGCACTCGGCCCCTAGTGACAAGCATTAAGCATAGCAAAGTCATAGCAACATCAATCTCAAAACATAGTGGACACTAGGGATCAAACCCTAACAAAACTAACTCGATTACATGATAGATCCCATCCAACCCATCACCGTCCAGCAAGCCTACGATGGAATTACTCATGCACGGCAGTGAGCATCATGAAATTGGTGATGGAGGATGGTTGATGATGACGATGGCGATGGATTCCCCTCTCCGGAGCCCCGAACGGACTCCAGACCAACCCTCCCGAGAGGTTTTAGGGCTTGGCGGCGGCTCTGTATCGTAAAACGCAATGATTTCTTCTCTCTGATTTTTTTCTCCCCGAAACTCAATATATGGAGTTGGAGTCGGAGAGTCAACAGGGGGCCTACGAGGTAGGGGGGCGCGCCCCCCACCCTCGTGGAGAGGTGGTGGGCCCCCTGGCCTTCATCTTTTGCAGGTATTTTTCTTTTTTTCTGAAAAGTGGCTCCATGAAGTTTCAGGTCATTCCGAGAACGTTTGCTCCTGCACATAAATAACACCATGGTAATTCTGCTGAAAACAACGTCAGTCCGAGTTAGTTTCATTCAAATCACGCAAGTTAGAGTCCAGAACAAGGGCAAAAGTATTTGGAAAAGTAGATACGTTGGAGACGTATCAACTCCCACAAGCTTAAACCTTTGCTTGTCCTCAAGATATTCAGTTGACAAACTGAAAGTGATAAAGAAAAACTTTTACAAACTCCGTTTGCTCTTTTTTTGACATAAAGACTGTAATGGAACCCCTTACAGTATAATTGGTGCAACAAACCCAAATTGCAAGTACCATGCCTTGAACCTGGGTGGATGGGAAGGCATCAGCCCCTTCCCACCACTAGGCTATGCCTTAGTCTGCAACTCTGTTTGCTCTTGTTGTTGTAAATATGTAAAGCCAGCATTCAAGTTTTGAGCAAAGATTATAACTAACCACATTCACAATAACGCATAGGCCTCAAGTTTACTCATATCAATAGCATAATCAACTAGCGAGCAATAATAATAAATCTCGGATGACAACACTTTCTCAAAACAATCATAATATGATATAACAAGATGGTATCTCGCTAGCACTTTTTGAGACCGAAAAACATAAATACAGAGCACCTTTAAAGACCAAGGACTGAGTAGACATTGTAATTCATGGTAAAAGAGATCCAGTCAAGTCATACTCAATGTAAACTAACAATAATGAATGCAAATGACAGCGGTGCTCTCCAACTGGTGCTTTTTAATAAGAGGATGATGACTCAGCATAAAAGTTAATAGATAGGCCCTTCGCAGAGGGAAGCAGGGATTTGTAGAGGTGCCAGAGTTCGGTTTTGAAATAGAGGTGAATAATATTTTGAGCGGTATACTTTCATTGTCAACATAACAACCAAGAGATGGCAATATCTTCCATGCTACACACATTATAGGTGGTTCCCAAACAGAATGGTAAAGTTTATACTCCCCCTTCCACCAACAAGCATCAATCCATGGCTTGCTCGAAACAACATGTGCCTCCAACTAACAAGAGTCCCAGGGGGAGTTTTGTTTTGCAATTATTTTGATTTAGTTTGCATAAAGCATGGGACTGGGCATCCCGGTGACCAACCATTTATCTCGTGAGTGAGGAGCGGAGTCCACTCCTCTTGAGAATAACCCGCCTAACATGGAAGATACGAACAACCCTAGTTGATACATGAGCTACTCGAGCATACAAAACAGGATATTTATTTGAAGGTTTAGAGTTCGGCACATACAAATTTACTTGGAATGGCAGGTAGATACCATATATACGTAGGTATAGTGGACTCATGTGGAATAACTTTGGGTTTAAGGGATTGGATGCACAAGCAGTATACCTGCTTAGTACAGGTGAAGGCTAGCAAAAGGCTGGGAAGCGACCAGCTAGAGAGCTACAACAGTCATGAACATGCATTAAAATTAATCAACAACGAATGCAAGCATGAGTAGGATATAATCCACCATGAACATAAATATCGTGAAGGCTATGTTGATTTTGTTTCAACTACATGCGTGAACATGTGCCAAGTCAAGTCACTTAACTCATTCAGAGGAGGATACCACCCTATCATACCACATCATAACCATTTTAATAGCATGTTGGCACACAAGGTAAACCATTATAACTCATAGCTAATCAAGCAAGGCATAAGAAACTATGATCTCTAGTTGTCATTGCAAACATGTTTATTCATAATAGGCTGAATCAGGAACGATGAACTAATCATATTTACAAAAACAAAAGAGGTCGAGGTCATACCAGCTTTTCTCATCTCAGCCAGTCCATCATACATCATCATAATTGCCTTTCACTTGCACGATTGAATGATGTGAATAATAATAATAGTGCACGTGCATTGGGCTAAGCTGGAATCTGCAAGCATTCAATAAACAGGAGAAGACAAGGCAATATGGGCTCTTTTGTCAGATCAACAAGAATGCATATAAGAGCCACTTCAACAATTTTAATTATGGTCTTCTCCTATCGACCCCCAAAGAAAAGAAAAGAAATAAAACTATTTACACGGGAAAGCTCCCAGCAAGCAAAAGAAGAACAGGAAATCTTTTTGGGTTTTCTTTTTAATTACTACTACAAGCATGGAAAGTAAACTAATTAAAAGCTACAACTAATTTTTTTTGTTTTTCTTAAGGTTTATTAAACACGCAAGAAGAAAGCATAAAAAAGGAAAATAAACTAGCATGGATGATACAATGAAAAAGTATGAGCACCGACATCTAGCAATGAGTGTGTGAACATAAATGTAATGTCAGTGGGAAATACGTACTCCCCCAAGCTTAGGCTTTTGGCCTAAGTTGGTCTATGGCCACGGCTGGCCTGGCGGATATCCATAATAGTAGTTGGGGTCGTACTGAGAGGAAGAAGAGGAAGACTCCGCTTGCCACTGGCTAACAATCATCTACGGATCCCACTGATAATTATACTGTCGTGGAGGATCAACTTGTGGTTCCGGCTCTGGCTCCACGGCTGGTGCAGGGTTCCGGTAGGCGTGAATAGCCTTCAACGGAACAAGGTACGTGCCTGAAGATAAATCAAACAAAGAAGGAGTAGGCAGGGTAATAGTCTCAGGATGGTGTTTATTAAAGAACAACTGATATTTAAGTTCTCCGTCCCTATTCTTAACAATAAAATCATGTGCCACCATACTTTTATAATCTAGATAAACACGAGGTAACACTTTTTCTTCCTTCTCGGAATGCCTAATAAGTATGTTAAAATGTGCAGCTAGGCGTGAAGCATAGATGCCTCCAAAGATGGGGCCCTTTGTACGGTTCAGACTTAATTGTTTAGCAATAATGCCGCCCATACTAAAAGTGTTATCACTGTATAAACCTTGGAGAAAAATAATAATATCATGGATACTAAGGTTTCCACAGTTTCTACGACCAATTAAGCAACGACTAGCAAATAATGCAAAGTAGCATAAAACAGAAAAATGTATGCTAGCTAGTGATCCGTGCATCGGAAACCTTCCTTGTTTCCCCTATAGTGATAGTATCAATAAACCCCTCCACATCATCACGATGTGGTTCTTCTGTCTTGCCCTCAAAAGGGACTAAACAAATCTGACAAAAATGAAAAGTGACATCTCCTTATGCTCATCATATAAATGAAACTCCATCGTAGGTGGTGAGTCCCTAGAATGAAAATGAAAGTTTTGCACAAAGGTATTTGTGAGTAAGAGATACTGATCGCATTGGTCGTGGAGGAAAGCGGTGAGGCCTGCATTCTGAGCCAATTCATGAAAATCTTCATAAATCCCGGCTGGTCCCAAGAAATCCTCGGAAGGCCATTCACACGCCCGAACCTTCGCGGTGCGAGGCAGATTATACTTAGGCTTTGGTGCCTTTTCCTTCGAGCTTTGGCTCGATGAGCCCCACAAAAGTCTCCTCATCATTTTCTGAAAAATTCTAAAATTTGTAGTAACTTTAAAATAAAAGTAAACCAAAACTCAATAATATTGATAGGAACTACTCCTCCAAGTGCCTAGAGCCTATATCATGAATCAAAACTACTTGGAACCATATAAATTTGACATGCAAGCGCAAGAACAGGGTCACCTAAGCAACAAAAAAATGCAATGAATAAAGCACTAGAACAAAAACTAATTGGACCAATGGAGGAGTCACATGCCAAGGAACAATCTCCCCAAGCAGTTTTGTGAGAGGTGCTTTGAGCAAGGAGATTGAAAATGGCAGCAAAACGAGCTTGGACTCGGGTTTGAGCTGGATATTCGTGTTTGTGGGAGGAAGATGAAGTGTGTGGGTGCAGGAATAAGTGGAGGAGGGCCTCCGTGGGCCCACGAGGCAGGGGGCGCGCCCAGGGGGGTAGGGCGTGCCCTCCACCCTCGTGGGCAGGTGGTTGGCCCCCCTGCTCTGTTCTCAGTGCCAAATATTCTCAAATATTCTAGAAAAATCATATTTAAATTTCAGGGCATTTGGAGAACTTTTATTTTCGAGGTATTTTTATATTGCACGGATAATCAGATAACAGACAGAAAAATATTTATTTTTATTTTATTTAATGTAAATAACAGAAAGTAAAAGTGGGGTACAGAAGGTTGTGCCTTCTAGTTTCATACATCTCATGATCATCAAAAGGAATCCACTAACAAGCTTGATCAAGTCTTGTTAACAAACTCATTCCGAATAACATGGAACCGGAGAAATTTCAAATAACACTATGTTACCTCAACAGGGATATGCACATCCCCAATAATAAGAATATCATATTTCTTCTTGACAGTAGGAAGAGGAAATTCAAAACCTCCAAATATAATCGATGGCATTTCTCCAATAGAATTGATATTGTGAACTTGAGGTTGTTTCCTCGGAAAGTGTACCGTATGGTCATTACCATTAACATGAAAAGTGACATTGCCTTTAGTGCAATCAATAACAGCCCCTACAGTATTCAAAAAGGGTCTTCCAAGAATAATAGACATACTATCGTCATCGGGAATATCAAGAATAACAAAGTCCGTTAAAATAGTAACATTTGCAACTACAACAGGCACATCCTCACAAATACCGACATGTATAGCAGTTGATTTATCAACCATTTGCAAAGATATTTCAGTAGGTGTCAACTTATTCAAATCAAGTCTACAATATAAAGAGAGAGGCATAACACTAACACCGGCTCCAAGATCAGATAAAGCAGTTTTAACATAGTTTCTTTTAATGGAGCATGGTATAGTGGGTACTCCTGGATCTCCAAGTTTCTTTGGTATTCCACCCTTAAAAGTATAATTAGCAAGCATGGTGGAAATTTCAGCTTCCGGTAACTTTCTCTTATTTGTAGCAATATCCCTCATATACTTAGCATAAGGATTGGTTTTGAGCATATCAGTTATTCGCATACGCAAAAAGATAGGTCTAATCATTTCAGCAAAGCGCTCTAAATCCTCATCATCGTTTTTCTTGGATGGTTTGGGAGGAAAAGGCATGGGTTTCTGAACCCAAGGTTCTCTTTCTTTACCATGTTTCCTAGCAACAAAGTCTTTCTTATCATAACGTTGATTCTTTGATTGTGGGCTATCAAGATCAACAGCAGGTTCAATTTCTATGTCATTATCATTTCTAGGTTGGGCATCATCATGAACATTATCATTAACATTACCACTAGTTTCAGGTTCATTACCAGATTGAGTTTCAGCATCAGAAATAGAAATATCATTTGGATTCTCAGGTGTTTCAACAATAGGATCACTAGAAGCATGCAAAGTCTTATCATTTTTCTTTTTCTTCTTTTTAGAATGACTAGGTGCATCTATATTATTTCTCTGAGAATCTTGCTCAATTCTCTTAGGGTAGCCTTCGGGATACAAAGGTTCCTGGGTCATTTTTCCACCTCTAGTCATAACTCTAACACCATTATCATTATTCTTACTATTTAATTCACTGAGCAAATCATTTTGAGCTTTAAGTACTTGTTCTACTTGAGTGGTAACCATAGAAGTATGTTTACTAATAAGTTTAAGTTCACCTTTAACATTAGCCATATGATCACCCAAGTGTTCAAGCATATTTGAATTGTATTTAAATTGTCTACCAAAATAAGCTTTAAAGTCTTCTTGCTTAGCCATAAATTTATTAAACTCATTTAAGCATGGGCTAGCAAATTTAGTAAACGGGATTTCAGCTTTATCATATCTATAGAGAGAATTTACCTTTACTACCTGTGTCGGGTTATCAAGACCATGAGTTTCTTCAATAGGTAATGGATTAAGATTATATGTTTCTCCAACATGCGGTAAATTAAGACCATGTATTTCTTCAATAGGAGGTAAATTCTTAACATCTTCAGCTTTAATACCTTTTTGTTTCATAGATTTCTTTGCCTCATGCATATCTTCAGGACTGAGAAATAGAATACCTCTCTTCTTCGGAGTTGGTTTAGGAATAGGCTCAGGAATTGGCTCTGGAGGTGTCAAATTATTTTCATTTGTCAACATATTATTCAATAGAATTTCAGCTTCATCCGGTGTTCTTTCCCTAAAAACAGAACTAGCACAACTGTCCAGGTAATCTCTGGAGGCATCGGTTAGTCCATTATAAAAGATATCAAGTATTTCATTTTTCTTAAGAAGATGATCACGCAAAGCGTTAATTAATTGGAGAAGCCTCCCCCACGCTTGTGGGAGACTCTCTTCTTCAATTTGCAGAAAATTATATATATCCCTTAAAGCAGCTTGTTTCTTATGAGTAGTGAAATATTTAGCAGAGAAGTAATAAATCATATCCTGGGGACTACGCACACAACCAGGATCAAGAGAATTAAAGCATATCTTAGCATCACCCTTTAATGAGAACGAAAATATTTTAAGGATGTAAAAGTAACGAGTTCTCTCATCTTTAGTGAACAGGGTGGCTATATCATTCAATTTAGTAAGATGTGCCACAACAGTTTCAGATTCATAACCATGAAAAGGATCGGATTCAACCAAAGTAATTATATCAGGATCAACAGAGAATTCATAATCCTTATCAGTAACAAAGATAGGTGAAGTAGCAAAAGCAGGGTCTGGTTTCATTCTAGCATTTAGAGATTGCTTACTCCATTTAGCTAATAACCTTTTGAGTTCATTTCTATTTTGCAAGCTAAAATAGCTAAAGAAGCTTCTTGATCAAAAATATAACCCTTAGGAATAACAAGTGATTCTTCATCATCACTTCCATCAGTATCATAAGATTCAATATTTTCAATTTATCTAGCCCTAGCAAGTTGTTCATCAAGAAAGTCACTTAGTGGCATAGTAGTATAAGGCATAGAGGTAGTTTCATCATAAGTATCATGCATAGCAGAAGTGGCATCATCAATAACATGCGACCCATCAGAACGAATAGTAGAAGCAGGTGTAGGTGTCGCAAACTTACTCATAACAGAAGGTGAATCAAGTGCAGAGCTAGATGGCAGTTCCTTACCTCCCCTCGTAGTTGAGGGATAGATCTTGGTTTTTCGATCTCTCAAGTTCTTCATAATGATAAGAAGATTTATATCCCAAGTGACTCAAAGAATAGAACTATGCTCCCCGGCAATGGCGCCAGAAAATAGTCTTGATAACCCACAAGTATAGGGGATCGCAACAGTTTTCGAGGATAGAGTATTCAACCCAAATTTATTGATTCGACACAAGGGAGCCAAAGAATATTCTCAAGTATTAGCAGCTGAGTTGTCAATTCAACCACACCTGGAAACTTAATATCTGCAGCAAAGTGTTTAGTAGCAAAGTAATATGATAGTGGTGATAACGGTAGCAAAAGGTAAAAATAGTAAAAGTAATGTTTTTGGTATTTTTTAGTGACGATAGCAATAGCAACAAAAAAGTAAATAAGCGAAGAACAATATATGGAAAGCTCGTAGGCAATGGATCAGTGATGGAGAATTATGCCGGATGCGGTTCATCTTGTAACAGCCATTACCTAGGGTGACACAGAACTAGCTCCAGTTCATTGATATAATGTAGGCATGTATTCCGAATATAGTCATACGTGCTTATGGAAAAGAACTTGCAAGACATCTTTTCTCCTACCCTCCAGTGGCAGCGGGGTCCTTACGGGAACTAAGGGATATTAAGGCCTCCTTTTAATAGAGTACCAAAACAAAGAATTAACACATAGTGAATACATGAACTCCTCAAACTACGGTCATCACCGGTAAGTATCCCGATTATTGTCACTTCAGGGTTAACGGATCATAACACATAATAGGTGACTATAGACTTGCAAGATAGGATCAAGAACACTCATATATTGATGAAAACATAATAGGTTCAGATATGAAATCATGGCACTCGGCCCCTAGTGACAAGCATTAAGCATAGCAAAGTCATAGCAACATCAATCTCAGAACATAGTGGACACTAGGGATCAAACCCTAACAAAACTAACTCGATTACATGATATATCCCATCCAACCCATCACCGTCCAGCAAGCCTACAATGGAATTACTCACGCACGACGGTGAGCATCATGAAATTGGTGATGGAGGATGGTTGATGATGACGATGGCGACGGATTCCCCTCTCCGGAGCCCCGAACGGACTCCAGACCAGCCCTCCCGAGAGGTTTTAGGGCTTAGCGGCGGCTCCGTCTCGTAAAACGCAATGATTTCTTCTGTCTGATTTTTTTCTCCCCGAAACTCAATATATGGAGTTGGAGTCGGAGAGTCAACAGGGGGCCCACGAGGTAGGGGGGCACGCCCCCCACCCTCGTGGAGGGGTGGTGGGCCCCATGGCCTTCATCTTTTGCAGGTATTTTTCTTATTTTCTGAAAAGTGGCTCCATGAAGTTTCAGGTCATTCCGAGAATGTTTGCTCCTGCACATAAATAACACCATGGTAATTCTGCTGAAAACAACGTCAGTCCGGGTTAGTTTCATTCAAATCATGCAAGTTAGAGTCCAGAACAAGGGCAAAAGTGTTTGGAAAAGTAGATACGTTGGAGACGTATCAACTCCCACAAGCTTAAACCTTTGCTTGTCCTCAAGCAATTCAGTTGTCAAACTGAAAGTGATAAGGAAAAACTTTTACAAACTCTGTTTGCTCTTTTTTTGACATAAAGACTGTAAGGGAACCCCTTACAGTATAATTGGTGGAACAAACCCAAATTGCAAGTACCATACCTTGAACCTGGGTGGATGGGAAGGCATCAGCCCCTTCCCACCACTAGGCTATGCCTTAGTCTACAACTCTGTTTGCTCTTGTTGTTGTAAATATGTAAAGCCAGCATTCAAGTTTTCAGCAAAGATTATAACTAACCACATTCACAATAACGCATAGGCCTCAAGTTTACTCATATCAATAGCATAATCAACTAGCGAGCAATAATAATAAATCTCGGATGACAACACTTTCTCAAAACAATCATAATATGATATAACAAGATGGTATCTCGCTAGCCCTTTCTGAGACCGGAAAACATAAATGCAGAGCACCTTTAAAGACCAAGGACTGACTAGACATTGTAATTCATGGTAAAATAGATCTAGTCAAGTCATACTCAATGTAAACTAATAGTAATGAATGCAAATGACAGCGGTGCTCTCCAACTGGTGCTTTTTAATAAGAGGATGATGACTTAGCATAAAAGTAAATAGATAGGCCCTTCGCAGAGGGAAGTAGGGATTTGTAGAGGTGCCAGAGCTCGGTTTTGAAACAGAGGTGAATAATATTTTGAGTGGTATACTTTCATTGTCAACATAACAACCAAGAGATGGCAATATCTTCCATGCTACACACATTATAGGCGGTTCCCAAACAGAATGGTAAAGTTTATACTCCCCCTTCCACCAACAAGCATCAATCCATGGCTTGCTCGAAACAAGGTGTGCCTCCAACTAACAAGAGTCCCAGGGGGAGTTTTGTTTTGCAATTATTTTGATTTAGTTTGCATAAAGCATGGGACTGGGCATCCTGGTGACCAACCATTTATCTCGTGAGTGAGGTGCGGAGTCCACTCCTCTTGAGAATAACCCGCCTAACATGGAAGATACGGACAACCCTAGTTGATACATGAGCTACTCGAGCATACAAAATAGGATATTTATTTGAAGGTTTAGAGTTTGGCACATACAAATTTACTTGGAATGGCAGGTAGATACCATATATAGGTAGGTATAGTGGACTCATGTGGAATAACTGTCGCGACCGGTTTTCCGGGCTCTAATTTCCAGAAAAGGGCCGTTGTGCTCACCAGCCCCAGGATTACTGTTAGCTGATGAGGCACCGACTTGTTACAGAAATTCCAAGCAAAAATACAAAATGTGTAGTACAAGACCATTCGGGCCTGTGAGTACAACAATTGGTTTCTAGTGGTCGATGGCAGAAGCGGTTTGTGGTTCACCATGGTCTATGGGACTCCATTTCCCACAGGAACAGCTGACCAGGTTAACTCCTATCTTCGCGAGGCTGCTATCACCATTGCTTAGGTTCCGAGGCTGTCATCGCAACGCTCCTCTCCAAGCAAGCAATCTGGCCAAGACAATAGCCAGGGACAAGCCAGCGAGTACTTTTGAATGTACTCGCAAACATTATGAACACGGGTATAATATAGCAAACAATATTCATGCTCTGAAAATATTCTGTAATCACAACGTCAGTCATAAATAAAATCTTGATGCATGCAAGCAGGTTATTTATATGCAACCGGAATATGCAATGATAGAATAGAAATAAAATGCACCGATCGGATGTCTGAAGCGACGTCTCCAAAGGATAGTAAAAGTGAGCATGCCTCAGTCGGGCGTCTTAGCGACACCACGTAAGGGGCTTATAAAGTAAATAAAATAACAAGCATGCCACAGTCGGGCGTCTAAGCGACGCCGCATAAAGGGCTTATGAGAAAATGAAATAACAAACATGCCTCAGTTGGGTGTCTGAGCGACGTCACATAAAGGGCTTATGAGAAAATGGAATAACAAACATGCCACAGTCGGGCGTCTGAGCAACGCCACATAAAGGGCTTATATGAAAATGAAATAATGAACATGCCACAGTCGGGCGTGTGAGCGACGCCGCATAAAGGGCTTATATGAAAATGAAATAACGAACATGCCACAGTCGGGCATCTGAGCGACGCCGCAAAAAGGGCTTGTAATCATAGTGAATATCCAGGAGGTGGTACCGTCCCAGGGATATTCATTAGTTCAAACAATGCAAACGGTTAGTCCATAATGATAACAATCATAACCATCATATATCACATGTCATCATCAATATTCGAGTTTAGTGGTTTCTCCTCCGAAGACCGACACTAAGACCGACACTTGACCCATCCCAGACTGTAATCCTTAACCATGGACATGGCTATTCAAATAGGTTTAATATCTCTGCAGAGGGTGTACTCTTTAGCCACGAGTAACGGATTTCTTTAGTTCATCGGAACTAATTCCGTCTGTGGTCTTTTAATTGAAACACACCTGACTTGCACACACCAGCTTTTACGCGTGTCTGGAATCACCCATGACACCTGTTAAGCAAAACTCTAAGTGGGGAGGCTACAACCTCGCGTAGCATGGGATCAAATTTCTATCGCGCGCTCTAAGGGGTGCCCCCCTCTCGGTCCCAACCGGATACACCCATGCCCCCGGACCAGGTGGCATGCCTACCGGCTACAACCGGTATCTTCCACCATGGCCTCTCTGTACGGTGTGTGCCAAGACAAGGGTTAACAACTTACTGAACCATACCCCACCTACGGTAGGGACCAGTGGCAGTACGAAACAAGTATGGGGGTTACCGGAACAAGACTCGATCTATGGCCGACTCAGGAGGCTTATGAGTTCCCTGCATGACATGTATATCAAATATATTTCAACCGACGAAATCACCACCCATTATACCTTACTGTGCCATGCCGGACATAACCGTCCCAACAGGGACCGGCGACAAGCTCACTCCTACCCAAGGCAAAGGCTTTCCTGGATTCCTTTCCGGCATGCATGCAAGGCACATGAGGATGATTACCATCACATGTATATTCATTTCCAACAGCAAGGAAATCACTAATATGCATCCATGCAAATGATCATATCACCACATAAAATAACGAGTTCTCCGAAATGAGATGGTGTTATAAACGAGTCAACTAACACACCAAAAATATTATGCCGGGGTTCAGAATGCTTGCCTTCAAGGTGTGGAGAGGTGGGGGTGCTCTCCAAAACTTTTGAAAGTTTTCTTCCTCTCTCCAAAATCCTATTTTCAATAAATTTGAATTAACACACAATTTCAAAACAGCACAAAAAAGTTGTTCGAATTTTTTTCAAATAAATATGTAAAAAACTAGACAAAAATTTAAAGAGGACAGAAAAAGAATCAATCAAAAATCATTTTCTGTTTAAAAGTTATAAGAGTTTTAATCTAGGGACTCATCTGTAATGAAACAGAAAGTTCCCAGGGGCTAACTTATAAAAACAGAAAACGCTTCAATTGAGAGTACGCCGGCCCAAAGGGGAGACACATTTTGGCAGAAGACGTTTTCAGAAAATGGTTCGTTTAAAAAGAACTGAGAGGCTGACGGGCGGGTCCCACCCGTCAGGTTTGAATTTTCAAACGGGGGACGAAGCTTGTCGGCGCCCGAGAGCCGCGGTGGTCGCTGGCGGCGATCCACGGCGAGGCAGGGAGATCGGAGAGTACCTCCATGTTCAGGGCGCCATTCCGCGTCTGTGGGAGGTGGTGGTGGTCGCCGGCGAGTACCACGTCGGCGGCGATGCTGGCTCCGGCGGACGGCGATTCGGGTGGTTGTGGACCTCGTCGGAGAGAGTTGTGAAGATCAAATTGGAGTGGGGGTTAGACTCTTACTTGCTCGAGAGGGTTGCTGACGAAGTTTTGGCTTCGGAGACGGCCTCACCGGAGCGAATCGAGGTGTAGGCCGAGGCGGAACGGGGCGGCCGGAGTCGGGGAAGAAGGGCCCCTCGAGGCTCCTCCAGTGGCCAGGCAGGGTCTAGTGAGATGGTGGAGTTGTGCGGGGGCGAGAGCAGGCTCGGGGTGCTATATATAGCCGGCCCGAGTTGGTTGCCGCGAACGGATAAGTCCGGCGAGGAGATTATGGCGGTGCCGTGGTTGCACGGGAGGGTTTTGAGGTTGAGCGTCGTCGTGGGCGTTCCCTGGTTCCGTTTAGGTGCTAACCGCGTCGGGATTTGGTTGCTTAGGGGGAGTTCGACGGCACCGGGCGACGCGGGCCCGTCGGCGGCAGGGAGCACGCTCTGTGCGTGCCGCGCCACGGCGACGGTGCCGCATGCGTGCGCTGGCAAGGAGATGGCCACGCGGAGCTACCAGGAGGATTGGGCGGCGCCGAACGGCGTTGAGCCGCCGTTCTGCTCCCTGTCGGCCGCTACGGTGGTTCGGCCGCCGCAAGACACGCCGGCGCAGGCGGGCCAGGGTGCCACCGACGCCAGGAAGGCGCCAAGCGCGCGTGTGGAGCTCCGGACAAGCAGGCCAGGCGGCGAGCAACGTGCCAAGGGCACTGTGGACATGTGACTGAATCACTGACGGAGAACGACACTGAAATTTCTGAATTTACTGAACATGAACAAAAATAGTGCATGCCAAGTGTTCGATAGAATGATTCTAGCCTCTAGGGATTTTTCCTTGAGCTGATTTTTGGTGGAGTGGTCTCTCATTGCACCTGGAGGCTGTCTGAATTTTGGTAGAATTTTTGGAGAAGAGAAGATATGAATTTCACCAAATTTGACAAATCTGGTCCAAACTTGCAGAGGCTGAAAATTGAAAATTTTGAAAAAGAAGAAGAGTGGATCTTGATGGTTCTAGGTTGTGGGTGCTAAGGACTATCTAGAGGAGTTGGTTTGAGATCAAAACTCAAAGGAAATTAGGTACTTGCTTTGCAAATCACCTAGGCTTAAAATAATTGACAGAATTGTTTTGGGGAATAGAATAAATGAAATAAAATCCAAAAATGGGTTGGACTTGTTGGAACAGAATGAAAATGAGGTTTACTCACTCAAAAACTTCAAATAACATCATTGGGTTTTTGCATAAAGTTGAATCATAAGCTACTACCAACATCCCATAATTTTGGTGGAGGCTAGAAAGAAATATTTAAATGGGTTGAAGTGCAAAATTGCACTCTGGACCAGAGAAGAAAAATTGATGCAGGGCTCAAAATATTACATGAATAAAAGATATTTTTGCATAAAAGTGATTTAAAAACATCACATGACATCTCCAAATTTTGGTTGGAACTTTAAGTGAATTTATGAAATGGTTGTAGTTCAAAAATGGCCATGTAACCTTGGAAAAACATTTTTCAAGAAAATAAAGATCAAGCAAATTAATTATGTAATTAGTTCTACTAATAAAAGAAAAGTTTTTCTTAAGAGGTTAAACAAGTCCAAAAACATATTTGAAAAGTTTTCACTTTGGGGAAAAACTCCATAAATCAAGGGAGGAAAAGGTTCAAAAATAAAAAGGGAGCCCAGAAAATAAAAGTTTTAATTTCTGAGCAAAAATTTTAATTAATAAAACAAGGTCAAAAATTTGGGGTGTCAATATAACTTTGGGTTTTAAGGGATTGGATGCACAAGCAGTATTCCTGCTTAGTACAGGTGAAGGCTAGCAAAAGACTGGGAAGCGACCAGCTAGAGAGCGACAACAGTCATGAACATGCATTAAAAGTAATCAACACCGAATGCAAGCATGAGTAGGATATAATCCACCATGAACATAAATACCGTGAAGGCTATGTTGATTTTGTTTCAACTACATGCGTGAACATGTGCCAAGTCAAGTCACTTAAATCATTCAGAGGAGGATACCGCCCTATCATACCACATCATAACCATTTTAATAGCATGTTGGCACGCAAGGTAAACCATTATAACTCATAGCTAATAAAGCATGTCATAAGAAACTATGATCTCTAGTTGTCATTGCAAACATGTTTATTCATAATAGGCTGAATCAGGAACGATGAACTAATCATATTTACAAAAACAAAAGAGGTCGAGTTCATACCAGCTTTTCTCATCTCAGCCAGTCCATCATACATCATCATAATTGCCTTTCACTTGCACGATCGAATGATGTGAATAATAATAATAGTGCATGTGCATTGGGCTAAGCTGGAATCTGCAAGCATTCAATAAACAGGAGAAGACAAGGCAGTACGGGCTCTTTTGTCAGATCAACAAGAATGCATATAAGAGCCACTTCAACAATTTTAATTATGGTCTTCTCCTATCGACCCCCAAAGAAAAGAAAAGAAATAAAACTATTTACACGGGAAAGCTCCCAACAAACAAAAGAAGAACATGAAATCTTTTTGGGTTTTCTTTTTAATTACTACTAGAAGCATGGAAAGTAAACTAATTAAAAGCTACAACTAAATTTTTTTGTTTTTCTTAAGGTTTATTAAACACGCAAGAAGAAAGCATAAAAAAGGAAAATAAACTAGCATGGATGATACAATGAAAAAGTATGAGCACCGACATCTAGCAATGAGTGTGTGAACATAAATGTAATGTCAGTGGGAAATATGTACTCCCCCAAGCTTAGGCTTTTGGCCTAAGTTGTTCTATGGCCACAGCTGGCCTGGCGGATATCCATAATAGTAGATGGGGTCATACTGAGAGGAAGAAGAGGAAGACTCCGCTTGCCACTGGCTGACAATCATCTCCGGATCCCACTGATAATTATACTGTCGTGGAGGATCAACTTGTGGTTCCGGCTCTGGCTCCACGGCTGGTGCAGGGTTCTGGTAGGACTAAAATAGCCTTTAACGGAACAAGGTACGTGCCTGAAGATAAATCAAACAAAGAAGGAGTAGGCAGGGTAATAGTCTCAGGATGGTGTTTATTAAAGAACAATTGATATTTAAGTTCTCCTTCCCTATTCTTAACAATAAAATCATGTGCCACCATACTTTTAAAATATAGATAAACACGAGGCAACACTTTTTCTTCCTTCTCAGAATGCCTAATAGGTATGTTAAAATGTGCAGCTAGGCGTGAAGCATAGATGCCTCCAAAGATGGGGCCCTTTGTACGGTTCAGACTTAACTGTTTAGCAATAATGCCGCCCATACTAAAAGTGTTATCACTGTATAAACCTTGGAGAAAAATAATAATATCATGGATACTAAGGTTTCCACAGTTTCTACGACCAATTAAGCAACGACTAGCAAATAATGCAAAGTAGCGGAAAATAGAAAAATGTATGCTAGCTAGTGATTCGTGCATCGGAAACCTTCCTTGTTTCCCCTACAGTGATAGTATCAATAAACCCCTCCACATCATCACGATGTGGTTCTTCTGTCTTGCCCTCAAAAGGGACTAAACAAATCCGACAAAAATGATAAAGTGACATCTCCTTATGCTCATCATATAAATGAAACTCCACCATAGGTGGTGAGTTCCTAGAATGAAAATGAAAGTTTTGCACAAAGGTATTTGTGAGTAAGAGATACTGATCGCATTGGTCATGGAGGAAAGCGGTGAGGCCTGCATTCTGAGCCAATTCATGAAAATCTTCATAAATCCCGGCTGCTCCCAAGAAATCCTCGGAAGGCCATTCACACGCCCGAACCTCCGTGGTGCGAGGCAGATTATACTTAGGCTTTGGTGCCTTTTCCTTCGAGCTTTGGCTCGATGAGCCCCTCAAAAGTCTCCTCATCATTTTCTGAAAAATTCTAAAATTTGTAGTAACTTTAAAATAAAAGTAAACCAAACTCAATAATATTGATAGGAACTACTCCTCCAAGTGCCTAGAGCCTATATCATGAATCAAAACTACTTGGAACCATATAAATTTGACATGCAACCTCAAGAACAGGGTCACCTAAGCAACAAAAATTTGCAATGAATAAAGCACTAGAACAAAAACTAATTGGACCAATGGAGGAGTCACATACCAAGGAACAATCTCCCCAAGCAGTTTTGTGAGAGGTGCTTTGAGCAAGGAGATCGAAAATGGCAGCAAAACGAGCTTGGACTCGGGTTTGAGCTGGATATTCGTGTTTGTGGGAGGAAGATGAAGTGTGTGGGTGCAGGAATAAGTGGAGGAGGGCCTCCGTAGGCCCACGAGGTAGGGGGCGCGCCCAGGGGGTAGGGCGTGCCCTCCACCCTCGTGGGTAGGTGGTTGGCCCCGCTGCTGTGTTCTCAGTGCCAAATATTCTCAAATATTCTAGAAAAAATCATATTTAAATTTCAGGGCATTTGGAGAACTTTTATTTCGAGGTATTTTTATATTGCACGAATAATCAGATAACAGACAGAAAAATATTTATTTTTATTTAATTTAATGTAAATAACAGAAAGTAAAAGTGGGGTACAGAAGATTGTGCCTTCTAGTTTCATCCATCTCATGATCATCAAAAGGAATCCACTAACAAGCTTGATCAAGTCTTGGTAACGAACTCATTCCGAATAACATGGAACCGGAGAAATTTCGAATAACACTATGTTACCTCAACGGGGATATGCACATCCCCAATAATAAGAATATCATATTTCTTCTTGACAGTAGGAAGAGGAAATTCAAAACCTCCAAATATAATCGATGGCATTTCTCCAATAGAATTGATATTGTGAACTTGAGGTTGTTTCCTCGGAAAGTGTACCATATGCTCATTACCATTAACATGAAAAGTGACATTGCCTTTAGTGCAATCAATAACAGCCTCTGCAGTATTCAAAAAGGGTCTTCCAAGAATAATGGACATACTATCGTCCTCGAGAATATCAAGAATAACAAAGTCCGTTAAAATAGTAACGTTTGCAACTACAAAAGGCACATCCTCACAAATACCGACAGGTATAGCAGTTGATTTATCAGCCATTTGCAAAGATATTTCAGTAGGTGTCAACTTATTCAAATCAAGTCTACGATATGAAGAGATAGGCATAAAACTAACACCGGTTCCAAGATCACATGAAGCAGTTTTAACATAGTTTCTTTTAATGGAGCATGGTATAGTGGGTACTCCTGGATCTCCAAGTTTCTTTGGTATTCCACCCTTAAAAGTATAATTAGCAAGCATGGTGGAAATTTCAGCTTCCGGTAACTTTCTCTTATTTGTAACAATATCCCTCTTATACTTAGCATAAGGATTGGTTTTGAGCATATCAGTTATTCGCATACGCAAAAAGATAGGTCTAATCATTTCAGCAAAGCGCTCAAAATCCTCATCATCGTTTTTCTTGGATGGTTTGGGAGGAAAAGGCATGGGTTTCTGAACCCAAGGTTCTCTTTCTTTACCATGTTTCCTAGCAACAAAGTCTTTCTTATCATAACGTTGATTCTTTGATTGTGGTCTATCAAGATCAACAGCAGGTTCAATTTCTATGTCATTATCATTAACATTACCACTAGTTTTAGGTTCATTACCAGATTGAGTTTCAGCATCAGAAATAGAAATATCATTTGGATTCTCAGGTGTTTCAACAATAGGATCACTAGAAGCATGCAAAGTCTTATCATTTTTCTTTTTCTTCTTTTTAGAAGGACTAGGTGCATCTATATTATTTCTCTGAGAATCTTGCTCAATTCTCTTAGGGTAGCCTTTGGGATACAAAGGTTCCTGGGTCATTTTTCCACCTCTAGTCATAACTCTAACATCATTATCATTATTCTTACTATGTAATTCATTGAGCAAATCATTTTGAGCTTTAAGTACTTATTCTACTTGAGCGGTAACCATAGAAGCATGTTTACTAATAAGTTTAAGTTCACCTTTAACATTAGCCATATAATCACCCAAGTGTTCAAGCATATTTGAATTGTATTTCAATTGTCTACCAAAATAAGCATTAAAGTCTTCTTGCTTAGCCATAAATTTATCAAACTCATCTAAGCATGGGCTAGCAAATTTAGTAAATGGGATTTCAGCTTTATCATATCTATAGAGAGAATTTACTTTACTACCTGTGTCGGGTTATCAAGACCATGAGTTTCTTCAATAGGTAATGGATTAAGATTATATGTTTCTTCAACATGCGGTAAATTAAGACCATGTATTTCTTCAATAGGAGGTAAATTCTTAACATCTTCAGCTTTAATACCTTTTTGTTTCATAGATTTCTTTGCCTCATGCATATCTTCAGGACTGAGAAATAGAATACCTCTCTTCTTCGGAGTTGGTTTAGGAATAGGCTGAGGAATTGGCTCTGGAGGTGTCAAATTATTTTCATTTGTCAACATATTATTCAATAGAATTTCAGCTTCATCCGGTGTTCTTTCCCTAAAAATAGAACTAGCACAACTGTCCAGGTAATCTCTGGAGGCATCGGTTAGTCCATTATAAAAGATATCAAGTATTTCATTTTTCTTAAGAAGATGATCAGGCAAAGCATTAATTAATTGGAGAAGCCTCCCCCACGCTTGTGGGAGACTCTCTTCTTCAATTTGCACAAAATTATATATATCCCTTAAAGCAGCTTGTTCTTATGAGCAAGGAAATATTTAGCAGAGAAGTAATAAATCATATCCTGGGGACTACGCACACAACCAGGATCAAGAGAATTAAACCATATCTTAGCATCACCCTTTAATGAGAACGAAAATATTTTAAGGATGTAAAAGTAACGAGTTCTCTCATCTTTAGTGAACAGGGTGGCTATATCATTCAATTTAGTAAGATGTGCCACAACAGTTTCAGATTCATAACCATGAAAAGGATCAGATTCAACCAAAGTAATTATATCAGGATCAACAGAGAATTCGTAATCCTTATCAGTAACAAAGATAGGTGAAGTAGCAAAAGCAGGGTCTGGTTTCATTCTAGCATTTAGAGATTGCTTACTCCATTTAGCTAATAACCTTTTGAGTTCATTTCTATTTTGCAAGCTAAAATAGCTAAAGAAGCTTCTTGATCAAAAACATAACCCTTAGGAATAACAAGTGATTCTTCATCATCACTTTCATCAGTATCATAAGATTCAATATTTTCAATTTATCTAGCCCTAGCAAGTTGTTCATCAAGAAAGTCACTTAGTGGCATAGTATTATAAGGCATAGAGGTAGTTTCATCATAAGTATCATGCATAGCAGAAGTGTCATCATCAATAACATGCGACACATCACAACGAATAGCAGAAGCAGGTGTAGGTGTCGCAAACTTACTCATAATAGAAGGTGAATCAAGTGCAGAGCTAGATGGCAGTTCCTTACCTCCCCTCGTAGTTGAGGGATAGATCTTGGTTTTTGGATATCTCAAGTTCTTCATAATGATAAGAAGATTTATATCCCAAGTGACTCAAAGAATAGAACTATGCTCCCCGGCAACGGCGCCAGAAAATAGTCTTGATAACCCACAAGTATAGGGGATCGCAACAGTTTTCAAGGGTAGAGTATTCAACCCAAATTTATTGATTCGACACAAGGGGAGCCAAAGAATATTGTCAAGTATTAGCAGCTGAGTTGTCAATTCAACCACACCTGGAAACTTAATATCTGCAGCAAAGTGTTTAGTAGCAAAGTAATATGATAGTGGTGATAACGGTAGCAAAAGGTAACAATAGTAAAAGTAATGTTTTTGGTATTTTGTAGTGATGATAGAAATAGCAACGAAAAAGTAAATAAGTGAAGAACAATATATGGAAAGCTCGTAGGCAATGGATCGGTGATGGAGAATTATGCCGGATGCGGTTCATCATGTAACAGCAATAACCTAGGGTGACACATAACTAGCTCCAGTTCATTGATATAATGTAGGCATGTATCCCGCACATAGTCATACGTGCTTATGGAAAAGAACTTGCATGACATCTTTTCTCCTACCCTCCCGTGGCAGCGGGGTCCTTACGGAAACTAAGGGATATTAAGGCCTCCTTTTAATAGAGTACCAAAACAAAGCATTAACACATAGGGAATACATGAACTCCTCAAACTACGGTCATCACCGGTAAGTATCCCGATTATTATCACTTCAGGGTTAACGGATCATAACACATAATAGGTGACTATAGACTTGCAAGATAGGATCAAGAACTCTCATATATTGATGAAAACATAATAGGTTCAGATCTGAAATCATGGCACTCGGCCCCTAGTGACAAGCATTAAGCATAGCAAAGTCATAGCAACATCAATCTCAGAACATAGTGGACACTAGGGATCAAACCCTAACAAAACTAACTCGATTACATGATAGATCCCATCCAACCCATCACCGTCCAGCAAGCCTACGATGGAATTACTCACGCACGGCAGTTAGCATCATGAAATTGGTGATGGAGGATGTTGATGATGACGATGGCGACGGATTACCCTCTCCGGAGCCCTGAACGGACTCCAGACCAGCCCTCTCGAGAGGTTTTAGGGCTTGGCGGCGGCTCCGTATCGTAAAACGCAATGATTTCTTCTCTCTGATTTTTTCTCCCCGAAACTCAATATATGGAGTTGGAGTCGGAGAGTCAACAGGGGGCCCACGAGGTAGGGGGGCGCGCCCCCCACCCTCGTGGAGAGGTGGTGGGCCCCCTGGCCTTCATCTTTTGCAGGTATTTTTCTTATTTTCTGAAAAGTGGCTCCGTGAAGTTTCAGGTCATTCCGAGAACGTTTGCTCCTGCACATAAATAACACCATGGTAATTCTACTGAAAACAACGTCAGTCCGGGTTAGTTTCATTCAAATCATGCAAGTTAGAGTCCAGAACAAGGGCAAAAGTGTTTGGAAAAGTAGATACGTTGGAGACGTATCAACTCCCACAAGCTTAAACCTTTGCTTGTCCTCAAGATATTCAGTTGACAAACTGAAAGTGATAAAGAAAAACTTTTACAAACTCTGTTTGCTCTTTTTTGGACATAAAGACTGTAAGGGAACCCCTTACAGTATAATTGGTGCAACAAACCCAAATTGCAAGTACCATGCCTTGAACCTGGGTGGATGGGAAGGCATCAGCCCCTTCCCACCACTAGGCTATGCCTTAGTCTGCAACTCTATTTGCTCTTGTTGTTGTAAATATGTAAAGCCAGCATTCAAGTTTTCAGCAAAGATTATAACTAACCACATTCACAATAATGCATAGGCCTCAAGTTTACTCATATCAATAGCATAATCAACTAGCGAGCAATAATAATAAATCTCGGATGACAACACTTTCTCAAAACAATCATAATATGATATAACAAGATGGTATCTCGCTAGCCCTTCTTGATACCGGAAAACATAAATGCAGAGCACCTTTAAAGACCAAGGACTGACTAGACATTGTAATTCATGGTAAAAGAGATCCAGTCAAGTCATACTCAATGTAGACTAACAGTAATGAATGCAAATGCCAGCAGTGCTCTCCAACTGGTGCTTTTTAATAAGAGGATGATGACTCAGTATAAAAGTAAATAATAGGCCCTTCGCAGAGGGAAGCAGGGATTTGTAGAGGTGCCAGAGCTCGGTTTTGAAACAGAGGTGAATAATATTTTGAGCGGTATACTTTCATTGTCAACATAACAACCAAGAGATGGCAATATCTTCCATGCTACACACATTATAGGCGGTTCCCAAACAGAATGGTAAAGTCTATACTCCCCCTTCCACCAACAAGCATCAATCCATGGCTTGCTCGAAACAACGTGTGCCTCGAACTAACAAGATTCCCAGGGGGAGTTTTGTTTTGCAATTATTTTGATTTAGTTTGCATAAAGCATGGGACTGGGCATCCCGGTGACCAACCATTTATCTCGTGAGTGAGGAGCAGAGTCCACTCCTCTTGAAAATAACCCGCCTAACATGGAAGATACGGACAGCCCTAGTTGATACATGAGCTACTCGAGCATACAAAACAGGATATTTATTTGAAGCATTGTTGAGGAAATCGTTAACTGGTAGCTGCTCGGTCGGCTGGTGAGTAGGGGATTAATAGGCTAATCGGCAAGTTAATTGGCCATTTAATCAATTAATCGGACGATTTATCGGGTAATCCACTACTCGGGGACCCTATGAGTAGGGATTAATCGGCAAGTTAACTGGTTAATCGGATGAATTCTTGAACAGGGATTTGAAGGTTTAGAGTTTGGCACATACAAATTTACTTGGAATGGCAGGTAGATACCATATATAGGTAGGTATAGTGGACTCATGTGGAATAACTTTGGGGTTTAAGGGATTGGATGCACAAGCAGTATTCCCGCTTAGTAGAGGTGAAGGCTAGCAAAAGACTGGGAAGCGACCAGCTAGAGAGCGACAACAGTCATTAACATGCATTAAAATTAATCAACACGGAATGCAAGCATGAGTAGGATATAATCCACCATGAACATAAATATCGTGAAGGCTATGTTGATTTTGTTTCAACTACATGCGTGAACATGTGCCAAGTCAAGTCACTTAAATCATTCATAGGAGGAGACCACCCTATCATACCACATCATAACCATTTTAATAGCATGTTGGCACGCAAGGTAAACCATTATAACTCATAGCTAATCAAGCATGGCATAAGAAACTATGATCTCTAGTTGTCATTGCAAACATGTTTATTCATAATAGGCTGAATCAGGAACGATGAACTAATCATATTTACAAAAACAAAAGAGGTCGAGTTCATACCACCTTTTCTCACCTCAGCCAGTCCATCATACATCATCATAATTGCCTTTCACTTGCACGATCGAATGACGTGAATAATAATAATAGTGCACGTGCATTGGACTAAGCTGGAATCTGCAAGCATTCAATAAACAGGAGAAGACAAGGCAATACGGGCTCTTTTGTCAGATCAACGAGAATGCATATAAGAGCCACTTCAACAATTTTAATTATGGTCTTCTCCTATCGACCCCAAAGAAAAGAAAAGAAATAAAACTATTTACACGGGAAAGCTCCCAACAAGTAAAAGAAGAACATGCAATCTTTTTGGGGGCGCGCCCCCACCCTCGTGGAGAGGTGGTGGCCCCCTGGCCTTCATCTTTTGCAGGAATTTTTCTTATTTTCTGAAAAGTGGCTCCCTGAAGTTTCAGGTCATTCAGAGAACGTTTGCTCCTTCACATAAATAACACCATGGTAATTCTGCTGAAAACAGCGTCAGTCTGGGTTAGTTCCATTAAAATCATGCAAGTTAGAGTCCAGAACAAGGGAAAAAGTGTTTGGAAAAGTAGATACGTTGGAGACGTATCACATAGTCCAAGTGATGTTAGTCCGCTGGATACTGCTTTGTCAACACCGGACTCGCAATCTATGGGAGTTTGATCCGGCCAGGCACCAGACCTTGCGAAGGCTCTTCGGCTCGTCGCACGAGGACATTTGAAAGGTGCTTTTTAAGTCCAGCAAATCATGGCCGGACTCCACCGAAGACCGCGATTACCAACTGTCCCGCCCTGCAAGTTCGGTGAGTTTATCAAACTTTTCCATCCGCATGACCCAATGGATGCGCTTGACGCGTGTTTATTCAACTTTCCCAGAGTTGGGCGAAGAAGGTTGAGCGGATCCATTGTCCGGCCCCGCTGCCCGAAGACCCGGCCATCCCACTTCTGACGAAGATGCTGGTCCCGGCGCCTTACAGGTGCCGAAGAAGACGGCCGAGAAGGGGCTAAAAAGACCCGGGGCGGCCTTCGTCGTTGCGGCACTTCGAGCACAATACCCAAAGGCTTTGATGCCCATTCCGCCTTCGAAGAGGACGAAAAGGAGGAGGGAGATGTATCCCCTGCGGAGGGAAGAGGGAAGAGGACGGCCTCCGCATCCTTGGAGGCCGAACTACCCAAAAGAGGAAAGATTCCTCGTCAAGAGGAGTCTCCTATTGCCGCCGACAGCGGCACGACATGGGATCCCAGGGCCCAGCCCCTGGTGAACTCGTGAGTATCCGAATATGTTTAAGCGTCCGGACTCATCGTGGCTTAGTATTTTAACCTAAGCCGAATATTTATTGTAGTCCGGCGAGGTCCCGTACCGAACAATCCTCATTGGAGGACTTGTTGAGCTCAAACGCTATGGAGAGTAGGACGCCCCCGAAGGACCCTTCCTCCAAACAGGTGCCAAACACCAAGGCCTCGTCCCGAAAGGACCCCGGCCAAGGACAAAAGGAAAAAACTGTGAAGGCGGCGCCTAGAGGTCGAACCGCAGGCGCCGGAGACGTTGGGAAAAAGATTCCGCCGGCAACCTCTGTCCATCCAGAAGTGTCGGATGCCTTGTTGGTGGTGCTATGAGATGCCTCCATCATTGATGAACACCGTGCCCTGATGGGCGCGGTGATTGAGAAATTCAGTCAACCGAGAATGGACTGAACGAAGCCTGTATCAGTCTTATAAAAGGCTTTGAGGTATGTTATATGAGTTATCGAAGAGTGTCATAGTATAGATAGTAGCCCCTGATACACTGTTCGGTGAAAGAAAGAACCGGACAGGGGATCGAATTCATGATCTCAGGAAGACTTACTAAATGACATTGATTTTCTACTATTTCAAGAAGATACCTGTAGCGGCTGCTGCCTCCCACACTGCGGAGATTGCCGGACTGAATCAAAGTCTGGAGCAGGCCAAAGAAGAAATTGGCCGATTGCAAATGCAGTTGAGGGATAAACAAGGTATGCACCAGTATTATGTGCATTTATTGCGAGATAAATGTTCAGTATGAAATAGGCCGCATAATTTGTGCTAGGAGTTATGACCGAAGTCGAGGCCCTCAAAAGGGCTGTTGCCGAGGCCGAGAAAAAGGCGGCCATGGAGCGGACTCTTCGTGAGAAACACGAAGCCAGAGTTATTAAAGCTGAGAAGGAGCTGCAAGAGGCCGTGAGTAAATGCGAGGCCTTGGAGCAGAGTTTAACGGAGAAAGAGTCCGAACTCACCAAGGCGCGCCAAGCCATGAGCGACACCGAGGGTGAAACCCAAAGCGCGCTGCAAGGGATCCAAGAGGCGAGGAAGATCGCGGCAGGTAAGTTGTTCCCATGTACAGAAAATATTTGAAGGGAAAACTATGTTTCTGATTGCGAATCTGGACTTCTCAGGTGTGTTTGCCGAGCTGCCAAATAGTATATCAGATGTTGCTCACTTCTACCGAGCCAAAGGAAGGAACACCGCCGACAAGCTTTTTTGGTCTCAGTATTTGGCACCGAATTATCCGGTGCCTTTTGCCGATCAACTAAAACAGCTGATCGAACTGCATAAGGCGGCGGAACTAGCCATGAAAGATGTGGTTATCCGGCTATGGCCTGCCGAACCGATTCCAAGCAGCTACTTCGGGCTCGTAAGGCGGCTTATAAGCGCTTGCCCTCGACTTGACGTCGTCAAGCGGTCGGTCTGTATAGAAGGAGTGCGAATGGCCTTCGCCCTTGAAAAGGTGCACTGGGGGAAGATGGATGCCGAAAAGCTGGTGATCGAAGGACCGTCGGAGGGGAAGGAGCACCGCAAGCCCGAATCATATTATAAGAGTGTCCTGAAAGGAACCTACCTTGCAGCGGAGCTATGTACCAAGGACATTATATTTCCCTGAATGCGGATCATGTTGTCTGTTGTAATGTTTAAACAAGGTCATTTGATATGTCGCCTGTTATACAAAAGTTTACCCTCCTGTGCGGCCATTTGAATATTGAGGCTGAGAGTTGGCCAGTCGTCGGCTTCTGCCCCCACGTAAGGAGTACGGGGGTGTTTGGGATAAACCTGAGCACACTTTATCCCAGTTTTGGGTCCTCCAAGGGAGGTGCTCAGCACAACGAACCAGGAAATCGGACTCTGGGGCTTTATCACTCTCACTTAGCCAGAGGAGCTTTAGTATGATCGGCGCAGCCCCTTGTGTTCGGAAGACCGTACTAGAGGCTCTATAAGCGCCTGATCGAAGAAAAAAGTCGATCCATCGCACGCTGCATTGGTTATGGCATTATGCGGGAGAAATCCTTAAAGATTTTGCGACCGCTCGAACAGCTGACCAGCTCTCGCCGTATCATGACAGTCAGTTTTTGGCTTTCTCTACTGAGGTGCTCGTCCCGAAGAACCGGGACACAATCACAGTAGTTCTCCCAGTGCTACCTTAGCCGATATAGCGGGACGTAAGGTAGCAAAACATAGGATCCGGGCAAACCCAACTATTGACCCAAGACATGATTCGGAGCTGATGCATATAATGCTATAAGTTCGGGGTGCCGAACTTCCATTAAGGTGTTCGGACTTGTATTGCCGTGCTACGGGGAAAATGAAGCCCCTGGCGTACTGACCGTGCCCGAATTGACGGGTGCGGATTGTCGTAAATGGACATAAAGGAAGAAAAAAAAGAGAATGAATAATGCAATAATAGACTAATGCTATGCATTGTTATTTAAATAATACGTCGAAGCGTACTGGTACAGGTAGTGCAATAAGCAGAAAGTAGTACTATTGGAAATGTCCTATCCAAGGGCAAGCTGCATATAGAAAGCGGGTATTATTATTACAGACCACCTGGGGGTTCCCGTGTACCTCTTAGCTTCTTGCCGCCTTGGTTGTTCCTTCCCGTAATGTGTCCGGCAATCATACTGCCGGAAAGGGTTTCCAGAGAGTTAGGCCCTGAAAGAGAAAAGAAATGATAAAGATATACAGCCCTGAGGGAGGTTAAGCCACATTGCGGGACGTGCCCTGATCGTGCCCCCGCCTATGTCCATGGTATTTTCAGTGCATAATTATGTACGCGCGGCATGGATTTCGTCACTTGACTAGGACTGGGACGGGGGCCGAATTGCTAGGCGAGCTCTTTCCAGGACCCCGATTCCAAGTCACATCGATCTAGCTGGTAAAACCTCATATCACTTTGCGGCCTCATGCACGGTATTCCCATGGTTGTCGCCTTACCATGGCCGGGACCGTTTGCGCCTTTTGGCTCACGTATATGATAGTGTCGCTAGCATCCATATGACAGAGAACCCGGGCTGACATGGCTAGTCGTGAACCCAAAGCGGCACTAACCCATGGGGACAGGCATACATGTATCACATCGAGCATGTCGGTCAGCAGCGTGTGAATCCGGCTGTAGCACTGGGCTAACAGGACTCCGGGAACCCGGGCTGTACCAGGCTAGGCAGGACTCCGGATGTCACCGCATGACATTTCCCCGAAGGGACAGACACAGGAACAAAGTGAAACACATGCCGGCCAGTCAAGTGTCCTGAGCAGTAGTGCTGGGCTAGCAGGACTCCGGTGAACCGGGCTGTAGCGGACTACTATGGCTCATGGAAGCAATAGACTACATTTCCCCATAAGAGAGGCTACCAAGGACAAACAACTAGGTTGTCAGATCCCACACATACCAAGTATTTCAATCATACACACAATATGCTTGATATGTGTAAATACAACATGGCATCACAACATAACTCTATGACTCAAGTATTTATTCATTAGGCTCCGAGGAGCGAGATATTACAAACATGGGTCTCATGACCCAATATTCAGAGCATACAAGTCAAAGCACACGCGGAATGTAACACCCCGGATGTAACTTTCCCAATTTGTACTCCAACGGTTAACCGAGGGACCGAAAAGGCCTCGTGTGTGTTGCAGCCCAACACCCCTCCAATTTGGCCCAAAACCCACCAAATTCTGCTCCATCACCTAGAGCGTTCGATCACGATCGCGTGGCCGAAAACCGCACCTCATTTGGACTCTCCTAGCTCCACTTATGCCTATAAATAGGACCCCCCGAATTTCGGATCTCTCCCTCTCCCCGAAACCCTAATTTCATCTCCGCGCGCCGGACACGTCCGCCCGGTGCCGGACACGTCCGCCCGGTGCCGGACACGTCCGCCGCCGTCCCCCTATCCGCCGCCGCCGCCAAGTGGCAGCGCCGCCTACCACCGCCGCCGGGCCCGAAGGCCCATCCCCGGCCCACGCGCGAGCCGCCACCAGGCCAGACCCGCGCGCCGCCGCCCCGCCTCTTCTTCCCCGACGCCGGCTGCCGCCCCGCCGCCGCTCGCCGCCGCCTCGCCCGGCTGCCTCCGCCGCCTCGCCGGCGAG
>NC_041382.1:91832684-91842245 GCF_002162155.2 Triticum dicoccoides | reverse complement strand
TCGGCCGCCCAGCGCGCCACCGCGACGCCCCTCGCCGCCACCCGGCCGGCGCCGCCTCTCCGCCGCCCGGCCCCCTCTCCTCCGGCCTCCTCGCTGCTCCGGCGAGCTCCCTCCTACTCCGGCCACCGCGGCCATTGCCGGCCGTCGAACCTCGGGACGCGTGCCTGCTACAGTACACATCTCAGATCTGAGATCTGAAAACCCTAGCCGGTTGACTTTTTCCCCTCTCCCTCTAATTTTTTGTGCATACTTTGACCTGCCATATCTCCGCATCCGTAGCTCCGTTTTGGACATATAGTATATCAAAATGTTCGCCTCGACGAGTACATCACTTCGTTCCATTGCGTCATTTTCATTTGAGTTCATCTTGATGCCCGAAATGCTGTTAGAAGGAGGCTTCGTGAGTTAATTGTCAGATCTGCTAGTTCATCTTAGACTTTTGTCATTTTTGCCATGATTATTGTGTGCATGCTATGCCTGTGAGTCCTTCATATGTTTTGTTAAGGATTTTGTTATCTTTCCAGAGGTGCAACCCATGCATTTTTAGGATGTGTGTGGTGACTTGTGCAAGATTGCAAAGTGAGGCACCTGGTAAATCTGTTTTCAGGGACTTTGTAGTTTTCACTAAGTCTGGGATTATTTAGTTCATGATGCCATATGTTCTTGTTGTTTCCTAGTGATCCGTGCCTCTTTTGAGGATGATCAGTAAAGGAGTTTTGTCAATCATGTTATGCTACATCCATCCATGTCTTTACTTGCAATTACGGAGCACCCTAGCTTGAGTCAATCAAGCTCTACTTTTGCTTCGTTTTGAATCTGGGCAGATCGTCAACTTGTTTGCGATTTTGCCGGTGTTATTGTAGTTGATCCGTGCATGCTATGCCATTGTTATTGCCATGTCTAGCTTGTATTTTGTGCCTTCTTTATGGGGGTATGCTTGTCTTGCCATGACTTGCACCGTGGTGAGTGCATCGAGCTCGTAAACATGCCTTCATGAGTTATGTTTCAGCATGTCCCAGTTTTTCACTAAGTCTGAAACTGATTGTGTTTTAGCTATGTTCGTGTGCTTATTAGTATGTTTTGTGATCCCTTTTGGCCCCAGGTCACTTAGGGTCTTTTGTTAAGCTTGTTGAGTAGCTTCATGCCATGTTCTTCTTTGTCATAATCAGGTCATGTATCATGTTGTTTTGTTGCTCCGAAGAGGGCTTCATGATCTGAAATTTCAGACAAGTGTTAATTTCACTAAGTCTGAAATCTGTTTTGCATTTGCGTTTTTGACATGCTTGTTTGAACCTCATAATGGATGAATTGGCCATGGCTCAGTGCTAGTCTTTTGTTAAGCATCTTGATCGCAGACCGGTGTCTACTTGCTGTAAATCGCAGACCGGTGTCATTCTTAAATCGCTTGCCATTTCCAAACCGTAACTCCGATTCCAGCGTTCTTTATATTGTTTTCAAGCGATTTCATCTCATCTTTCCAGTGGCACCCTTGGAATTCCAAGCTAAGGCAAGGTTCATGCATTTCCTGTCATATCTTGCATTTTGCATCCTTCATCGCATCCCGCATAGCATATCATCATTGCATCATATCGCTTGATCCTTGCACGTGGTTGATTGTATCCTTGTTGCTTGTTTGTATTGTTTGGGTAGAGCCGGGAGACGAGTTCGCTAACGAGGAGCCCGTTGAGTTTGCTTTTGAGGATCCAGTCAACTCTGACAACTGTGCAGGCAAGATGATCATACCCTCAAAATCACTACTATCTTTGCTATGCTAGTTTGCTCGCTCTTTTGCTATGCCATTGCCACGATGCCTACCACTTGCTTGCAAGCCTCCTAAATTGCCATGTCAAACCTCTAACCCACCATTGTCCTAGCAAACCGTTGATTGGCTATGTTACCGCTTTGCTCAGCCCCTCTTATAGCGTTGCTAGTTGCAGGTGAAGATTGGAGGCCGTTCCTTGTTGGAACATTTATTTACTTGTTGGGATATCACTATATTGCCATGTTATCTTAATGCATCTATATACTTGGTAAAGGGTGGAAGGCTCGGCCTCTCGCCTAGTGTTTTGTTCCACTCTTGCCGCCCTAGTTTCCGTCATATCGGTGTTATGTTCCCGGATTTTGCGTTCCTTACGCGGTTGGGTTATAATGGGAACCCCTTGATAGTTCGCCTTGATTAAAGCTTTTCCAGTAATGCCCAACCTTGGTTTTACCATTCGCCACCTAGTCTCTTTTTCCCTTGGGTTACCGGAGCCCAAGGGTCATCTTATTTTAACCCCCCCCCCCGGGCCAGTGCTCCCTCTGAGTGTTGGTCCGAACTGAGCTGCCTGCGGGGCCACCTCGGGAAACTTGAGGGTTGGTTTTACTCGTAGCTAGTCTCATCTGAGTGTGCCCTGAGAACGAGATATGTGCAGCTCCTATCGGGATTTTTCGGCACATTCGGGCGGTGTTGTTGGTCTTGTTTTAACCTGTCGAAGTGTCTTGAATTACCGAGATACTGAGTCTGATCGGAACATCTTGGGAGGAGGTCTATTCCTTCATTGACCATGAGAGCTTGTCATGGGCTAAGTTGGGACTCCCCTGCAGGGATTGAACTTTCGAAAGCCATGCCCGCGGTTATGGGCAGATGGGAATTTATTAATGTCTGGTTGTAGATAACTTGAACCTTAACTTAATTAAAAATGAATCAACCGAGTGTGTTGCCGTGATGGCCTCTTCTCGGCGGAGTCCGGGAAGTGGACACGGTGTTGGAGTAATGTTTGCGCAGGTTGCTCTCTAGTTTCTCGCTCGTGCTTTGCCTCCTCTTCTCGCTCTCTTTGGCGAATAAGTTAGCCATCATACTTGCTAGTCGCTTGCTACCGCTCCACTCATATTTTACCCTGCCTTACCTATAAGCTTAAATAGTCTTGATCGCGAGGGTGCGAGATTGCTGAGTCCCTATGGCTCACAGATTACTATTACACCAGATGCAGGGCCTGATGCTTCCGCTCCAGGAGACGCGTGTGAGCTCATGTGGGAGTTCGACGAAGACTCTCAACGATACTATGTTTCCTTTCCCGATGATCAGTAGTGGTGCCCAGTTGGGGGTGATTGGGACCGTGTCGCTTGTTGGGCTCTCTTTTATTTCGGCGCCGTAGTCGGGCCATGAGTGTTTTGGATGATGTAATGTTGTTTATGTACTTGATTGACGTGGCGAGTGTAAGCCAACTATGTTATCTCCCCTTTTATTATTACATTACATGGGATGTTTGTGAAGATTGCCTAACTTGTGACATATGCCTTCAATGCGATTATGTCTCTAAGTCGTGCCTCGACACGTGGGAGCTATAGTCGCATCGAGGGTGTTACAAGTTGGTAATCAGAGCCTTCCCCGACCTTAGGAGCCCCATTGCTTGATCGTTTTTAGCGGCCGAGTTGTGTCTAGAAAAATGTTTTGAGTCTTTAGGAATTATATATCAAAGAGATTAGGAATTCTTTTTACTTCCCAGTCTCCTCATCGCTCTGGTAAGGCATCCTGACGTAGAGTTTTGACTCTTCTCTTCTCAAATTTCACTAAAAAAAATTTAGGATCACGCGGGTATCTTGGAATCGTTCCGTGGTTTTATGATGAGAACATTGACTTGGTGCCTCCTGTCAGGGGTTTAGTGGAAGTGTCCCGGGGAGTTGAGCTCTGAGGTGTTGTCATCATAATTTTATCGTTGCAGTTCTGGTATACCTGAGTTTAGTACGCCGACATCGAAAATCTCTTTTATGCAGTTCGTTGGTGAGATAACCTCGATGCCACCCAGTACTGGGGCGGGAGTTCGGGAGTATCGCCATAACTTGTATAACAGAGGCTTTTCGAAGGTTGAGGTAGATGGTTTCCGAAGGTTTCTTGGTTATGTGTTGAAGGATGGATACAGCTGGATGTAGGATTTGCTAGTTTGGGTGAGATATTATGATTCCCCTGTATCCCCAACACCTGATTGCATAACCCGAAAGGTTCAGGAGTTTCATATGTGGGAATTCTAGTAGCTCTAGTTCTTCTTCCAGGGATATTGGTTTGAGATTGGGATTTCTTACCGATTATTCGTTCTTGATCCGTACCTTGTTGATTTATTTCTCTACCTTAATTCTACGTGGCTTCTCAATTTATGGATATCTGACCATTTCAAGAGGAATGCATTCGTTCATTTTGTTCGGATGTGAAGACTATATGTTGCAATTTTCTTTCCGTTGGATTCAGCTTCAATATTTATCTGTCAATGTGCTAATGGTGGTCAACCTCTTCAGGATGGCTCCTCCAACGCGCACGACTCCAAATCCTGATCCGCCACCACCTCCACCTCCTCCGGAGGCATGGCAAGCTGTGATGGCCGCAACCAATGCAAACACACAGCTGATCATGCAAATTCTCCAAGAGCGCAATCAAGGCAGTCAAGGGAATCAAGGCAGCAATCAGAGTCACTTTGCTACACTCAACCAGTTCCTTGCTAACGGGCCAAAGACTTTCAGCAATTGTGTTGAGGCAACCGATGCTCACGATTGGCTTGTGGATCTGTGTAAGCATTTCGAGTGCAGTAACTTCAGGCCTGAGGACTTTGTCAAGTTCGCTTCCTTCCAACTCAAAGATCGAGTTGCAGAATGGTTCCAGCAGTACAAGGACTCCAGAGGTGGACGTGTTATCACTTGGGATGATTTCCGTCGAGATTTCCAAGCTCATCATATTCCCCAGAGCGTGGTTGAAAGCAAGCGTGAGGAATTCCGCAATCTGAAGCAAGGCTCTTTGTCTATCTATGACTACAACAAGTTGTTCCAGAAGTTCGCCCGCTTTGCCAAGCAGGACGTCCCTGATGAGAAGAGCATGATATATCAGTTCAGGGGTGGTCTCAGAGAAGAAATTCAGCTAGCTCTTGTTCTTTTCAAGCCATTGAGATACGATGAGTTCCACAACATGGCATTGAAGCAAGAGGCTGCTCAGTTGAAGTGTGATGCTTCCAAGAAGCGAGTCAGGGATGCTACTCCTTCTTCCTCTACTCAAGTGGCCAAGCAGCAGAAGTTTTGGCTTCCTCCTCCTCCGTTCCATCAGCCGTATCAGTAGAAGAGTAAAGGTGGCAGTGGTTCTTCCCACCCACCCAACCCTGGCTTTCAGAACAAGACTTCGTCTCAACCTCCAAGATCGAGTGCTCCGTATCACCGTCCGCTTTCAGAGGTCACGTGCAACAAGTGCCAACAGAAGGGTCACTATGCCAACAAGTGTCTCAACCAGAGGCGTATACCTCCTCCTCCTCCTGTAAGATCGGCAAGTACAGCTGTGGTCAAGCATAACCCCAAGCATGCCAAGGTCAATTTGATGAATGCAGCTCAGGCAGAGGACTCGTCAGATGTGATCATGGGTAACCTTCCTGTTAATGATATTCCCGCAAAAGTTCTTTTTGACTCTGGTGCATCGCATTCTTTCATGTCATTCCCTTTTGCATCGGAGAAAATTTTTAGTATTAAGGCTTTACCCAGAGCTATGCAAGTCGTCTCTCCAGCTAAGCGTCTGAGTTCTAGTTTGATGGTTCCGGATATTTCTATCTTGATGGGTGATTTCAAGTTTCTGGCTTCTCCAATGGTTCTTGGTAACTCGGATATTGATCTTATTCTCGGGATGGATTGGCTTTCTAAGCACAAGGCTCAGCTTGATTGTGCAGCCAGGCAGATTCAATTGACTCATTCGTCTGAGGATGTAATTGTCTTTGCCGCTCGGGATAATTCCATCCGTCTGTTTTATCTCAATGAGAAGGGTGAATTGGATGCCATCTCTCAAATTCCAGTCGTTTGCGAATATCAAGACGTCTTTCCAGAAGAGCTTCCAGGAATGCCTCCGCACCGGCCAGTTGAATTCGTTATTGATCTTGAGCCTGGTACGGAACCTGTGTGCAAACGTCCTTATAAGCTCGGACCTGAAGAGTTGAAGCAGCTAAAGAAGCAACTCGATATGCAAGAGAAAATGGGCCTCATCCGGCCTAGTTCTTCTCCGTGGGGTTGTGGTGTTCTTTTTGTGAAAAAGAAGGATGGAACGGACCGACTTTGTGTTGATTACCGTCCAGTGAACAAGAAGACCATCAAGAACAAATACCCACTTCCCAACATCAATGAGCTGTTCGAACAACTCAAAGGTGCCCAAGTATTCTCCAAGCTTGATCTCCGTATGGGTTATCACCAGATTCGCATTCGTGAAGAAGACATTCCCAAGACAGCATTCAGAACAAGCTTTGGTTCATATGAATACACTGTCATGTCTTTTGGCCTTGCCAACGCTCCTCCGTCTTTCTCTCGCATGATGAACTTCATCTTCAACGCCTACACCAATGACTTCGTTTTGTTCTATCTCGACGACATTCTGGTTTTTTCGAAGAACAAGGAAGATCATGCCAAGCACTTGCGTTTGGTTCTCGATAAGCTCAGAGAACATCAGTTCTACGCCAAGTTCTCCAAGTGTGAATTTTGGCTTGATGAGGTTCTTTATCTTGGTCATATCATCTCTGACAAGGGCATTTCCGTGAATCCTGAGAAGGTGTCTGCAATTATGAATTGGGTACCTCCTCAGAACATGAAGCAACTCCGCAGTTTTCTCGGTCTCGCAAGCTATTGCCAAAGATTCATTGAAAACTTTTCTAAGATCGAGAAGCCTCTCTCAAATCTTCTCCAGAAGCACGTCAAGTACGTTTGGTCTCCGGAGTGTGACATTGCTTTCAACACTTTGAAAGAGAAGTTGATCACTGCTCCAGTTCTGACTCCGCCGGATGAATCCAAGCCGTACGAGGTCTTTTGTGATGCCTCTCTCCAAGGTCTTGGCGCAGTATTGATGCAAGAGAAGAAAGTTGTTGCTTATACATCTCGCCAGTTGAAGCCTAATGAGAAGAACTACCCCACTCATGATCTCGAGTTGGCGGCAGTTGTGCATGCTCTTTTGACTTGGAGACATCTTCTATTGGGAAGAAAAGTGGACATTTTCACTGATCACAAGAGTCTCAAGTACATCTTCACTCAGCCTAATCTCAACCTCAGGCAAACTCGATGGGTCGAGATGATTCCAGAGTATAATCCGAGTATTGAGTATACTCCAGGCAAGGCCAATGTGATTGCTGACGCATTGAGCAGAAAGGCTTACTGCAACAGTCTGATTCTCAAGCCTTATCAACCCGAGCTTTGTGAAGCTTTCCGCAAACTTAATCTGCAAGTTGTTCCTCAAGGTTTCCTCGCCAACCTTCAAGTCTCTCCTACCTTAGAAGACCAGATTCGCCAAGCCCAGCTTCTTGATGCTATGGTGAAAAAGGTGAAGATTGGGATTGCTAAGAGTCAGTCCAAGTACAAGTGCTACCGCCTTGATGACAAGGACACTCTCTTCTTCGAGGATCGTATTGTTGTGCCCAAAGGTGACCTCTGTAAAGTGATCATGAACGAGGCTCACAATTCTCTCCTCTCCATCCACCCAGGGAGCACGAAGATGTATCAGGACCTCAAGCAAGCTTATTGGTGGACTCGAATGAAGCGCAAAATCGCTCAATTCGTGAATGAATGTGATGTCTGCAGAAGAGTGAAGGCAGAACACCAAAGGCCAGTAGGTCTCCTCCAACCTCTTGCCATTCCAGAATGGAAGTTTGACCACATTGAAATGGACTTCGTGACTGGGTTTCCAAAGTCCAAGCGTGGAAATGATGCTATATTCGTTGTCATCGACAAACTCACCAAAGTGGCTCATTTTCTGCCTATCAAAGAGTCGATCACTGCAGCTCAACTGGCGGAACTCTATACCTCTCGCATTGTCTCTCTGCACGGTATTCCACAAGTGATCTCTTCAGACCGTGGCAGCGTCTTTACCTCGAAGTTTTGGGATTCTTTTCAGAAGGCCATGGGCACCAACATCCGCTTCAGCACAGCTTTCCATCCTCAAACAAGCAGCCAAGTCGAGCGTGTCAACCAGATTCTTGAAGATATGCTCAGGGCTTGTGTGATCTCCTTCGGCATGAAGTGGGAGGATTGTCTTCCTTATGCTGAATTCTCCTACAACAACAGTTTTCAAGCAAGTTCGGGCAAGGCCCCTTTTGAAATTCTGTATGGCAGGAAGTGTCGTACCCCTCTCAACTTGTCTGAAACCGGTGAACGTCAGCTTTTGGGTAATGACTTAATCACAGAAGCAGAAGAAATGTGCAAAGTCATTCGTGATAACCTCAAAGCAGCCCAATCCCGCCAGAAGAGCTACTATGATAGTAAGCACCGTGATTTTGCTTTCGAGATCGGAGATCATGTTTACCTCCGTGTCTCTCCTATGAAAGGTAATCATCGCTCCGGTATCAAAGGGAAGCTTGCCCCCAGATACGTGGGACCTTTCAAGATTGTCAGCAAGAGAGGCGACCTCGCCTATCAACTCGAGCTTCCTTCAAACTTTGCAAATGTTCATGACGTGTTCCATGTCTCTCATCTTCGAAAGTGCTTCAAGACTCCTGACTGCACCGTCAACTTCGAGGACATTGAGCTCCAAGAAGATCTCTCTTATCGTGAGCACCCAGTTGCTATTCTTGAAGAGACTGAACGCAAGACTCACAACAAGTCAATCAAATTTCTCAAAGTCAAGTGGTCACACCATTCCGACCATGAAGCTACCTGGGAACGCGAGGATCACCTCCGTTCTGAGTACCCGGCGTTCTTTCAGTCCTAGATCCTTTCGTAGTGGTGGAGTGTTGTAACACCCCGGATGTAACTTTCCCAATTTGTACTCCAACTCTTGCCGTTTCCGGTGTTAAGTTATATTTATTTCCTCGGGTTTGGGTTTTGTCTCCGTGTGTTGTTGTCGTTGTCATGCATCTCATATCATGTCATCAGGTGCATTGCTTTTGCATACGTGTTCATCTCTTGCATTCGAGCATTTTTCCCGTTGTCCGCTTTGCATTCCGGTGCTTCGTTCTCCTCCGGTGGCCATTTCTAGATTTCTTTTGTGTGTGGGGATTAAACATTTCTGGATTGGACCGAGACTTGCCAAGCGGCCTTGGTTTACTACCGGTAGGCCGCCTGTCAAGTTTTGTATCATTTGGACTTCGTTTGATACTCCAACGGTTAACCGAGGGACCGAAAAGGCCTCATGTGTGTTGCAGCCCAACACCCCTCCAATTTGGCCCAAAACCCACCAAACTCTGCTCCATCACCTAGAGCGTTCGATCACGATCGCGTGGCCGAAAACCACACCTCATTTGGACTCTCCTAGCTCCACTTATGCCTATAAATAGGACCCCCCGAATTTCGGATCTCTCCCTCTCCCCGAAACCCTAATTTCATCTCCGCGCGCCGGACACGTCTGCCCGGTGCCGGACACGTCCGCCCGACGCCGGACACGTCCGCCACCGCCCCCCTCGCCCTATCCGCCGCCACCAAGTGGCAGCCGCCTACCGCCGCCGCCCCCTCGCCCTATCCGCCGCCGCCAAGTGGCAGCGCCGCCTACCACCGCCGCCGGGCCCGAAGGCCCATCTCCAGCCCCCGCGCGAGCCGCCACCAGGCCAGACCCGCGCGCCGCCGCCCCGCCTCTTCTTCCCCGACGCC
>NC_041382.1:91829443-91831867 GCF_002162155.2 Triticum dicoccoides | reverse complement strand
CTGCCGCCCCGCTGCCGCTCGCCGCCGCCTCGCCCAGCTGCCTCCGCCGCCTCGCCGGCGAGCGCCGCCCGCGCCGCCTCGACCTCGGTCGCCCAGCGCGCCACCGCGACGCCCCTCGCCGCCACCCGGCCGGCGTCGCCTCTCCGCTGCCCGGCCCCCTCTCCTCCGGCCTCCTTGCTGCTCCGGCGAGCTCCCTCCTACTCCGGCCACCGCGGCCATTGCCGGCCGTCGAACCTCGGGACGCGTGCCTGCTACAGTAAACATCTCAGATTTGAGATCTGAAAACCCTAGCCGGTTGACTTTTCCCCCTCTCCCTCTAATTTTTTGTGCATACTTTGACCTGCCATATCTCCGCATCCGTAGCTCCGTTTTGGACATATAGTATATGAAAATGTTCGCCTTGACGAGTACATCATTTCATTCCATTGCATCATTTTCATTTGAGTTCATCTTGATGCCCGAAATGCTGTTAGAAGGAGGCTTCGTGAGTTAATTGTCAGATCTGCTAGTTCATCTTAGACTTTTGTCATTTTTGCCATGATTATTGTGTGCATGCTATGCCTGTGAGTCCTTCATATGTTTTGTTAAGGATTTTGTTATCTTTCCAGAGGTGCAACTCATGCATTTTTAGGATGTGTGTGGTGACTTGTGTAAGCTTGCAAAGTGAGGCACCTGGTAAATCTGTTTTTAGGGACTTTGTAGTTTTCACTACGTCTGGGATTATTTAGTTCATGATGCTATATGTTCTTGCTGTTTCCTAGTGATCCGTGCCTCTTTTGAGGATGATCAGTAAAGGAGTTTTGTTAATCTTGCTATGCTCTATCCATCCATGTCTTTACTTGCAATTATGGAGAACCCTAGCTTGAGTCAATCGAGCTCTACTTTTGCTTCGTTGTGAATCTGGGCAGATCATCAACTTGTTTGCGATTTTGCCGGTGTTATTGTAGTTGATCCGTGCATGATATGCCATTGTTATTGCCATGTCTAGCTTGTATTTTGTGCCTTCTTTATGGGGATATGCTTGTCTTGCCATGACTTGCACCATGGTAAGTGCATCGAGCTCGTAAACATGCCTTCGTGAGTTATGTTTCAGTATGTCCCAGTTTTTCACCAAGTCTGAAACTGATTGTGTTTTAGCTATGTTCGTGTGCTTATTAGTATATTTTGTGATCCCTTTTGGCCCCAGGTCACTTAGGGTCTTTTGTTAAGCTTGTTGAGTAGCTCCATGCCATGTTCTTCTTTGTCATAATCAGGTCATGTATCATGTTGTTTTGTTGCTCCGAAGAGGGCTCCATGATCTGAAATTTCAGACAAGTGTTAATTTCACTAAGTCTGAAATCTGTTTTGCATTTGCGTTTTTGACATGCTTGTTTGAACCTCATAATGGATGAATTGGCCATGGCTCAGTGCTAGTCTTTTGTTAAGAATCTTGAATGCTTCCCTGCCATGTATTTTGTTGTCATGTTTGGGTGCTGTAGCATGTTCATTCCATTGCATTAAGATGCCTACTTGTTGTAAATCGCAGACCGGTGTCATTCTTAAATCGCTTGCTTTTTCCAAACCATAACTCCGATTCCGGCGTTCTTTATATCGTTTTCAAGCGATTTCATCTCATTTTTCCAGTGGCACCCTTGGAATTCCTAGTTGAGGCCAGGTTCATGCATTTCCTGTCATATCTTGCATTTTGCATCCCGCATCGCATCCCGCATAGCATATCATCATTGCATCATATCGCTTGATCCTTGCACGTGGTTAATTGTATCCTTGTTGCTTGTTTGTATTGTTTGGGTAGAGCCGGGAGACGAGTTCGCTAACGAGGAGCCCGTTGAGTTTGCTTTTGAGGATCCAGTCAACTCTGACAACTGTGCAGGCAAGATGATCATACCCTCGAAATCACTACTATCTTTGCTATGCTAGTTTGCTCGCTCTTTTGCTATGCCATTGCCACGATGCCTACCACTTGCTTGCAAGCCTCCTAAATTGCCATGTCAAACCTCTAACCCACCATTGTCCTAGCAAACCGTTGATTGGCTATGTTACCGCTTTGCTCAGCCCCTCTTATAGCGTTGCTAGTTGCAGGTGAAGATTGGAGGCCGTTCCTTGTTGGAACATTTATTTACTTGTTGGGATATCACTATATTGCCATGTTATATTAATGCATCTATATACTTGGTAAAGGGTGGAAGGCTCGGCCTCTCGCCTAGTGTTTTGTTCCACTCTTGCCGCCCTAGTTTCCGTCATATCGGTGTTATGTTCCCGGATTTTGCGTTCCTTACGCGGTTGGGTTATAATGGGAACCCCTTGATGGTTCGCCTTGATTAAAGCTTTTCCAGCAATGCCCAACCTTGGTTTTACCATTCGCCACCTAGTCACTTTTTCCCTTGGGTTACCGGAGCCCAAGGGTCATCTTATTTTAAACCCCCC
>NC_041382.1:91822105-91829239 GCF_002162155.2 Triticum dicoccoides | reverse complement strand
CTGCGGGGCCACCTCGGGAAACTTGAGGGTTGGTTTTACTCGTAGCTAGTCTCATCTGAGTGTGCCCTGAGAACGAGATATGTGCAGCTCCTATCGGGATTTGTCGGCACATTCGGGCGGTGTTGCTGGTCTTGTTTTAACCTGTCGAAGTGTCTTGAATTACCGAGATGCCGAGTCTGATCGGAACATCTTGGGAGGAGGTCTATTCCTTCATTGACCGTGAGAGCTTGTCATGGGCTAAGTTGGGACTCCCCTGCAGGGATTGAACTTTCGAAAGCCATGCCCGCGGTTATGGGCAGATGGGAATTTGTTAATGTCCGGTTGTAGATAACTTGAACCTTAACTTAATTAAAAATGAATCAACCGAGTGTGTTGCCGTGATGGCCTCTTCTCGGCGGAGTCCGGGAAGTGGACACGGTGTTGGAGTAATGTTTGCGTAGGTTGCTCTCTAGTTTCTCGCTCGTGCTTTGCCTCCTCTTCTCGCTCTCTTTTGTGAATAAGTTAGCCATCATACTTGCTAGTCGCTTGCTGCCGCTCCACTCATATTTTACCCTGCCTTACCTATAAGCTTAAATAGTCTTGATCGCGAGGGTGCGAGATTGCTGTGTCCCTGTGGCTCACAGATTACTATTACACCAGATGCAGGGCCTGATGCTTCCGCTCCAGGAGACGCGTGTGAGCTCAAGTGGGAGTTCGACGAAGACTCTCAACGATACTACGTTTCCTTTCCCGATGATCAGTAGTGGTGCCCAGTTGGGGGTGATTGGGACCGTGTCGCATGTTGGGCTCTCTTTTATTTCGGCGCCGTAGTCGGGCCATGAGTGTTTTGGATGATGTAATGTTGTTTATGTACTTGATTGACGTGGCGAGTGTAAGCCAACTATGTTATCTCCTCTTTTATTATTACATTACATGGGATGTTTGTGAAGATTGCCTAACTTGCGACATATGCCTTCAATGCGATTATGTCTCTAAGTCGTGCCTCGACACGTGGGAGCTATAGTCGCATCGAGGGTGTTACAAGTTGGTAATCAGAGCCTTCCCCGACCTTTTGAGCCCCATTGCTTGATCGTTTTTAGCGGCCGAGTTGTGTCTAGAAAAATGTTTTGAGTCTTTAGGAATTATATATCAAAGAGATTAGGAATTCTTTTTACTTCCCAGTCTCCTCATCGCTCTGGTAAGGCATCCTGACGTAGAGTTTTGACTCTTCTCTTCTCAAATTTCACTAAAAAAAATTTAGGATCACGCGGGTATCTTGGAATCGTTCCGATGGTTTTATGATGAGAACATTGACTTGGTGCCTCCTGTCAGGGGTTTAGTGGAAGTGTCCCGGGGAGTTGAGCTCTGAGGTGTTGTCATCATAATTTTATCGTTGCAGTTCTGGTATACCTGAGTTTAGTACGCCGACATCGAAAATCTCTTTTATGCAGTTCGTTGGTGAGATAACCTCGACGCCACCCAGTACTGGGGCGGGAGTTCGGGAGTATCACCGTAACTTGTATAACGGAGGCTTTTCGAAGGTTGAGGTAGATGGTTTCCGAAGGTTTCTTGGTTATGTGTTGAAGGATGGATACAGCTGGATGTAGGATTTGCTAGTTTGGGTGAGATATTATGCTTCCCCTGTATCCCCAACACCTGATTGCATAACCAGAAAGGTTCAGGAGTTACATAGGTGGGAATTCTAGTAGCTCTAGTTCTTCTTCCACGGATATTGGTTTGAGATTGGGATTTCTTACCGATTATTCGTTCTTGATCCGTAACTTGTTGATTTATTTCTCTACCTTAATTCTACGTGGCTTCTCAATTTATGGATATGTGACCATTTCAAGAGGAATGCATTCGTTCATTTTGTTCGGATGTGAAGACTATATGTTGCAATTTTCATTCCGTTGGATTCAGCTTCAATATTTATCTGTCAATGTGCTAATGGTGGTCAACCTCTTCAGGATGGCTCCTCCAACGCGCACGACTCCGAATCCTGATCCGCCACCACCTCCACCTCCTCCAGAGGCATGGCAAGCTGTGATGGCCGCAACCAATGCAAACACACAGCTGATCATGCAAATTCTCCAAGAGCGCAATCAAGGCAGTCAAGGGAATCAAGGCAGCAATCAGAGTCACTTTGCTACACTCAACCAGTTCCTTGCTAACGGGCCAAAGACTTTTAGCAATTGTGTTGAGGCAACCGATGCTGACGATTGGCTTGTGGATCTGTGTAAGCATTTCGAGTGCAGTAACGTCAGGCCTGAGGACTTTGTCAAGTTCGCTTCCTTCCAACTCCAAGATCAAGCTGCAAAATGGTTCCAGCAGTACAAGGACTCCAGAGGTGGACGTGTTATCACTTTGGATGATTTCCGTCGAGATTTCCGAGCTCATCATATTCCCCAGAGCGTGGTTGAAAGCAAGCATGAGGAATTCCACAATATGAAGCAAGGTTCTTTGTCTGTCTATGACTACAACAAGTTGTTCCAGAAGCTCGCTCGCTTTGCCAAGCAGGACGTCCCTGATGAGAAGAGCATGATATATCAGTTCAGTGGTGGTCTCAGAGAAGAAATTCAGCTAGCTCTTGTTCTATTCGAGCCATTGAGATACGATGAGTTCTACAACATGGCATTGAAGCAAGAGGCTGCTTAGTTGAAGTGTGATGCTTCCAAGAAGCGAGTCAGGGATGCTACTCCTTCTTCCTCTACTCAAGTGGCCAAGCAGCAGAAGTTTTGGCTTCCTCCTCCTCCGTTCCGTCAGCCGTATCAGTAGAAGAGTAAAGGTGGCAGTGGTTCTTCCCACCCACCCAACCCTGGCTTTCAGAACAAGACTTCATCTCAACCTCCAAGATCGAGTGCTCTGTATCACCGTCCGCTTTCAGAGGTCACGTGCAACAAGTGCCAACAGAAGGGTCACTATGCCAACAAGTGTCTCAACCAGAGGCGTATACCTCCTCCTCCTCCTGTCAGATCGGCAAGTACAGCTGTGGTCAAGCATAACCCCAAGCATGCCAAGGTCAATTTGATGAATGCAGCTCAGGCAGAGGACTCGTCAGATGTGATCATGGGTAACCTTCCTGTTAATGATATTCCCGCAAAAGTTCTTTTGACTCTGGTGCATCGCATTCTTTCATGTCATTCCCTTTTGCATCGGAGAACAATTTTAGTATTAAGGCTTTACCCAGAGCTATGCAAGTCGTCTCTCCAGCTAAGCGTCTGAGTTCTAGTTTGATGGTTCCGGATATTTCTATCTTGATGGGTGATTTCAAGTTTCTGGCCTCTCCAATGGTTCTTGGTAACTCGGATATTGATCTTATTCTCGGGATGGATTGGCTTTCTAAGCACAAGGCTCAGCTTGATTGTGCAGCCAGGCAGATTCAATTGACTCATTCGTCTGAGGATGTAATTGTCTTTGCCGCTCGGGATAATTCCATCCGTCTGTTTTATCTCAATGAGAAGGGTGAATTGGATGCCATCTCTCAAATTCCAGTCGTTTGCGAATATCAAGACGTCTTTCCAGAAGAGCTTCCAGGAATGCCTCCGCACCGGCAAGTTGAATTCGTTATTGATCTTGAGCCTGGTACGGAACCTGTGTGCAAACGTCCTTATAAGCTCGGACCTGAAGAGTTGAAGCAGCTAAAGAAGCAACTCGATATGCAAGAGAAAATGGGCCTCATCCGGCCTAGTTCTTCTCCGTGGGGTTGTGGTGTTCTTTTTGTGAAAAAGAAGGATGGAACGGACCGACTTTGTGTTGATTACCGTCCAGTGAACAAGAAGACCATCAAGAACAAATACCCACTTCCCAACATCAATGAGCTGTTCGAACAACTCAAAGGTGCCCAAGTATTCTCCAAGCTTGATCTCCGTATGGGTTATCACCAAATTCGCATTCGTGAAGAAGATATTCCCAAGACAGCATTCAGAACAAGCTTTGGTTCATATGAATACACTGTCATGTCTTTTGGCCTTGCCAACGCTCCTCCGTCGTTCTCTCGCATGATGAACTTCATCTTCAACGCCTACACCAATGACTTCGTTTTGTTCTATCTCGACGACATTCTGGTTTTTTCGAAGAACAAGGAAGATCATGCCAAGCACTTGCGTTTGGTTCTCGATAAGCTCAGAGAACATCAGTTCTACGCCAAGTTCTCCAAGTGTGAATTTTGGCTTGATGAGGTTCTTTATCTTGGTCATATCATCTCTGACAAGGGCATTGCTGTGAATCCTGAGAAGGTGTCTGCAATTATGAATTGGGAACCTCCTCAGAACGTGAAGCAACTCCGCAGTTTTCTCGGTCTCGCAAGCTATTGCCAAAGATTCGTTGAAAACTTTTCTAAGATCGAGAAGCCTCTCTCAAATCTTCTCCAGAAGCACGTCAAGTACGTTTGGTCTCTGGAGTGTGACATTGCTTTCAACACTTTGAAAGAGAAGTTGATCACTGCTCCAGTTCTGACTCCGCCGGATGAATCCAAGCCGTACGAGGTCTTTTGTGATGCCTCTCTCCAAGGTCTTGGCGCAGTATTGATGCAAGAGAAGAAAGTTGTTGCTTATACATCTCGCCAGTTGAAGCCTAATGAGAAGAAGTACCCCACTCATGATCTCGAGTTGGCGGCAGTTGTGCATGCTCTTTTGACTTGGAGACATCTTCTATTGGGAAGAAAAGTGGACATTTTCACTGATCACAAGAGTCTCAAGTACATCTTCACTCAGCCTAATCTCAACCTCAGGCAAACTCGATGGGTCGAGATGATTCCAGAGTATAATCCGAGTATTGAGTATACTCCAGGCAAGGCCAATGTGATTGCTGACGCATTGAGCAGAAAGGCTTACTGCAACAGTCTGATTCTCAAGCCTTATCAACCCGAGCTTTGTGAAGCTTTCCGCAAACTTAATCTGCAAGTTGTTCCTCAAGGTTTCCTCGCCAACCTTCAAGTCTCTCCTACCTTAGAAGACCAGATTCGCCAAGCCCAGCTTCTTGATGCTATGGTGAAAAAGGTGAAGATTGGGATTGCTAAGAGTCAGTCCAAGTACAAGTGCTACCGCCTTGATGACAAGGACACTCTCTTCTTCGAGGATCGTATTGTTGTGCCCAAAGGTGACCTCTGTAAAGTGATCATGAACGAGGCTCACAATTCTCTCCTCTCCATCCACCCAGGGAGCACGAAGATGTATCAGGACCTCAAGCAAGCTTATTGGTCGACTCGAATGAAGCGCAAAATCTCTCAATTCGTGAATGAATGTGATGTCTGCAGAAGAGTGAAGGCAGAACACCAAAGGCCAGTAGGTCTCCTCCAACCTCTTGCCATTCCAGAATGGAAGTTTGACCACATTGAAATGGACTTCGTGACTGGGTTTCCAAAGTCCAAGCGTGGAAATGATGCTATATTCGTTGTCATCGACAAACTCACCAAAGTGGCTCATTTTCTGCCTATCAAAGAGTCGATCACTGCAGCTCAATTGGCGGAACTCTATACCTCTCGCATTGTCTCTCTGCACGGTATTCCTCAAGTGATCTCTTCAGACCGTGGCAGCGTCTTTACCTCGAAGTTTTGGGATTCTTTTCAGAAGGCCATGGGCACCAACATCCGCTTCAGCACAGCTTTCCATCCTCAAACAAGCGGCCAAGTCGAGCGTGTCAACCAGATTCTTGAAGATATGCTCAGGGCTTGTGTGATCTCCTTCGGCATGAAGTGGGAGGATTGTCTTCCTTATGCTGAATTCTCCTACAACAACAGTTTTCAAGCAAGTTCGGGCAAGGCCCCTTTTGAAATTTTGTATGGCAGGAAGTGTCGTACCCCTCTTAACTGGTCTGAAACCGGTGAACGTCAGCTTTTGGGTAATGACTTAATCACAGAAGCAGAAGAAATGTGCAAAGGCATTCGTGATAACCTCAAAGCAGCCCAATCCCGCCAGAAGAGCTACTATGATAGTAAGCACCGTGATTTGGCTTCCGAGATCGGAGTTCATGTTTACCTTCGTGTCTCTCCTATGAAAGGTACTCGTCGCTTCGGTATCAAAGGGAAGCTTGCCCCCAGATACGTGGGACCTTTCAAGATTGTCAGCAAGAGAGGCGACCTCGCCTATCAACTCGAGCTTCCTTCAAACTTTGCAAATGTTCATGACGTGTTCCATGTCTCTCAGCTTCGAAAGTGCTTCAAGACTCCTGACCGCACCATCAACTTCGAGGACATTGAGCTCCAAGAAGATCTCTCTTATCGTGAGCACCCAGTTGCTATTCTTGAAGAGACTGAACGCAAGACTCGCAACAAGTCAATCAAATTTCTCAAAGTCAAGTGGTCACACCATTCTGACCGTGAAGCTACCTGGGAACACGAGGATCACCTCCGTTCTGAGTACCCGGCGTTCTTTCTGTCCTAGATCTCGGGACGAGATCCTTTCGTAGTGGTGGAGTGTTGTAACACCCCGGATGTAACTTTCCCAATTTGTACTCCAACTCTTGCCGTTTCCGGCGTTAAGTTATATTTATTTCCTCGGGTTCGGGTTTTGTCTCCGTGTGTTGTTGTCGTTGTCATGCATCTCATATCATGTCATCATGTGCATTGCTTTTGCATACGTGTTCATCTCTTGCATTCGAGCATTTTTCCCGTTGTCCGCTTTGCATTCCGGTGCTTCGTTCTCCTCCGGTGGCCATTTCTAGCTTTCTTTCGTGTGTGGGGACTAAACATTTCCGGATTGGACCGAGACTTGCCAAGCGGCCTTGGTTTATTACCGGTAGACCGCCTGTCATGTTTTGTATCATTTGGACTTCGTTTGATACTCCAACGGTTAACCGAGGGACAGAAAAGGCCTCGTGTGTGTTGCAGCCCAACACCCCTCCAATTTGGCCCAAAACCCACCAAACTCTGATCCATAACCTAGAGCGTTGGATCACGATCGCGTGGCCGAAAACCACACCTCATTTGGACTCTCCTAGCTCCACTTGTGCCTATAAATAGGACCCCCCGAATTCGGATCTCTCCCTCTCCCCGAAACCCTAATTTCATCCCCGCGCGCCGGACACGTCCGCCCGGCGCCGGACACGTCCGCCGCCGCCCCCCTCGCCCTATCCGCCGCCGCCAAATGGCAGCGCCGCCAACCACCGCCGCCGGGCCCGAAGGCCCATCTTCGGCCCCCGCGCGCGCCGCCACCAGGC
>NC_041382.1:91813713-91821642 GCF_002162155.2 Triticum dicoccoides | reverse complement strand
CCCTCGCCACCACCCGGCCGGCGCCGCCTCTCCGTCGCCCGGCCCCCTCTCCTCTGACCTCCTCGCTGATCCGGCGAGCTCCCTCCTACTCTGGCCACCGCGGCCATTGTCGGCCGTTGAACCTCGGGACGCGTGCCTGCTACAGTAAACATCTCAGATCTGAGATCTGAAAACCCTAGCCGGTTGACTTTTTCCCCTCTCCCTCTAATTTTTTGTGCATACTTTGACCTACTATGTCTCCGCATCCGTAGCTCCGTTTTGGACATATAGTATATCCAAATGTCCGTCTCGACGAGTACATCATTTCATTCCATTGCATCATTTTCATTTGAGTTCATCTTGATGCCCGAAATGCTGTTAGAAGGAGGCTTCGTGAGTTAATTGTCAGATCTGCTAGTTCATCTTAGACTTTTGTCATTTTTGCCATGATTATTGTGTGCATGCTATGCCTGTGAGTCCTTCATATGTTTTGTTAAGGATTTTGTTATCTTTCCAGAGGTGCAACCCATGCATTTTTAGGATGTGTGTGGTGACTTGTGCAAGCTTGCAAAGTGAGGCACCTGGTAAATCTGTTTTCAGGGACTTAGTAGTTTTCACTAAGTCTGGGATTATTTAGTTCATGATGCCATATGTTCTTGCTGTTTCCTAGTGATCCGTGCCTCTTTTGAGGATGATCAGTAAACGAGTTTTGTTAATCTTGTTATACTCTATCCATCCATATCTTCACTTGCAATTATGGAGCACCCTAGCTTGAGTCAATCGAGCTCTACTTTTGCTTCATTGTGAATCAGGGCAGATCATCAACTTGTTTGTGATTTTGCCGATGTTATTGTAGTTGATCCGTGCATGCTATGCCATTGTTATTGCCATGTCTAGCTTGTATTTTGTGCCTTCTTTATGGGGGTATGCTTCTCTTGCCATTACTTGCACCGTGGTGAGTGCATCGAGCTCGTAAACATGCCTTCGTGAGTTATGTTTCAGCATGTCCTAGTTTTTCACTAATTCTGAAACTGATTGTGTTTTAGCTATGTTCGTGTGCTTATTAGTATATTTTGTGATCCCTTTTGGCCCCAGGTCACTTAGGGTCTTTTGTTAAGCTTGTTGAGTAGCTCCATGCCATGTTCTTCTTTGTCATAATCATGTCATGTATCATGTTGTTTTGTTGCTCCGAAGAGGGCTTCATGATCTGAAATTTCAGACAGGTTCATGCATTTCCTGTCATATCTTGCATTTTGCATCCCGCATCGCATCCCGCATAGCATATCATCATTGCATCATATCGCACGTGGTTGATTGTATCCTTGTTGCTTGTTTGTCTTGTTTGGGTAGAGCCAGGAGACGAGTTCGCTAACGAGGAGCCCGTTGAGTTTGCTTTTGAGGATCCAGTCAACTCTGACAACTATGCAGGCAAGATGATCATACCCTCGAAATCACTACTATCTTTGCTATGCTAGTTTGCTCGCTCTTTTGCTATGCCATTGCCACGATGCCTACCACTTGCTTGCAAGCCTCCTAAATTTCCATGTCAAACCTCTAACCCACCATTGTCCTAGCAAACCGTTGATTGGCTATGTTACCGCTTTGCTCAGCCCCTCTTATAGCGTTGTTGGTTGCAGGTGAAGATTGGAGGCCATTCCTTGTTGGAACATTTATTTACTTGTTGGGATATCACTATATTGCCATGTTATCTTAATGCATCTATATACTTGGTAAAGGGTGGAAGGCTCGGCCTCTCGCCTAGTGTTTTGTTCCACTCTTGCCGCCCTAGTTTCCGTCATATCGGTGTTATGTTCCCGGATTTTGCGTTCCTTACGTGGTTGGGTTATAATGGGAACCCCTTGATAGTTCGCCTTGATTAAAGCTTTTCCAGCAATGCCCAACCTTGGTTTTACCATTCGCCACCTAGTCTCTTTTTCCCTTGGGTTATCGGAGCCCAAGGGTCATCTTATTTTAAACCCCCCCCCCCCGGGCCAGTGCTCCCTCTGAGTGTTGGTCCGAACTGAGCTGCCTGCGGGGCCACCTCGGGAAACTTGAGGGTTGGTTTTACTCATAGCTAGTCTCATCTGAGTGTGCCCTGAGAATGAGATATGTGCAGCTCCTATCGGGATTTGTCGGCACATTCGGACGGTGTTGCTGGTCTTGTTTTAACCTATCGAAGTGTCTTGAATTACCGAGATATCGAGTCTGATCGGAACGTCTTGGGAGGAGGTCTATTCCTTCGTTGACCGTGAGAGCTTGTCATGGGCTAAGTTGGGACTCCCCTACAGGGATTGAACTTTCGAAAGCCGTGCCCGCGGTTATGGGCAGATGGGAATTTGTTAATGTCCGGTTGTAGATAACTTGAACCTTAACTTAATTAAAAATGAATCAACCGAGTGTGTTACCGTGATGGCCTCTTCTCGGCGGAGTCCGGGAAGTGGACACGGTGTTGGAGTAATGTTTTCGCAGGTTGCTCTCTAGTTTCTCGCTCGTGCTTTGCCTCCTCTTCTCGCTCTCTTTTGCGAATAAGTTTGCCATCATACTTGCTAGTCGCTTGTTGCCGCTCCACTCATATTTTACCCTGCCTTACCTATGAGCTTAAATAGTCTTGATCGCGAGGGTGCGAGATTGCTGAGTCCCTGTGGCTCACAGAATACTATTACACCAGATGCAGGGCCTGATGATTCCACTCCAGGAGACGCGTGTGAGCTCAAGTGGGAGTTCGACGAAGACTCTCAATGATACTACGTTTCCTTTCCCGATGATCAGTAGTGGTCCCCAGTTGGGGGTGATTGGGACCGTGTCGCATGTTGGGCACTCTTTTATTTCGGCGCCGTAGTCGGGCCATGAGTGTTTTGGATGATGTAATGTTGTTTATGTACTTGATTGATGTGGCGAGTGTAAGCCAACTATGTTATCTCCCCTTTTATTATTACATTACATGGGATGTTTGTGAAGATTGCCTAACTTGCGACATATGCCTTCAATGCGATTATGTCTCTAAGTCGTGCCTCGACACGTGGGAGGTATAGTCGCATCGAGGGTGTTACACGGAAGCTTAACATGTCTGAGTACAGACATCTACAAATGAAAAAGGTTGAGAAGCCTGACTATTTACCAGATCCTGCCGAGGGCACAAGATCGTAGCTGAGGTAACAAGCTAAACATCAAAGTCCACGTGGAACTACTAGTGAGACTGACGTCTCTCTGCAAAAACATAAAATAGGCAAACGTGAGTACAAATGTACCCGGCAAGACTTACATCAGAACTAACCACATATGCATCGGTATCAACAAAGAGGGTGGTGGGGTTTAACTACAGCAAGCCAGCTTGACTCAGTGGCTAACCTGAACTACGACTGCAAGTAACTCTTTTGAGGTGGCGCACACGAGTCCACAAATTCACCATACCAATACACCACTATGGATCCGCTCCCGTCTCCCTGTGAGAACGCCATCCATAGCACTCACGCTTATCTTGCGAGTTTTAGAGTATCCAATTTCACTTGTCTATGAACTATGCAAGGGGTCCAAGTTTCCATATCCGAGGAATCCGGCTATTCGAATAGATAATGATAACCCTGCAGGGGTGTACTTCTTCACACACGCTCTCACCACTTATCGCCCTGTACACGTCATGTACCTCGGCAACCTTCAAGCGGAAGCCGGGCGAGGGAGTCGGCCACGACCTGACTAACCAACAAGTCTCTAGTCCAGGTTTATCGCCTATTTGGGTTCCATCCGCAAGGAGATCCGGCCGGGGTGTCGCTCACGACCCCAAACAATGTGTACAGGGTTCCCAAGCCCACCATCCGGGTGCCACTTGGTACACCGGGCCACTGTGCCTAGTCTGTCCCAAGCCCACCTGTACCGGGTGCCACTTGGTAGACTACTAACACTACCTACAAACACCAGAAACTAGTTGCAACTCCTGGACAAAGATCGAGTGGATTAATAAGTCGAGAGGGGTCGAGTTACCAGAACCCAACGTGTGGTAGTAACTGTTCATGGATCACAAACACATAACTCAGTTCCTTAGAACGGCTGCAATGAGACAACCCACCATGTACTCCTACATGGCCTCTCACCGCTACCTTTACCAAATCGTGTTCACACACTTAGCTCTCAACGGTAGGACATGTTCACCACATTCCAATTCATCCCCGATGAATCAGACCTGACTCAACTCTAAGCAGTAGCAGGCATGACAAACAAACATGAATGAGTAGGCACATCAGGGCTCAAACAACTCCTACTCATGCTAGTGGGTTTCATCTATTTACTGTGGTAATGACAGGTCATGCAGGGGAAACGGGTTCAGCTACCACAACATGTAACAGTTGAACCGTTGTTGTCCCAATGCGGTAAAAGAGAGAAGGAGCGAGAGAGTGGGCTTGTATCGGAATGAACAAGGGGGTTTTGCTTGCCTGGCACTTCTGAAGATAATATAGTTCTTCATCGGTGTCATCGATCACGTCGTCGGAAACATCGTCGTCTGAGAGGGGACGGTTACCGGCAAACAGGGAAGGACACAATCAATGCAATGCAACAATATGATGCATGAATGTGACATGGCAATATGCTGTTGATTGGCCTAATGCAACTAGCAATAAGTTAAATGGAGTTGGTTTGAACACTACGTTCAAATTCAAACTCCATATGTGCTTTCTTAAATGCCATTTAATTAGTTTGTCCTAAACAGCAATGTTAACTTGCTCAAATATGTATGAAAATGCCATAAACAGATTCCTTGAATTTTTCTGATAATTTTTCATATATAACTTATTTCATTTGGAGTTACGGTTGAATTTCTATGATTTTTAGAAGTTTATACTATTTTCTGGAATTTTCTGAAAAAGAATAAATCTAGAAAATGAGTTATTGCGTCAGCACTGCGTCACTGTGACATCAGCTGGTCAACAGCGCCTAACCCAGGTCAAACATGACGGCTGGGCCCCACTAGTCAGTCTCACAGTTAACTATTTGGGTTAACTAGACTAACTAAACAACACTGGGCCCACTGGTCAGTGACTAACTAAACTAACTTAATTAAGTTTAGCTCTAACTAACTTGGTTAGCCGGGCGAGGCCCGCATGTCAGTGACTCAAGGGTCAAACAGAGGTCAACCTCGGGTCAAACCCGACGCTAACTGGGCTTTGACCCACTGTGGGGCCTACTGTCAGCGTCTGTTGAGGCCTGATTGGCAGGGGTTAGCACTAAACTAATGAAGCCACATCAGCTCACCGGAGTTACATCGGCGGCGACCAGGAACGCGGCGGAAGTTCGCCGGAATGGCGCTAGGGGCGGTGGCTGGGTGTGCTGAGGGCACCAGAGGGGAGCCCTCGCTCGGCTACATCGAGCAGAGGCAACAGCGGGTCACAGGGTGGTCGGAGCTCGCCGGAACTGAGCTCGCGGCGGCGCCGGAGTTCGGGCGGAGAGGGAAAGAGGGCTACGGTGCACGGCAGGGCGAGGGAGTGCGTGCGTTAGGCTCCTGGTGACGCACTGAATGTGGTGGTGCGCTCGGATGCGTGCTTGCACGGCCGTAGCCACGACGGCGACATGGCCAGCGGCGAGGAGCGCTCGGGCTCGAAGGGGGCGGTGGCTACGAGGCGTAATCGAGCACGAGAAGTAGGGGGCTAGGTAGAGGAGCTCATGGCGGATCCAGAGAGCTGGTCGGCGGCCTTGGGGAAGCGCGGACGGCGGCGAATGACGGTGGCGATCTCCGGTGGCCGGGGTTGAAGAAGACGACGCCGAGGACGAAGCAGGGCTTCCCGGCTCACTTGGCTCGATGCAGAAGGCGTAGGCGATAGTGGCGGAGCTTCCACGCAACACGGGAAGGTGAGAGGGGGTCGGGGAGCGCGGTGGTTCACGGCGGCGCTTCCATGGCCGCGTCGGCTGTCATGGGAGAGAGCGAGGGAGAGGAGGGGAGAGTGAGCTGCGAGAGAGGGGAAGGACCAGGGGGGCTCGGGCGTTTCCAAGCGCGACGGATCAGAGTGGGGGGGAAGCAGGAGGTGGAAGCAAGAGGTGGCTTCGCCTCCTGTGCGTGCGCCACGCCGTCGTCCTCCTGGCAAAGGAAGGAGACAACTGGCGACGGGCCTGGTGGGCTGGGCCAGCGAGCTGGGCTAGCTGGGCTGCCAGGTAAGTGCCCAGGTAAGTCTCTCTCTCTCTTTTATTTCTGTTTTCTATTTTCTGTCTGTTTGTTTTGACTTTATTAAAAAAATGCCAGAGCATTTTCAAAAATCATGATACTTCTTATGGCCACTATTTGGATTATTTCCAACAGCAAACATTTCAGTTCATGAATATTTGGACATTTAGAATAATATATAATATTTAAATGCCCAATGCAAATAAGGTATGATTTAATTTAGAGCCCAAATATGTCATGGAAAAATGTGCATCACCTCTGGTACTGTTTACAGCATTTTCCATAAATGATGAACATTTTTGAAAGTCATTTGGATTTACTGAAAATATTTTAGGTGAACCTAGTGAATTCCTATGATGCTAGGGGTTTAGGCAATCCCCATTTCAAATTTCTTTGGAATTTAAACAAGATGGCATGATGAACAAGCAAAGTCAAGCAAGGGCTGGACTGGGGCTGTGACAGCTCACCCCCACTAAACAAGAATCTCGTCCCGAGATTCAAGCGTAGGGTAAGGTGAAGGGGGAAACACAAGCTAACATAATCTTCACGATCCAGGTTGCACCTCATAAGGTTGTTCATTCGATCACCATCATTGTCTCGATGTCTTGCCCCGAGAACTCCAACTAACATGACAATGAGAGGAAAGAGAAAACTCTAGAAGGATCGATCTTATCGAAGATTGAACAACTCAAGATCAACTCATGGAGCGAGACGCTGAAACAACTCTCGAGCTGAGACACGAAGCATATGTCCAGAGGGATGGAGTGAAACACATGACAAAGGTTCACTAGATAGGCAATAATTCCACACCTAAGAAGGTGGTGAATGGTTGTCAATGTAGCGAGGAGTTGAGTTGCCATGATACCATAACGAGACATCTTAAGGAAGGTGACTTGCAGAAGTATTCCCTTAAGTGGCAAAAGGAATTACTTTTGATACAAAGATCATTGAAATTCTTTATACCAGCCTAAGGCAATCACAAATGATCATGTGAACGAATTCGAACGAATGGCATACCCATGCCAGAATGGATGATGTGGACTACCTTGTTGAAGACAACGCAATGGATGACTTTTTCTTATCACCGGAAATGGATGGGACCCATGACAGGACCACTGTTGAAGATGATCCTGGACAGCAACTGCTGAGAAGGGCATCCCATGGAAAATTGGCACGATGGGATGCAAGCTGGGAACAAAATGCAAATGTTGGGAATGTTCCAACCATCATGTCTGCCTGAGATTCAGATCTGGTTGGTGTCAGGATATTCCAGACTCATCAAGTCTAGAATGAAAAATGAAGTTTGCAACACAAATCGACGAGATGACGTTGCGAGATTCTCGGGGAATGAACTACGATAGTAAGCTCCAAAACATGAGTCGGTTCTGCTACAAGCATGTGAACACATTGTCCTAGACAAGCATGGTCACCTGGTAGTCTTACAACCACTAGTAGAAAACGGGCCATTAGCACCGGTTCGTGAGGCCCTTTAGTGCCGGTTTCGGAACTAGCACTAACATTTCGGCACTAAAGGCCCCCCCTTTAGTACCGGTTCAGCACGAACCGGTGCTAAAGGGCAACCACGTGGCACGAGCCAGCTCCGGGGGCCGGGAGCCCTTTAGTACCGGTTGGTAACACCAACCGGTACTAAAATGTTTGGGGGATTTTTGGTTTTATGATTTCTTTTTCATTTAATTTTGTGTTTTCCATTTTAATTCTTTTTCGTTTGCTGGTATTTTACGGTACTACACATTGTACACGTTATGCATATATATATATATATATATATATATATATATATA
>NC_041382.1:91733877-91813449 GCF_002162155.2 Triticum dicoccoides | reverse complement strand
CATCAATGTCTCACAAACCACCATATTAATTTACACATACACACATGTATAGCTATATACAATTTCTCCTACATATGCATGTTGCCTTCGAAGCAAGTGGCATTAGCCTAATTGGTGCCTTCGGAGCACGATGACAATTGGAAATGGTTCATGACATGTTCGATGGGGCGGTAGCAGGTAATAGTATTCTCCCTTCGGATTTATGACCTGGTCGAGCAAAAATCCCGCTATTTCCTCTTGAAGTGCTTCTACGCGCTCCGTTTCTAGGAGCTTGTCCCGCACCTCTTTGAACTGTTAAGAAGGAGATCAATATGCATGTGTATTAGTTGTGTGACTAGATATCGATAATGGTGTAAAAATTGTGAATAGTGTTCTGACAAGCGTACCCATTCATGTCTTTGAGATCTGCTCCTTTCAGACGCCATCATGCGAATGTTCTCGCAAACGCAGTATGCACACAGATTAGTCCCCTGCGCCTGCTTCAGGGCCTTTATTACAAGAATGGAATTTAATTTGATCAGATAATAATTAATCAAGCATGATAATTAAAGAGATGGCAGCTAGCTAGCTAGCTAGTACTACTTAATTACTTACCTTGGATCGAAACCATTTCAGATGTGGTTTCCATTCGCCTTCCGTGACGCTAATGAACCTTGCCCAAGCCCTGCCCGCCGACAAAGAAAATGAATAAAGGGGTTATTAAATAGTTCATATCATGAAATGATGAACTAAATAGGCCGAGATATATAGTTAATAATGATCGAAATTACATGTTGACTGTCCCATACAAGATGTTGTAGTCACTATTTGCTTTGAGTAGCGAGTCCAGTATTTCAACTGTTCCGGCGTCAACTTTAATGATACACAAGATCCAGTGAAATCTGCATGCACACACGTTTGCATGTCTTAATTAAGCGGGCATATGTAAGCAAAAACATGTAGCTAGCTAGTAGGCAAAACAGAGAATTTGTAGTACAAGAAAGTGTGACTCACTCGAAGTTGTAAGGAAGTAGTATATCTTCATTGTATTTGAGGCCCTTCAAGAACTCTAGCATGCTGTCCTCTACCTGCTTTTCATAATACTTGCTCATTTTCCATGTGTATTGATTAACGGTGTTTGGGTCAATGAACCCAATGCCATAGCGTCCACCTTTTCTCATTTCATACATCTTCATCCTGCATAATACCACAGAAAAGAATATAGTGAGGATAATTACAGGTAATGATTGATCAAAAGGATCACTACAGCTAGCTTGAGACTTAAATTAATTACAGAAAGAAATCACTTACAGACAATAGCAACTGACGATAGATTTGTCGAGTGCGTCTTGATTGTATAACTAAAACAGTTCAGAATACTCAACGGCCACAGCTTTCTCATGGTAGTAATGATCCTTCTTGACATACACCATGAGGGACTCTCGATCGGATCTCTTGGTAATGTCCATGTACCATTGATGCAATTCATACATTCTCGTTGGGAGCTTCTTGACATCTTCTGGCTTGACCAAAGGTTGGCCCCGGACATATTTCCGTTTTATTTCCTCCTCTGTAATCACAGGCATGTCCTCGATCTCGAGGAGTTGTCCAACAGTGATCTTGAGTTCTTCAGCCTGCATTATATGCTCCTGGGTTATTACCACATCGCCCACCTCGGGAACGTAAACTGTTTGGCCACAATAATATTGGGCGCGCGTACTGTCATGTGTTGTCAGCACAACAAGCGGGGGGGGGGGTCGATTGCGCCACCTGTTCTCCCAGCTGGGCAACGGTTTTCCCGCATTTTTCGACAGTTGCTTGTTGTTTGCTCGAGCTCGAGCTCGCCTCCTTCTGTAGACGTTGTCGATGTAACTTCCTGATGTGGCGCTCATAGTCTGTGTCAACAGGCTTAGGAGCTGGTGGTTGAGCCATACGAATGAAGTGGTCAACTACTTCCACAGGCACTTTCTCCCTTGGCGGCGGTGGCGGTTTTGGTCCAAAATGGGCATCGACTTCTGCCCGCACTATGGCATTGGTTTGCTCCTCGGTCTTGTCGTAAGCCCTCACAGGAAGAGGAGTAGTGAGGTTTGGACCATATTTATATCGCTTGCCTCCGCCTGTACTTCCTGTACAATGACCTCGACTGGTACCGCTACGCACCATAGCTGCGGGGTGTCTCTTCTGCGATTGCTGAGACGGCGGAGACGGCTGACGGGGCTGAGTTGGACGAGGAGGAGTGGCCTGAAGCTGTGCCGGACTTGGAGGAGGAGTGGATTGACACTTTGCCAGACTTGGAGGAGGAGGAGTGGCCTCACGCGTTGGTGGACTTGGAGGTGCGGGAGTCTGCTGACTCGGTGGCGGACTTCGACGAGGAGTCGGGTGACGCGGTATCGGTGGCCTTCGAAAAATGATGCAATCCTTTCTCCATAGGATGATACGATGTTTGGCATCTCCGAGTGTGTCCTCCTCATCACCTCTGGGAATGTCAAGCTCTAGCCTCGAATATTGGTCCACCACCTCATCAACCAAGACACGAGCATAGCCTGCTGGAATCGGGTTGCAATGGAAGGTTGCCTCGGGGGAATTTGAAAAAGCAACGGCGTCCGCCACCTTCATGGATATGTTCTTCATTTTGAAGTGTAGCTCGCAGTTAGTGTTCTCCGTGATGTCATCCATGGGGTATCTATCCAGCACTACTGCGTCGCCCGGGGCGGAACCCATGCTGCTTCTCGGCATGGATGGGGCGGTGGTATCGAATGCTGGATCATCCGCTAGCTGCTGCAGCTGTTGAGACCCCCTTTGCTGGCTAAGTGAGTCGATCTGCTCCTGCTGCCGCTGGAATTTAGCTGCCAATTCCGCTTGACTTGCTTCTAGGCCTTGAAGGCGTTCATAGTCGAGCTTCCTTTGCTCCTCCTCCATCTTCCTCTTCTTCTCCTCCGCAATCTTCTTTCTCGCACGGGTTCTGTAGTCGGCGTTCCAGTCCGAAAACCCCTCATACCACGGAATAGCGCCCTTGCCTCGTGTTCTTCCCGGGTGTTCAGGATTTCCGAGGGCACGCGTAAGCTCGTCGTTCTCTCTGTTGGGCTGGAACACCCCCGATCGAGCCTCTTCTATTGCAACAAGTAGCGCATCGTCGGCTCCGTTCAGACATGCCTTCATCGAAACATTGCCTGTCTTCGGGTCCAACTCCCCCCCATGCGCATAGAACCAAGTCCTGCACCTGGGGGGCCAGCTCTTACTAACCGGAGTGACACCTGCATCCTCCATCTCTTTCTCAGACTTATCCCACTTAGGCATTGCCACCGCGTAGCCACCTGGCCCCAGCTTATGGAACTTATCCTTTTTTTCGGCATTGGCCTTGTTTATTCTCGACCGTTCCTTAGCTAATTCTGAATCCTTGAATTTCACGAAATCGTCCCAATGAGCACTTTGATTCTCTAGTATCCCCTCGAATACTGGAGTCTTCCTTCCTCCCTTGACGTACTTCTCCCACGTCATTCTCTTGTGGTTCTTGAATGCAACCACCATCTTCCTAAAAGCAGCGTCCTTGACTTTCCGCACGTCTGCTTCTGTGAAATTATCTGGTAAGGTGAAATGTTCCATGAGAGTATCCCAAAGCAGATTTTTTTGCTTCTCGTCGACAAAAGTAACATTTGGACGTGGATTTGCTGGCTTTCTCCATTCTTGAAGGGAGATCGGGAGTTGGTCCTTCACAATAACTCCGCACTGACGAACGAACTTGTCTGCAATCTTCTTAGGCGCTAATGGTTCGCCATTAGGTCTGATTGCCTCGATATTGTACTTTACGCCCTCCTTCAACTTTTTGTTCGGGCCTCGTTTCGTCCTTTTGCTCGATCCGGATGGCTGAAAGAAGAAAGATCGATTCGTTAATATATCTTCAACTCATTTAAAACATGCGATGATCACCAGATTCCTGCTTATATAAATATATATACCTCGCCGGTGTTTGTTGTTTCAGGATCAACATGTTCTTCGTCGTAGTTCATGACTTCATCTTCTCGGTCGTCACGATCGAATATCATATCACCCTCTCCGGTGTTGTTTAGAAATTCGGAGCCGTCAAAATCTTCTTCATTTTGATCATCATCTGGCCCGCGTATGATATCGAGCATGGTCTGTTCTCTATCTCTGTCAGTATTGTCCGCCATAGCTTTTATTTAACTATGCCAAAAGAAATATAAAACAATTTAGTATAATCTCGAATAATAGATATAATCTCGAATACATCGTCTCGAATAATAGATATAATCTCGAATACATCATCTCGAATAATAGATATAATATTGAATACATCACTAGCTAGCTAGCTAGCTAGCAAGCTAATAAAGATCGAATAGTACAGAGTAATCTAGGCCACTCGCGGTTCCTGAGGTGCGGGCGGTGGACACCCAAAGAGAAGGAACCATCACTGGATCATAGCTCGGGTGATCTCCCCAAAGAACCTGCCAGGTATTGGAGAACCTGACGTCCATAGCAGCCATGTAGCGATGGACATGCTCGTCCTCCTCCCTGACACGGCGACGTACCACCTCCGGCGGGGCCGGCTCCCTCCGCACCGAAAGTGGCCCACGTGAATGCCACCAAAGGAGATGAGGGTCGACGACGGGACCCGGGGCCGGGTTCCTCACCAAGCGTCGCGCCCCTGAAGGTAGCACCTCCCAGTGCCAGCCCGGCGGAGCCCAGTCCCGGACATGGGTCCTCTGAAGCAGGACGTCGTCGCGGACGTGTCGACGGCGAGGATGCGGGCCGGGCATCGTCGACAACAAAATACTATATGCCGCAAAAGTAAAGGAACATTTTTTAAATGATGGATTGTGATGATTTCATATATGCAAATTCTAAATTTTATAACTAAAAATATAAGAAACTAAAAAAACATCGATCATTGTCTAATAATTTGAAATTAATCTAATTCATCTAGCTAGCTAAAACTAACATTTCCAAAATTTCTAACATTTCTATATAACTAACATTTCTATAACATTTGACATTATATATATTATAACTAACATTTCTACATACTATTTGACATTAATCTAATCTAATTAATTAACTCATCTAAAACTTTGTATGAAAAACAGAAAAACAGAAAAAACTAAAAGCTAAAAACAGAAAAATTGTGTGTGTGTGCGCGTCTAGTGTGTGTGTAGTGTGTGTGTGTGTGTGTGTGTGCATGTAGTGTGTGTGTGCGCGCGCGTGTGTGTGTGTGTGCATGTAGTGTGTGTGTGCGTGCGCGCGTGTGTGTGCGCACGGTCGGCGCCGGCGCCGGTGTGCGCTACGATCGATTGGAGACGAGGAGAGGGGCCGGGGGAGGGGCTCACAGCGCGTGCGGGCAAGGTCGAGGCGACGGCGACGGCGAGGGCGAGGTCGGTCCAAAGGCGACGGCGACGGCGAAGCGAGGGGATCGGCGACCGGGACGGCGACGGGGGTGCCGCGGAGTCGACGGGGACGACGCGATGAGGACGGGGACGGCGCGATGGGGGCGGCGACGGCGCGGGACGGGGCGGCGGCAGAGAGAAGTGGGAGATGAGAAACTGAAAATTTTCGAAGTGCTTCTTATATAGGGGACACCTTTAGTACCGGTTGGAGCCACCAACCGGTACTAAAGGCCTGTTTTGGCCAGGCCAAGCGGGGGGAGCACCCCCCCTTTAGTACCAGTTCCTGGCTCCAACCGGTACTAAAGGCCCCCCTTTAGTACCGGTTGGTGCCATGACCCGGTACTAAAGGGGGTGCGCTGCCAGGCGAGGGGCGCAGAAGTTTAGTCCCACCTCGCTAGCCGAAGGGCGCTCACACCTGCTTATAAGCCCCGCCGCCGCTGCTGTCTCGAGCTCCTCTCTAATGCAGGCCTTCTGGGCCTACCTCTGCTACTCTGCCCTGTGGGGCCTATTGGGCTTGCGGGCCTGCATCCTGGCCCAACAACAGGTTGGGTTTCTAGTCGTATGCAGGCCGCTGTGGCCCGGTAGGTGGGCTTTCTTCATTTAGTTTTTTCTTTTCTGCTTTATTTATTTTGTTTTATTTATTTTTAGTTGTTTTTTGCTGTATTTAGAGTTTCTTTGTGAATATTTTTGATAGTTTTTAGAAACTTTCAGTTAGTGCCGGTAGTTTTTAAATTTGAATAGTTTAAATTTTGAATTATTTGAAATTAGAAACTTTCCAAGCTCCCGTACTTTCTTTCGATTTTTCTCCACTGCGACCCATCGGCGGGTACTCTCAACTTTCCCTCTTTCTTACGGTCTTCTCTGTGCCATCGCATCGCCTTGGCATGCTCTTTGTTTTGGAACAAACGTTTCAACCGTGGTATTATAGGAGCATACCACATCACCTTGGCAGGAATCTTCTTCCTGGGGCGCCGGCCCTCGACATCACCAGGGTCATCGCGGCAGATCTTATAGCACAATGCACCACATATCGGGCAAGCGTTCAAATCCTCGTACTCACCGCGGTAGAGGATGCAATCATTAGGGCATGCATGTATCTTCTGCACCTCTAACCCTAGAGGGCAAACAACCTTCTTTGCTTCGTACGTACTCTCGGGCAATTCGTTGTCCTCTGGAAGCATATCCTTTATCATTACCAGCAACTTTCCAAATCCCTTGTCAGATACACCATTCTCTTCCTTCCATTGCAGCAATTCCAGTGTAGTGCCCAGCTTTTTCTTGTCACCTACGCAATTTGGGTACAAAATTTTTTTGTGATCCTCTAACATGCGCTGCAACTTCTTCTTCTCCAAATCACTTGCGCAATTTCTCTTTGCATCGGCAATGGCCCGACCTAGATCATCAACGGGCTCATCTAATGCCTCTTCTTCAGCTTCTTCCCACATTGCCGGCTCAGCTTCTTCGCGCATTACCGGCTCAGCTTCTTCCCCCATTGTTGTATCATCGTATTCAGGGAACCCATGGCCAGGATAGCTATCGTCGTGCTCTTCTTCTTCATTGTCTTCCATCATAACCCCTCTTTCTCCGTGCTTGGTCCAAACATTATAATGGGGCATGAAACCGGTCTTAAACAGGTGGACGTGAATGGTTCTTGACGTAGAGTAATTGTGACCATTCTTACAGCGAGCACATGGACAAGGCATAAAACCATCCACCCGCTTGTTTGCCTCAGCCGCAAGCAGAAAAGTACGCACGCCCTCAACAAACTGGGGAGAGCATCGGTCATCGTACATCCATTGCCGGCTCATCTTCATTACACAACACCGAATAGACCAAATTAATACAAGTTCATACATAAAGTTCATACAACACTTAAATGCAACAAACAAATAACTCTCTAGCTAAAGCATTTAAATGCAACAACAAATACGATCAAGATCGCAACTAAGGTAACAATGAATCCAACAGCATAATGATACCAAGCCTCACTATCGATGGCATATTTTCTAATCTTTCTAATCTTCAAGCGCATTTTCTCCATCTTGATCTTGTGATCATCGACGACATCGGCAACATGCAACTCCAATTCCATCTTCTCCCCCTCAATTCTTTTCAATTTTTCTTTCAAGTACTCATTTTCTCTTTCAACTAAATTTAACCTCTCGGCAATAGGGTCGGTTGGAATTTCAGGTTCAGATACCTCCTAGAAAAAATTTCTATGTCAACTTGATGGGCATAATTTGTCATAAACATGAAATGCAACTAGTTTTAAAAGAGAATATACATACCACATCCGAATCATAACAAGGACTAGGGCCGACGGGGACGGATATCAAAACCATGGCACTATATGTATAACAAACAATGTACGGGTAAGATAATTATACGAGTAACTATATATCCAAATCACAAACATCAATTTTTATATAAAATTTCATGAACAAGAGGCTCACCACAAGGTGGTGCCGGCGACGGGATGGTGCGGGCGATCGACGGTGGCTACGATGGAGATTTAGAAGGCACTAAGTAAACCACACCTACATATGCAAACTAAGTGTTATTTTTGACCTCACATTGCATATAAATCAAATACTAGCACATATATATATATATCCTCCCAAATTACTAAACTCACAAATTAATCACTATATAAACCAATGCAAGAGCTAATCTAGCAATGAGAGATGAAAGGACAAAGTTGCTAACCTTTGTGATCATTTGAATGGGTGAGGGCCTTCAAATCTTGACAAATTTTGGGCAAAATGTGTGATGAACTCGAGAGGAAGAGGGGAAGAACAGAGAGGAGAGGGGAAAGGGGAAGAACAGAGCTAGCTCGGGTGGACGAAGGGTTTATGTAGGACGACCTTTAGTACCGGTTCGTGCCAAGAACCGGTACTAAAGGGGCTGGAGGGGCGCCTGTCTGACAACATCCTGCCACCACTCTCATTAGTATCGGTTCGTGGCACGAACCAGTGCTAAAGGTTCACCACGAACCGGTACTAATGAAAGCGGCCCGGCTAGCTGTTGGAACCGGCACTAATGTATACATTAGTGCCGGCTCAAATACAAACCGGCACTAATGTGCTTCACGATTGACCCTTTTTCTACTAGTGAACGAAACACTACCGAGTTCAGGGGGGGCCATTAACGAGGATATCGAAGTCCTTGCGTAAGTCTAGCTCTTAAGAAGAAACTTCTTCTCCTTGAACAAACCAATCAGTGGCTTAGTGTGCTAGGGACACATATGGAGTGGAGGTAATTAATCTACCAAACCATAGAATACTTCACACGTATGCATGACTGATTTGGGATGATTCCAAGGGAAACAAAACAAACCTTCCTCAAATTCATGGTGGCAACTTACACCTAATGTACGTGAATTCGAGGAAGTCACTTCTTCCATCCAGGCATAAGCTTCATGAACGGAACACAAAAGCATTGCTTACAAAGTTTCCAATACTAACTTAGATGTTCAACATGAATCATGGGGGAGACAACATGCTGCTGATGGGCTCAACAGCAACTCATTGAAATTTCCATATCACTGGACTTCCACCATCATGTTAACAATGTGATAGTATTGGTCAGACCAAAAGGTGTAATGGTGTATGCTCGAGGGATCAACCACGAGTAAAACAACATTACGAACATCGTTGGTTCTGATTTGATTTGACGATAGCCCACACTCAAATCAAAGGATTGATAAGACAATAGCGCCGACAATTGATCACGTGGATCAATCAATGAAGATATTATCTTTCTTCAACACAGATACAAGATATCCCTTAGGGATGAGCATGGTAGGACAAGCTTTTATCTTCCAACTCTCCAAGTTGTTGTTAAGCTTAACCAACTATTTCAGGGTATCCGACACAGATTCTTGGAGAAATAGTGGTTTATAGAAAAAATCAACTTGATCACAAACTCAACATAGCGGTCAGGTGATAACCAGGTAATACTTCCGAGAAGATATTCGGAAAATCACGAACCACCGATATGTTACTAAGCTCAAGATCAATCTTGTTTTTCAGGGCAAGACGATATGATCAAGGGAGCGAGGGATTGACACAATCATAACTCATTGATCGAAGAGTGCACCAGGAAATATGGACTAGGTAGCAAGATCAATCTTAGAATGGTAGTTCAATAACCAACACGCTAAGAATGAGAATATTGTCCATTACTACCAAGCAACGAGTTGCTCGGAGTATTGATTTCACACATCACAATTCACTTGTCGGCATTCCAGTTACAACAACACGAGGACCGAGGAATGAATAATGATGGTGAGAAGTATCACTGCATCAAGAATTCATAAGAGGTGGTGTAATTCCTATGATATTCTTGGCATGAATAGGGTAGAACTCCAAGGTAGAACAGAACAAAAGCTCGATTGGCATTTTGATCTGCGGGATACAACTACTTTGACCCAATCCTAGATATGGATGAGGTACTGGAGTTTGTTTCTCCTAGTCATTCCAAAATAGAATGGCTTGACAGACCACAAGAATAAAAGGCACCGATAAACACGAATGCACACATACTCTTGACTATCAACTGATAGGCTAAGGTCAGAATACAATTAAAGGGGGACAACTCGAGGAACATATAATTTTCTGAGTTGTGGATGCATAGATTAGCATGTCGAACCAAGTTCAACAGGTTTCTTCCAGATAACCCATGCAGAAGAAGAAGGATTGGCAGATTCACAATTATGGATGGAGAACTCCTCAAGAGTACTCTGATTGTGAGCTTTTGGTTCAAAGAACATCTGCCTTAATGGTTCATGGTATTTGGAAGAAGGAAATACCACGGACCTCGAGGACTGTCGCAAGGTTACTAATATCTTAAGGGAACTAGCAAATACTAACAACACGAAGTAGGGTGAATCTCGGGTTCGAAAACCCAGGAGTAGAATACCTACTACTAAATGGCATCACGGGATGCTTTCGAGAATGGTGGCCAGAATCCTCACACCGGGAACACAAAGCATTGCTAGATTACTGGGTGACTCCCTAAAACACCTAGGGTCATAATAATAGCTCCAACATATATGTCGAGGCAACAGAGTACCTCAACTGACCGATTAGGGTGGATAAACTGGCCCAAAGGAACGTCGGTAACGGAAGAAGGAATTTGCAAATGCATCAGACTATTTGGAGACCTGGGATGACTCGGACAGCATAACGGCTGTAAATGCTCAGAAAAAGATTTGAGACATTCACAAGGATTTGCATAGTCACTTAACAACATCATATCAAGGTTCCGAGACCAACTATGAACACACGGAAGTAGTAGAAACTGAACTGGGGCTTAAATCCAACAATCTTATAAGTCTATGGATTAGTAACACGTCATCCTGATAGATAGATGAGAAGGCCTAGTACTTAATCCCCATAGAAGAGAAGAGGTTGACTCAGATCAGAAGGCCATGAGGTATAAGGAGTAAAAAGAGCCTTACGTTCCCTTTCACAATCAATTCCCTTATATAACTAAAGCATTTCTAGACTCAACTTCGACCAGTTTGGCTTGGTAATCCTACAGGCAGTCAGGCTCTGATACCAAAGCTGTCAGGACCCTGATTCCAAGTCACATCAATCTAGCTGGTAACGCCTCATATCACTTTGCGGCCTCACGCATGGTATTCCCACGGTTGTCGCCTTACCATGGCCGGGACCGTTTGCTCCTTTTGGCTCACGTATATGATAGTGTCGCTAGCATCCATATGACAGAGAACCCGGGCCGACATGGCTAGTCGTGAACCCAAAGCAGCACTAACCCATGGGGATAGGCATACATGTATCACATCAAGCATGCCGTTCAGCAGCGTGTGAATCCGGCTATAGCACTGGGCTAACAGGACTCCGGGAACCCGGGCTGTACCAGGCTAGGCAGGACTCCGGATGTCACCACATGACATTTCCTCGAAGGGACGGACACAGGAACAAAGTGAAACACATGCCGTCCAGTCAAGTGTCCTAGCAGTAGTGCTGGGCTAGCAGGACTCCGGTGAACTGGGCTGTAGCGGGCTACTATGGCTCATGGAAGCACAAGGCTACATTTCCCCATAAGAGAGGCTACCAAGGACAAACAACTAGGTTGTTAGATCCCACACATACCAAGCATTTCAATCATACACACAATATGCTCGATATGTGTAAATACAACATGGCATCACAACATAACTCTACGACTCAAGTATTTATTCATTAGGCTCCGAGGAGCGAGATATTACAAACATGGGTCTCATGACCCAATATTCAGAGCATACAAGTCAAAACACACGCGGAAGCTTAACATGTCTGAGTACAGACATCTACAAATGAAAAAGGCTGAGAAGCCTGACTATTTACCAGATCCTGCCGAGGGCACAAGATCGTAGCTGAGGTAACAAGCTAAACGTCGAAGTCCACATGGAACTACTAGCGAGACTGACGTCTCTCTGCAAAAATATAAAATAGGCAAACGTGAGTACAAATGTACCCAGCAAGACTTACATCAGAACTAACCACATATGCATCGGTATCAACAAAGAGGGTGGTGGAGTTTAACTGCAGCAAGCCAGCTTGACTCAGTGGCTAACCTGAACTACGACTGAAAGTAACTCTTTTGAGGTGGCGCACACGAGTCCACAAATTCACCATACCAATACACCACTATGGATCCGCTCCCGTCTCCCTGCGAGAACGCCATCCATAGCACTCACGCTTATCTTGCGAGTTTTAGAGTATCCACTTTCACTTGTCTATGAACTATGCAAGGGGTCCAAGTTTCCATATCCGAGGAATCCGGCTATTCGAATAGATAATGATAACCCTGCAGGGGTGTACTTCTTCACACACGCTCTCGCCACTTATCGCCCTGTACACGTCATGTACCTCGGCAACCTTCAAGCGGAAGCCGGGCGAGGGAGTCGGCCACGACCTGACTAACCAACAAGTCTCTAGTCCAGTTTTATCGCCTATTCGGGTTCCATCCGCAAGGAGATCCGGCCGGGGTGTTTCTCACGGCCCCAAACAATGTGTACAGGGTTCCCAAGCCCACCATCCGGGTGCCACTTGGTACACCGGGCCATTGTGCCTAGTCTGTCCCAAGCCCACCTATACCAGGTGCCACTTGGTAGACTACTAACACTACCTACAAACACCAGAAACTAGTTGCAACTCCTGGACAAAGATCGAGTGGATTAATAAGTCGAGAGGGGTCGAGTTACCGGAACCCAATGTGTGGTAGTAACTGTTCATGGATCACAAACACATAACTCAGTTCCTGAGGATGGCTGCTATGAGACAACCCACCATGTACTCCTACATGGCCTCTCACCGCTACCTTTACCAAATCGTGTTCACACACTTAGCTCTCAACGGTAGGACATGTTCACCACATTCCAATTCATCCCCGATGAATCAGACCTGACTCAACTCTAAGCAGTAGCAGGCATGACAAACAAACATGAATGAGTAGGCACATCAGGGCTCAAACAACTCCTACTCATGCTAGTGGGTTTCATCTATTTACTGTGGTAATGACAGGTCATGCAGGGGAAAGGGGTTCAGCTACCGCAACATGTAACAGTTGAACCGTTGTTGTCCCAATGCAGTAAAAGAGAGCAGGAGCGAGAGAGTGGGCTTGTATTGGAATAAACAAGGGGGTTTTGCTTGCCTGGCACTTCTGAAGATAATATAGTTCTTCATCGGTGTCATCGATCACGTCATCGGAAACATCGTTGTCTGAGAGGGGACGGTTACCGGCAAACAGGGAAGGACACAATCAATGCAATGCAACAATATGATGCATGAATGTGACATGGCAATATGCTGTTGATTGGCCTAATGCAACTAGCAACAAGTTAAATGGAGTTGGTTTGAACACTACGTTCAAATTCAAACTCCATATGTGCTTTCTTAAATGCCATTTAATTAGTTTGTCCTAAACAGCAATGTTAACTTGCTCAAATATGTATGAAAATGCCATAAACAGATTCCTTGAATTTTTCTGATAATTTTCATATATAACTTATTTCATTTGGAGTTACGGTTGAATTTCTATGATTTTTAGAAGTTTATACTATTTTCTGGAATTTTCTGAAAAAGAATAAATCCAGAAAATGAGTTATTGCGTCAGCACTGCGTCACTGTGACGTCAGCTGGTCAACAGCGCCTAACCCAGGTCAAACCTGACGGCTGGGCCCCACTAGTCAGTCTCATAGTTAACTATTTGGGTTAACTAGACTAACTAAACAACACTGGGCCCACTGGTCAGTGACTAACTAAACTAACTTAATTAAGTTTAGCTCTAACTAACTGGGTTAGCCGGGCGAGGCCCGCATGTCAGTGACTCAAGGGTCAAACAGAGGTCAACCTCGGGTCAAACCTGACGCTAACTGGGCTTTGACCCACTGTGGGGCCTACTGTCAGCGTCTGTTGAGGCCTGATTGGCAGGGGTTAGCGCTAAACTAATGAAGCCACATCAGCTCACCGGAGTTACGTCGGCGGCGACCAGGAACGCGGCGGAAGTTCGCCGGAATGGCGCTAGGGGCGGTGGCTGGGTGTGCTGAGGGCATCAGAGGGGAGCCCTCGCTCGGCTGCATCGAGCAGAGGCAACAGCGGGTCACAGGGTGGTCGGAGCTCGCCGGAAGTGAGCTCGCAGCGGCGCCGGAGTTCGGGCGGAGAGGGAAAGAGGGCTACGGTGCACGGCAGGGCGAGGGAGTGCGTGCGTTAGGCTCCTGGGGACGCACTGAATGCGGTGGTGCGCTCGGACGCGTGCTTGCACGGCCGTAGCCACGACGGCGACATGGCTGGCGGCGAGGAGCGCTCGGGCTCGAAGGGGGCGGTGGCTATGAGGCGTAATCGAGCACGGGAAGTAGGGGGCTAGGTAGAGGAGCTCACGGCGGATCCAGAGAGCTGGTCGGCGGCCTTGGGGAAGCACGGACGGCGGCAAACGACGGTGGTGATCTCCGGTGGCCGGGGTTGAAGAAGACGATGCCGAGGATGAAGCAGGGCTTCCCGACTTGCTTGGCTCGGTGCAGAAGGCGTAGGCGATAGTGGCGGAGCTTCCACGCAACACGGGAAGGCGAGAGGGGGTCAGGGAGCGCGGTGGTTCACGGCGGCGCTTCCATGGCCGCGTCGGCCGTCGTGGGAGAGAGCGAGGGAGAGGAGGGGAGAGTGAGCTGCGAGAGAGGGGAAGGACCAGGGGGGCTCGGGCGTTTCCAAGCGCGACGGATCGGAGTGGGAGGAAGCAGGAGGTGGAAGCAGGAGGTGGCTTCGCCTCCTGTGCGTGCGCCACGCCGTCGTCCTCCTGGCAAAGGAAGGAGACGACTAGCGACGGGCCTGGTGGGATGGGCCAGCGAGTTGGGCTAGCTAGGCTGCCAGGTAAGTGCCCAGGTAAGTCTCTCTCTCTTTTATTTCTGTTTTCTATTTTCTGTCTGTTTGTTTTGACTTTATTAAAAAATGCCAGGGCATTTTCAAAAATCATGATACTTCTTATGGCCACTGTTTGGATTATTTCCAACAGCAAACATTTTAGTTCATGAATATTTGGACATTTAGAATAATATATAATATTTAAATGCCCAATGCAAATAAGGTATGATTTAATTTAGAGCCCAAATATGTCATGGAAAAATGTGCATCACCTCTGGTACTGTTTATAGCATTTTCCATAAATGATGAAAAATTTTGAAAGCCATTTGGATTTGCTGAAAATATTTTAGGTGAACCTAGTGAATTCCTTTGATGCTAGGGGTTTAGGCAATCCCTATTTCAAATTTCTTTGGAATTTAAACATGATGGCATGATGAACAAGCAAAGTCAAGCAAGGGCTGGACTGGGGCTGTGACAGCTCTGAACGTGCCAGGAGATCATGTTGCAGTTTACTCCGGACACGCTTGAAGGTGTTCGGGGGCTGTATCGCTGAATTAGTGGTTTGCCTTGAAAGGCTGCTTTGTGCTTCTGCTGCGAGGGCCGCAGTGTGCTCTTCCGTGCGGAGCGAGTGTTCTGTGTTTCCATTCACTGTTATGACCCCCCGAGGTCCTAGCATCTTGAGCTTGTGGTATGCATAATGCGGTACTGCATTGAATTTTAAAAATGCAGTTCATCCGAGCAGTGCATGATAGCCACTGCGAAATGGGACGATGTCGAAGATTAACTCCTCGCTTCGGAAGTTGTCCGGTGATCCGAAGACTACTTCCAGTATGATTGAGCCCGTGCAATGGGCCTCTACACCTAGGATGACACCTTTAAAGGTGGTTTTGGTGGGTTTGATCCTCAAGGGATCGATACCCATTTTTCGCACTGTATCCTGATAGAGCAGGTTCAGGCTACTGTCGCCGTCCATAAGGACTCGAGTGAGATTAAATCCGTCGATGATGGGGTCTAGGACCAGTGCGATGGATCCGCCATGAAGGATACTAGTGGGGTGATCCCTGCGATCAAAGGTGATCGGGCAAGCAGACGATGGGTTGAACTTTGGGGCGACGGGCTCCATCGCATAGACGTCCCTTAGTGCATGTTTCTGCTCCCTCTTGGGAATGTGGGTTGCGTATATCATGTTCACCGTCTTCACTTGTGGGGGGAACCCCTTTTGTCCTCCCATGTTCGGCGGCCGGGGCTCCTCCTCGTCATCACTATGCAGCCCCTTGTCCTTGTTTTCGGCATTTAACTTGCCGACCTGCTTGAACACCCAGCATTCTCTGTTGGTGTGATTGGCTGGCTTGTCGGGGGTGTCGTGGATTTGACACGAGTGATCCAGTATGTGATCCAAACTGGACGGAGCCGGAGTACTTCTTTTAAATGACTTTTTCCGCTGACCGGATCTAGAGCCTCTGAATCCAGCATTGACTGCCGTATCCCCAGTGTTATCGTCGTTATTGCGGCGCTTTGGTCTGTTACGACATTGTCTGCCGTTGGCATCTTTGGTATCCGAAGCGCCCGGATTCCTCGATGTGTTATTGCTGCGAGCCAGCTAGCTATCCTCGCCCGCGCAAAAGCGGGTCATGAGTGTCGTGAGGGCTGATACGTCTCCAACGTATCTATAATTTTTGATTGTTTCATGCTATTATATTATCAACTTTGGATGTTTATGGGCTCTCCATGATGAGGAGGGAGTAGTTCTCCCTCGGGACTGAGGGTATGTACCAGTAGCTATGTGTTTGATCTCTCTCTCTCGTGTTCTTGATTTGGCACGATCTTGATGTATCGCGAGCTTTGCTATTATATTTGGATCCTATGATGTTTCTTCCCCCCTCTACTCTCTTGTAATGGATTGAGTTTTCCCCTTGAAGTAATCTTATTCGATTGAGTCTTTAAAGATTTGAGAACACTTGATGTGTGTCTTGCCGTGCATATCTGTGGTGACAATGGGATATCACGTGATTCACTTGATGTATGTTTTGGTGATCAAGTTGCGGGTTCCGCCCATGAACCTATGCATAGGGGTTGGCACACGTTTTCGTCATGATTCTCCAGTAGAAACTTTGGGGCACTCTTTGAGGTTCTATGTGTTGGTTGAATAGATGAATCTGAGATTGTGTGATGCATATCGTATAATCATAACAATGGATACTTGAGGTGACATGGGAGTATCTAGGTCACATTAGGGTTTTGGTTGATTTGTGTCTTAAGGTGTTATTCTAGTACGAACTCTAGGGCTGTTTGTGACACTTATAAGAATAGCCCAACGGATTGATTGGAAAGAATAACTTTGAGGTGGTTTCGTACCCTACCATAATCTCTTCATTTGTTCTCCGCTATTAGTGACTTTGGAGTGACTCTTTGTTGCATGTTGAGGGATAGTTATATGATCCAATTATGTTATTATTGTTGAGAGGACTTGCACTAGTGAAAGTATGAACCCTAGTCCTTGTTTCCTAGCATTGCAATACCGTTTACGCTCACTTTTATCATTATTTACCTTGGTGTTTTTATATTTTTAGATCACACAGTGTTGTGCATAGCATCTTGGTAAAAAAACTACCTAAGTAAGCTCTACTGCTATTACACATCGGGCAGCCTCAACAAGCCACACCTGACCGACGGCAGGCACTGTCGTGACTTGTAACGCCATCATGTCCCTCTCCCTGGCCCTCGGCTCCAACTGGACCCGGTCGATGTCGTCCTCGTGCCTTGCCACTAGCGGGCGGATGAATCCATGTACACATGTCCCGCACCCTGAAACCCGAACACCATTAAGATTCAGATTTAGAATTGGCCACATACCGAATCAAGTGTATATGAATGTCGATCATCTCTCGGGCTCGGGGTGTCTGGTCGACTGCTTACCCGTGTGCTGGGGTGCCATAGGTAGAGGAGGAGGAGCGAGGCTTCGTCTCAATGTACATCGGCAGCCACGCCACCGTCCAGTCCACAAACCTCTTGACGACCGTCGGCGTTGCCACCAAAACCCTGCAGCATTACCAACAGAGGTTCAGAAACTTCAGATTCTTCGGGAAGAATGACACGGAAAACAATGCGGTACATGTCGATGCCAATGTGCTACAAATTTTACAAGTGCATATGTACTTTTGTGGAGCACACATGAATATAATAAAGTAGATGACTTAGAATGCCAACACTGGATGCACTAATATTGTATATAAGTAATTGTTAAAGCAAAATTAATGAAAAACATTTACACTTGCTTGCACTGTGAGTAAGCATATGGATGGAGGAGTACCTGTAACGTACACTATTACATTAACTTATCACTTGAATCTTGGCTTTCATTGCTGGTAGACAAAAAGAAGAAGCTAGATTGTGCAAAAATTTAGAAACGGGCATCTCTGCTAACAAGTAGTTTTAGAAACAGGCATCTCTGCTAACAAGTAGTCCATGTGTTCCTTTATGCTATTCTCGAAAAGTAAACAAAGAACTGAATCCTGTAAATATACCTGACAATTGCCATCTCCGTTAACCTTGATCTCAACCAGGCCATACATCACCAATCTAAATAAGGCATCATATTGGGATCAAATGACAGACAATCAGAAAAGACCTATCACGGAGCACGGAGAGTATACAGAACATGTCTTCATGTATAGATTTATGGGATGACAAGTATACCGCAAGGGTATTTACCTGTCAAGAAGTCTTCGGTGATCTGAAAAGGCTTCATCAAAGAAGGAATGTTTTCATTTGTTTTAGGGACATGCTGCACTAGCAAAGTGAATAAGTAACAAAAACTTTAGACGTAACAATGATCTTCAAGGCAACACATGCAAGTTAAAGGAAAACTCGTCAAAGAATGAGCTTCTTGATCATTGATGGAGAGTTAGAGATGCAGGTTCTGAACTTTTATTTTCTAGATTGATGAGTAAGAAACTCATTATTAAATGATAAAATGGGACTTGCCTTAAGATGGGAAGTAAAGTTGCAAAAACTATCACAAAGAACAGTAAAAATGGAACATAGCTCAGCATTTGTATTGATAGGAACAAACATAAAATTGAACCATGGGCATCTACTAGGTAGACCGATAATTCTGCATTTAACATATTATCTGAACCGCAAATAGTGTCCTGCATCCTTTAGTAATAACACAAGCATTCTTATGATTACTTAGCAGGAACTAGCAATTACAACTCCAACCGGGACAATGACTTCTCCAAAACAGAATTCACAATTGATGTACTACTATGTGAAGGATATTGTGTGTTGGTTCTGATTCTTTTGTTGAGATAAACAACGAGGCTTAGGTACTAATCAAACGCTGCCTTCTACTTGCAGACTTCTGGATTGACAAGCTCAGCAGTGACCTAAGTTGGCAATATTATCAACTTCAGAGCACATCACCAGCAAACTCAACATCATTGTGTTATTCCATCCCAGATAAAGTTCATAGGTTAAAACTGCATCCCTCTACAAGAGCTAAAGTGCAAGAAAGCAGAGCATGGAAAACGGATGCACCAAACAACATCCACACCTTATCCGCAGCCGTGAAGACAGACGTAACATTGGACCTGTCGAAGTTCTGGAGCCCCGAAATGATCTGCATGTGCAAAAGGCCAATCACTATCGTAAGAGCCCAGCAGCAACATTGCATAGTATCAAAGCAATGAAATTTTTATTGCTCTCTGCTTCAACCCAGAGATGGCTTCTAGACTAGCACTACCCATCCAGCACACAGTGAATTCAGTACAAATAGTGTCGCACGCATTGCGATCTTCTTTGGGGCTCGAACATGGACTGGAGCCCTCTGCTTCTTCTACATAAGGTGGAGCTGCACCGGTGTTTCTTCAGGAAAGGGGATCCAGTCAGGAGGGGATGACATGTCTGAATTTACTGTGTGCTGGTTAACTGAAGATTGGTAGTACCTGAGGGCAGATGGCTGACGACCTCGGGGTGGAACCACTGCTGCGCGAGGACGGTGGCGTAGCGGTTGACCTCGACCATGGTGACCTGCGCGAGCTCCTCCTGCAGCACGTGCGTGATGACCTCATCGTTCTCGACCGTGTCGAATCTGACCTCGGGGGCGGGGGCGGTTGTGGGCATGTCGTAGCCGTTGAGAAAGGCGCGGGCGCGCTAGGGCTTCACCGCCTCCACGCCTCCGCCGCCCAGCACCTGTAGTGTTAGCGCCCTTTGTTCCGTCAGGTGACAGAGAGATGAAGGGGTCGGGTCAAGGGAGGGGAAAGAGATCGGCGGCATGCTCGCACCTGGGAGACGCGGGAGCGCAGGTCGTAGGCGTCGGAGCTCCGGTCAAGTGCGTCGGGCAGGACCGAGGAGGAGGCTGCCGCCGAGGAGCGGTACGCTGCGGCGGCGGCCCAGGTGTTGCCTGGACGGGTCCACCGCGCGGCCAGTCGGCCAAGCATCTCCGGCAGAGGACGATGATGGACGGGCTGGTGGGGAGTGGAGTGGGCAGTCTGTGCCCGTGGAGTTGATGGTTGGTGGCACAGCGCAGTGTGTCCCACCTGCACTACAACTATTCATCTAGTAGTAGCGCAGATTTTATACCCACGCTATTACTATTGTCTGTTGAATGGGAATGATGGAAATCATTTAGTAGCAGCACAGGTTTTTTGTTCCCGCGCTACTACTATGTCATACTAGTAGCGCGTTTTTTCTGCCACGCTACTCCTAAGTAGCAGTAGCGTGGGCCAAATAACCCACTCTACTACTAAACTTCTATCTATAGGGTTTTTCTAGTAGTGTATCTCCATATACCCTAAAACGATCAGGGAGCACAATAGATCGGGAGTTCCGCCGCCAGAAGCCTCCGTAGCCACCGAAAGCCAATCTAGACCTGTTCCGGCACCCTGCCGGAGGGGCAATCCCTCTCTGGTGGCTATCTTCATCATCCCGGTGCTCTCCATGACGAGGAGGGAGTAGTTCTCCCTCGGGGCTGAGGGTATGTACCAATAGATATGTGTTTGATCTCTCTCTCTCTCGTGTTCTTGATTTGGCACGATCTTGATGTATCGCAAGATTTGCTATTATATTTGGATCCTATGATGTTTCTTCCCCCCTCTACTCTCTTGTAATGGATTGATTTTTCCCCTTGAAGTAATCTTATCGGATTGAGTCTTTAAAGATTTGAGAACACTTGATGTATGTCTTGCCGTGCATATCTGTGGTGACAATGGGATATCACGTGATTCACTTGATGTATGTTTTGATGATCAACTTGCGGGTTCCACCCATGAACCTATGCATAGGGGTTGGCACACGTTTTCGTCGTGATTCTCCGGTAGAAACTTTGGGGCACTCTTTGAGGTTCTATGTGTTGGTTGAATAGATGAATCTGAGATTGTGTGATGCATATCGTATAATCATACCCACGGATACTTGAGGTGACATTGGAGTATCTAGGTGACATTAGGGTTTTGGTTGATTTGTGTCTTAAGGTGTTATTCTAGTACGAACTCTAGGTCTATTTGTGACACTTGTAGGAATAGCCCAACGGATTGATTGGAAAGAATAACTTTGAGGTGGTTTCGTACCCTACCATAATCTCTTCATTTGTTCTCCGTTATTAGTGACTTTGGAGTGACTCTTTGTTGCATGTTGAGGGATAGTTATATGATCCAATTATGTTATTATTGTTGAGAGGACTTGCACTAGTGAAAGTATGAACCCTAGGCCTTGTTTCCTAGCATTGCAATACCGTTTATGCTCACTTTTATCATTAGTTACCTTGCTGTTTTTATATTTTCAGATTACAAAAACCTTTATCTACCATCCATATACCACTTGTATCACCATCTCTTCGCCGAACTAGTGCACCTATACAATTTACCATTGTATTGGGTGTGTTGGGGACACAAGAGACTCTTTGTTATTTGGTTGCAGGGTTGCTAGAGAGAGACCATCTTCATTCTACGCCTCCTACGGACTGATAAACCTTAGGTCATCCACTTGAGGGAAATTTGCTACTGTCCTACAAACCTCTGCACTTGGAGGCCCAATAATGTCTACAAGAAGAAGGTTGTGTAGTAGACATCAAGGGCTGCCATAGACTTCGGCTTTTCTTGGCCGAGGTGTCTGGCGAGCCATTCATCTCGGACGCTGTGTTTGAAAGCTGCTAAGGCTTCGGCGTCCGGACAGTCGATGATTTGGTTCTTTTTGGTGAGAAACCTGTTCCAAAGCTTTCGGGCGGACTCTCCGGACTGTTGAATATATGACTTAAATCGTCTGCATCCGGAGGTCGGACGTAGGTCCCTTGAAAATTAGCCCGAAAAGCGTCCTCAAGCTCCTCCCAACTTCCAATTGAGTTTTCGGGGAGGCTTTTCATCCAATGTCGAGCTGGTCCTTTAAGCTTGAGGGGCAAGTATTTAATGGCATGGAGATCGTCTCCGCGAGCCATATGGATATGGAACATAAAGTCCTCAATCCAGAACCCAGGGTCTGTGGTCCCGTCGTACACTTCTATGTTCACTGGTTTGAATCCTTCTTGGGAATTCGTGGTCCAGCACCTCATCGGTGAAACATAGGGGGTGTGCGGCACCCCTGTACTTGGACGTACCATGGCGTTCGGACGGTTGTAATATTCGGTTTTGACTTTGTGCCGGAGCGCACTTCCTAGACCCATAGATGGATCTGGTCGTACCGGATTTTTGGCGCAAGTCCTCATGTAGATCGTGTGTTTGACTTATGTGCGACTTTGTGAGCCGCTCTATCGTGGTCACAAGGTGGTGGATCCGGCCGGTTGACCGTTTCATTATTTGGCTGTGTGGACTCTAGGGCCTTGTCGTCGAATTCAGGTAACAGCTTGCGCTTTGGATAGCTCTTTGTGTGGTAACTTCCACCATACTTTGCTTCGCTGTTGAGCACTTTGTTCCACCTACTGTTAAGTGTGTTTTGTGCGGCCTTAAGCCTTTGCTTCTGCTTCTTCAGACTCCTCGCTGTGGCAATAGGCCTTATGCAGAGGTTCTCTTGCTCCAAGTGCGTTTCCGGGATGATGTGTGCATCTTCGTCCGGACTGTTTTCCTCCCTAGATGGGGTTTGATGAGGGTTATCCTCGGCGTCGCCATGTTCGGACGTTGGATCCGTACTATGTTCGCCGCTTGCAGCTTCATCGTGCTCTATCATCGGGGCAATGTGGTTGTTGTTTCCTCTGGAGTCGACCGGAGTATTATTTTCTCTTAGGCTGTTATCGCTGTTTTTTCTATGGCGGGACTTAGAGCGGCGCCGCTGACGTCGGCTCTTGGGTCGCTTCTTGGAGGGGCCATCCTCCGCTGTCTCTTCGCCATTGCCTTCTTTGGGTGTATTCACCATGTATATGTCATGTGATGAAGTGGCTGTCCGGCGCCCTGTGGGCGCTGGTTCCTGTTCGTCTCCTGCATCTTCGTCCATGCCGTCGATGTCTTCGGAGTCAAAGTTGAGTATGTCGGTTAAGTCATCGATAGTGGCTACTAAGTGGGTGGTGGGTGGGCTTTCTTCGTCGTCTGCATCCCATTCTAGCCGGACATAGTTTGGCCAAGGTTCTCCTGACAGGGAGAGGAACCTTAATGAATTTAGCACATTGCCGAAGGGTGAGTGCTGAAAGATATCCGCGGAGGTGAACTCCATGATCGGCGCCCAATCGGATTCGACGGGCACGGATGTAAGCGGCTCGGAGTCCGTGGCCGGAGGTGAATCCAGTGGTTCGGCGACACGGCTCTCGTAAGGGGTGAAGTCAGTATCCGGCTCTATCGCCACTGAGAGTGCGACCTCCATGGCGGGGTCTATCCCTTCGTCCTTGGATGGCGCAATTTGCTCTGGATTGAAGGCCGGAGTAGTTGCAGATGCGATCTCCCAAACACTATCCGACGGCAGAGTTACGTCGTGCTCGTCGTGACTGTGTGGCACTCCTGACACGGGCTCGAATCCGTTGAAGATCAAATCTCTGCGGATGTAGGCAGTGTAGTTTAAGTTTCTGAATCTAACCTGATGGCCAGGGGCGTAGCTCTCGATCTACTCCAGATGGCCCAGCGAATTGGCCCACAGTGCGAAGCCGCCGAATACAAAGATCTGTCCGGGGAGGAAAACCTCACCCTGGACCGCATCGCTACCAATGATCGAAGGATCCATCAAGCCTTATGGTGACGACACAGTGGAACTCTCAATGAAAGCACTAATGTCGGTGTCAAAACCGGCGGATCTCGGGTAGGGGGTCCCGAACTGTGCGTCTAAGGCGGATGGTAACAGGAAGCAAGGGACACGATGTTTACCCAGGTTTGGGCCCTCTTGATGGAGGTAATACCCTACATCCTACTTGATTGTTCTTGATGATATGAGTATTATAAGAGTTGATCTACCATGAGATCATAGAGGCTAAACCCTAGAAGCTAGCCTATGGTATGATTGTCTGTTGTCCTACGGACTAAACCCTCCGGTTTATAGACACCGGAGGGGGCTAGGGTTACATAGAGTCGGTTACAAGGGAGGAGATCTTCATATCCGTATTGCCTAGCTTGCCTTCCACGCCAAGGAGAGTCCCATCCGGACACCGGACAAAGTCTTCAATCTTGTATCTTCATAGTCCAATAGTCCGGCCAAAGGATATAGTTCGGCTATCCGGAGACCCCCTAATCCAGGACTCCCTCAGCCGCCTCCCCCTAGCTCCTTTATATACGGGGGCAGGGGGCACCCCAAAGACACACAAGTTGATCATTGATCTCTCCCAGCTGTGTGGGTGCCCCCCTCCACCATAATCCACCTCGGTCATACTGTAGCGGTCCTTAGGCGAAGCCCTGTGACAGTAGCTTCAGCAACATCGTCACCACGCCCTCGTGTTGACGAAAATCTCCCTCGAGCTCTACTGGATCGTGAGTTCGCGGGACGTCACCGAGCTGAACATGTGCTGAAGGCGGAGGTGCCATACGTTCGGTACTGAGGATCGGTCGATCGTGAAGACATACGACTACGTCAACCGCATTGTCATAATGCTTCCTCTTAACGGTCTACGAGGGTACGTGGACGACACTCTCCCCTCTCATTGCTATGCATCACCATGATCTTGCGTGTGTGTAGGAATTTTTTTGAAATTACTATGTTCCCCAACATCAAGTGCTCAACAGTACTCATCGTGATGAACTCGAACCCATGGCTCTGCCATGTTTCCTTGTTGTAGATGATCTACACAGCCGCAAAGTAGAAATGTGTTTTAGAACAAAGAATAAACATATACATATCCTGATAATTGTATTGTCTAACCGACTCCGAATAATGCTTATGGACATTCCCAAACAAAAACAATACTGATGAAACTGATCGTATAACACATGGATTGTCCAGAGAAGGTGAAAAGCAGTGCATACTATCTTCATAAGAAAAGAAATGTAAATGCTTCAGAGTTTATTAAGAAAGGTACGACTGCACGCCACAACATACTAACGAGTAATGGCCAATCCAAGTGATAAGATACACATAAATCCGATAATAGTTTCTAATTAACAGCCTCGCCACATAGGAAAGTCATCCTCTGAAACCCCATAAAAATTGAAGGGCCAATTTTAGTTTTGTATAGCCTGTAAGTCCTAGAGCAAGGACTTAGTCGTAGGGCCATCGCACTAGGAAGCTTAAAGGGGTTAATTGGGACAAAGGACACGAGAGAGTTTTATACTAGTTCGACCCCTTACGATGAAGGTAAAAGCCTACGTCTAGTTGGGATTGGTATTGCTGAGGTTTTGACTTCCAAGAGGCTCAACTCGCCGTCTTGGCTATCGACTTGGTTGTTTTTTCTTCCCCTAAACCGCCACCTGGTCGTCCCCTTATATACACAGGTTGACGCCAGGTGGCCTAAAGAGTCCCGGCCGGCTCATAATCGTGTCCGGCTCGGTGAGTTTCTTTACATGTCTTTCTATACAAGTATTTCCTTACATATGGCGGTTTACTTACAATATCGGGCCTCAAGCCGGCCCCAGGCCTTTGGGCCTTCGATAAGACTTAATAAACTACAAACTTGGATGTCTACTGAGCTTCTTGCGTAACCCGCCATTGAAGCTGACCCGGCCCCTCCTGGGCAGGTCTCAAGTGATAGTAATATCCCCAAGATTAGGCCCCAGGTTGACTTTGAACTTTGTTCTTTGTCAATCTTCAATACTTAGTCGGAATCCATCCTCTGTCTGAAAACTTCTGTAACCCGCCGTGACGTCATCTTTTGAAAACACAAAAAACCTTCATGACATCATCTTACAACGGATCTTTTATTTTTTTAATGCTTTCCGAGAATCGAGGTGTCTGTTTAGTTGGGTAATTATTATTAGGTCTCCTTGATTTTCGTGCCCGCCTGTTCGCATCTGCCCTTATAAATAGGCACGCGGCCAGTCCTTCCCATTCTCCTTTCTTCCTCATCTTCTTCCTCTCGCAACCTCCGTCGCTGCTCGAGCTCTGCCGCCGCCGCAACTCTCATCGTCGTTGTCAAGCTTGGCCGCTGCATTACCCTAAGTCCGACCAGAGAACGCGGCGACTCTTCGCGGCAGGCCTGCATCTTGTAAGTTTCCTTCTCTCTCACGCACCTAGATCTGTTCTATGTTTGCAAGCTCTTTAGTGTTCTTCACCTGTTCGCCATGGATCATCTTGTAGATCTTCTCCGCAACTTCTTTTGATCCAAAGAAGAGATATAACTCGCGCGGTAGTAGTTTGGCATTCATTTTTGATATCAGTAGATCCCTTTTGCCTGTATAGATGCTTCTTTACAGTTGACGAATTCATCTGTACTAGGTTTTTATGTCTAGAATATTTTCCTTTTTGAAACAGCCCTTTGATCCAAAATGATAATGATAGCTTGGTGAAACTTGTTTATGCCAACACTTAGCTGAATGTGCTTTCCGAGAAAATCTGTAGCCATGGCGGCTTACCATTCCGGCTTTCTTTTCCCTATATGTCATTAGCCCTTAGTTAAGCCTCCGTTACTTGTTTTATAATTTCAACCTTTAATTGTTAATTGACCCGGCACTTTATTTTTCCTTTTCCAGTCCCTTGTTCATCATGCCGTCAAAGACACCCACCATCTGCAATTGGGTTCCCTCAACCATAACTGAGGAGCGTCTGAAAGAGTTCTTCCTCATTGGAATTTTGCCTTCAAGAAACGTCATGTCTTATCGTGCTCCTGACCCGGAAGAAAAACGACCCAATCCGAAAGACGGGGAAGTGATCGTCTTTACTGATCACATGAACCGGGGCTTCTCACCGCCCGGTTCAAAAAATTTCAGAGAAGTTCTTCACTTCTTCAAACTCCATCCTCAGGATATTGGGCCCAATTCCATATCCAATATCTGTAACTTCCAGGTGCTCTGTGAGGTATATCTTCAGCAAGAACCGACTGTGGAACTATTTAGAGAGTACTTCTATCTGAACCGGCAAAATGAGTGCACCAATGGCCTTATCTTAGAACTTGGAGGCATCTCGATTCAGTGCCGGCAAGGTGCAGTTTTCCCTCTCATAGTTTTACCAAGTCACCCAAAGGACTGGAACCAAACTTGGTTTTACTGTCAGGACATCTCACCCGCCAATGAGAAGCCACTGCCGGGTTACCGCCCCGATCGTCTTGACACCAAGTTCGCCCTACCAGACAAACTTACCATTCTTGAATGCAAGAAACTAATTCCAACTATCAGAAGAATCAATGGTTTGTTGGGGAACAGTTTAACTGGAGTCGATCTAACCCGTTGCTGGATCTCATGGCGGATTATTCCATTAAGCCGTTGTTCAAAGTTGATTTATGAATATGGTGGAGACTCGGATGACTCTCTCTGTCATACTCCGGCTCAACTAACCGAACAAGATGTTGTCGCAATGACAAATCTTCTGGTGAATGCGAAGTACGAAGATTGCAGTGTTGTTGGGTTAAATCCCTTCTGTAAATTTAACCCGGTACCAGAAGTAAGGGCATTCTGATCTTTTTCTTTTTGTATTTTGTCCAGTCGTATTGTTTATCACTGATCCTTCCTCTTGTCTTTGTAGGCCAACTCTGACTTTTGGAAAGTGAAGTACGACCATGAAGCTGCCAAGAAGGCAAAACTTGCCGTCATGAACGCCAAGAAATCGACCCGGAGAACGAAGAAGAAAAAGAAAACCACCGTTGAAGATTTGATGAAACTTGATGACTCGTCTGACTCGGAGGTAACCCTTGATTCCCTTGGCAAACTTTTTAACAATCTTATTGATACTAATCCTTACCAGGATGACACTGGGGCTAGTCAAGCCGGGGAAGCAGAGGTAACTATCATTTCCTCCAACTCAGAGCCCTTACCAAGACACAAAGTTCGACGAGTGATCCGTAAAGTAAGGTTTTCTAACCCCTTAACTTACTTGGATCCCAACTTTCATTTGAAAAAGCAACAGCATGAAAGCCGTCGTGAAGTTGAGATGGAAGATGAGCCGACTGTCGTCCCTGAACAGACCCCTCGGAAACGTCTGAACGAGGTTTACTTATTATTGTCCTTACCTTTGTTTTAATGAATCCTTCTCCTTGCATTTCCTTCAACTCCTTTCATTTACCTTTTCAGGAGGTGTCTCGTTCCTCGGGCGACTCATCACAAACACAATTTCCGGCTTTCAAGACTGCTCCTGGGTAATTAAAAATCATCTTTTCTTCCAAGTTTGATCAATTGTTATCTTAATGCTAACTATCCTGCAACATTTTTCTTTAGTGGTCAGGCTAAGTCCAAGAAGGCGAAGGCAACAAAACCAGTGGAAGACCCGCCAGTACTGGCATCTGAGCCGGCTAGGCCACCTTCTCCATTAACTGTCGTCCCAGAAGACCCGCCTATTGTCCATGAAGCAAATCCTCCAGAGCCATCCCTTGTCAAGACCACTATTAACCCTTCTGTAGCTGGTCCATCAAGCTCAACCGACCCACCGTCTCCCCGTGTTCAAGATGTTCAAATTACTGGGAGCCGCTTTGTTGAGCCGGGGAACCCGACGGTATTGGCACGGTGCACAGCTAAGCAAGAAGCTTTGGAGAGGCAGAAGGTTCGTCTTGATGTTGCCAACTATGACCATCTTAATGCCAGTGATATCTTATCCGGCTATCTCAGTCATGTACACTCCAGTCATGATTCTGAGATTGAGATGGTCAAGCAGCTTCAATTGAAGTATGAGGTATGTAGTTTCTGGTTTGCCAATATTCCTTCAGCCCCCAAGTCTGTAGATTATGAGAGGAACGGAATAACCTGTAGACTTAAAATATAGGCCGACACCTTTACTTCTGAATCTTTGCCTGATATTGGTAGAACAAGACTTCACCCATAGTCCCCAAGGACCGGTTTATTTAATCATTAATGAATCGGTACTTCAGAATTGAACACCATCTGTAAAGTACTTAAGATTCCGGTTTATCTTTGATAACCTTGCTGAACTGCGTACATTAGCCCCCAAGTGCCAAGTGTTCTTACTTTGTAAAGGACTTGGGACTTCTAATATGCTGGTAGAGTCGCAAAAATTTGATTTGGCATACATTAGCCCCCAAGTGCCAAGTGGTTTATTCGTAAAGTACTTGGGACTTTGAATTTTGAATTTGGATACTGGAATTTAAAACCAAATCTTGACTTATCTGAATGTTTCACAGAATGCATTATCTAAACTGAACTCCCAATTGACTGACGCAAAGACCCGGCTAGCAAGCCAGGAGTCAGAAATCAAATCTTCCACGTCCAAATTGCAAATGAGCCTTTCTGAAACGGAGAATTTGAAGACCAGCTTTGTTGCTAAAGAGAAAACTTGGGAAAATGAGAAAACACTCCTGACCCGCCGAGCTAAGACAGCCGAAACAACTCTGAAAGAAATTTCAACAGAGCTGAACAATTTGAAGGGCCGGGTGTCTCAGATGGTTGCTGCTATCTTTGGTAAGCTGTCTAAATTGATCTTGAATATAATTTTTGTCAAACCAGAATATGATCCGCCAACTGACTCTGTTAAAAATATATACAGGTCCGCGAAGCAAAAATCTGAGCCAAGACCCGTTGATTAAACTGAAGGCAGTATATACCTTGGTTGAACAATTGTACATTGGTACACAATGGGCTCTGACCGCTATCTCTCCGGTAAATCAAGGACCCAACCGGCTTAGCGATGTCGTGAAGAAGCTATCCATCCTTCTGCTAGATTCCAAGTGGTAAAACGCTCCTGTGCGCGAGCCGATGCACTGACTGCCCTAAGCCCCTCCAAAGCTTGGGTGCCAGACCTAGACCCGGCGGACGTTGCAAGGGGCTATCCTACCGTGAAGGAGGACGGGTCTCCTTTTGATCAAGATGACTTTATAGCCTGCGTCCGTGAAGTCCGGCCTCAGGCGACTAGCCTTGGAGATGACACCAACGTGGACAAATACCAGCCGGGTTTTAATAGTGCAAATAAGAAGATGGCCAATCCGCCATACAAAGTTGCTGATCTGATCCCACCTGTGAGAGAAGATACATTTGCCCCGGAAATTAACCCGGTCGGCCTGATTGACGACGAAGCTGAATTTGTCGCCATGAACGGCTTTGATTGGTCAAAATCCAACTTCCAGCAGACTCAAGATGGTGAACTGGCGAGGGAAGGACAGTGATCATCTTCACGGCTTATAAAGCCTTGTAATAGCTTAGCTGTTTAAAACACCGTATGTTTGCTGATGCCATCGCGCATAAAACACTTCTATGTGAATCTGTGCTTCCAGATGCCAATGTTTAATGCCTTCTTATGCATCGCTTAATGCTTGTCTCTGCAATGTTAGAACTCTGTTCCTGTGAACACAAGGAAAATACCTAGCAAGGCGGTTTAGAACCAACTGGGCTTAAACACCTAATTTACAGCCCATATCTCCACCTTGTCCTTGTTGATCCTTAGATCGCCGGTTTTAAATAACCCGGGTGATGAATTTGATAATTCAATATGTATAAAAAGTTAATACTCCTTGAATACTCAATGATCATCATATCTTAATAGCTCGTACCTTTGGATCCTTGAATCACCGGCTTGAATAACCCGGGTTGCTATGTTGTTCAATAGTTGAGCCAACGAAGAAAACCAGGCTATCTCATTTGTAATATTGAAACAACAAAAATTCAAAGGCAAGCAACAGCTAACCAACATAAATTTAACTTTGTATTCAAAAGGTTGGGGGTTTCTGATTCGAATACGATAAGTAACCCGGACCAAAGGGGTTAAGCTGAGGTTCGAATACGACCATATAGCCCCCAGTGGCTTTGGCGTTGCGCCGATCAAGAGGGTACCGACAGCTATGTTCTCTTTGGTTCAAATACGACCTATGTTTGAACAGGAAGCCCCAAATGATCTTGAGAGGTTTTTAACGACCCTGATTTGAATACGATCCAAGTTGGCTCAAAAGGGGTTAAGCTATGATTCGGATACGATCAAGAAGCCCCCAAGTGAGTTTGGCTTTGAGCCGATCAAGAGGGTTACGACAGCTATGCTCTCTTTGGTTCGAATACGACCTATGTTTGAACAGGAAGCCCCCAAGTGACCATGAGATTTACAGCTAGATTCAAATAAGATCATAAGCTGGACTAAAAAAGGTTAAAGTTGATTCAAATATGATCAACTCCTTAATAGTCATTTATTAATAAAGAATAATAAAGATGCATAGTCTTTGAAAAGAAAAGAGACCGATGGTCTTACTTTATTTCTTATCATTGTATATACAATGTGAACGTATGTACATGATGAGAGCCGGTGGCTCAGGTGTAATATGGCCGAAGTTAAGCAATGTTCCACGGCCGGCGGGTCTCCTCTTCCGACTTACGTGAGTCTGCATGCTCTCGAACGTCAATGAGGTAGTAAGACCCATTGTTTAAATTTTTACTGACCACAAAGGGTCCTTCCCAAGGTGGGGATAACTTGTGTGCATCTGAAAGATCTTGGACGAGCCGGAGCACCAAGTCGCCTTCCAGAAAAGTCCTGGACGTAACCCGGCGGGTGTGATAACGACGTCGGTCCTGTTGATAAATTGCTGACCGTGCTGCTACTAAGTCTCTTTCTTCATCCAACAAGTCAGGTGCATCCTGTCTAGCCTTTTCATTGTTAGCTTCAACATAAGCCGTCACACGGGGCGAGTCATGACGGATGTCACTAGGCAACACTGCTTCTGCTCCATAAACCATGAAGAAGGGTGTGTAACCCATAGACCTGTTGGGTGTAGTATTGATACTCCATAACAATAAAGGCAACTCCTCTACCCAACAACCCGGCGTTCGCTGTAAAGGAACCATAAGTCGGGGTTTTAGCCCTTTCAGAATTTCCTGATTGGCTCTCTCTGCTTGACCATTGGATTGAGGATGAGCTACGGAAGAAACATCAAGCCGGATGTGCTCTCGCTGACAAAATTCTTCCATAGCCCCTTGGGATAGATTTGTGCCATTGTCTATGATAATACTGTGTGGAAAACCGAAACGGAAGATTACTTTTTTCATGAACTGAACCGCCGCGGCTGCATCACACTTACTCACAGGCTCCGCCTCAACCCATTTGGTGAACTTATCAACAGCCACCAAGAGATGCGTCTTTTTATCCTTAGACCTTTTGAAAGGTCCCACCATGTCGAGCCCCCAAACTACAAATGGCCAAGTGATTGGAATCATCCGGAGCTCTTGAGCCGGCACATGCGCTCGTCGTGCGAATTTCTGACATCCATCACATCTACTGACCATATCTTCTGCATCAGCGTGAGCCGTCAACCAGTAAAAACCGTGACGAAACGCCTTGGCCACTAAAGATTTTGACCCGGCGTGATGACCACAATCTCCTTCATGGATCTCATGAAGGATTTCTTGACCTTCTTCGGGGGAAACACACCGTTGAAACGCTCCAGAAACACTGCAATGAAATAACTCTCCATCCGAAATCGTCATGGACATAGACCGCCGGGTTATCTGTCGAGCCAGGGTCTCATCTGCTCGCAATTCTCCCCGGGTCATGTAAGCCAAGAACAGCACCGTCCAATCTGGGATGACATGAAAAGCCGCCACCAACTGCGCCTCCGAGTCAGGAATAGCTAAATCTTCTTCTATGGGCAACTTGACAGAGGGGTTATGCAAAACATCTAAAAAGGTGTTGGGTGGTATCGGCTTACGTTGAGACCCCAGCCGGCTCAAAGCATCAGTTGCTTCGTTTTTTTGACGGCCAATGTGTTCCACCTGATAACCTTTAAAATATCCTGCAACAGCATCGACCTCTCGGCGATAAGCCACCATGAGAGGGTCTTTGGAATCCCACTTGCCAGACACCTGCTGAGCCACTAGATCTGAATCACCAAGACATCTGACCCGGCTCAAGCTCATATCCTTTGCCACTCGAAGACCATGGAGTAATGCTTCATACTCTGCTGCGTTGTTAGTGCACGGAAACATTAATCGTAACACATAACAAAATTTATCACCTCGGGGAAGTTAATACAACTCCAGCCCCTGAGCCCTCCAATTGCCTGGACCCATCAAAATGAATAGTCCAATATGTGTTGTTCGGATTTTCTTCTGGCATATGCATCTCTGTCCAGTCATTGATGAAGTCAACGAGGGCTTGAGACTTAATCGCAGTGCGTGGAACATACTTCAGCCCATGAGACCCAAGCTCAATTGCCCACTTGGCCACTCGCCCTGTAGATTCTCTATTTTGAATAATGTCTCCCAAAGGAGCGGAGCTAACCACAGTGATTGGATGTCCCTGAAAGTAATGTTTAAGCTTCAGGCTTGCCATGAACACCCCATAAACAAGCTTCTGCCAATGTGGATATCGTTGCTTGGACTCAATTAGCACTTCACTGACATAATAAACCGGCCGCTGAACTGGATGCTCTCTGCCAGCCTCCTTGCGTTCTACCACCATAGCCACACTAACAGCCCGTGAGTTGGCAGCCACATATAACAATAGCGGCTCTTTCTCAATTGGAGCAGCTAGGACCGGCGGCTCAGCTAACTGTGCCTTTAGATCCTCAAAAGCGGCATTCGTAGCATCACTCCAAACAAAAACATCCGTTTTCTTCATCAATTTATACAAAGGCATAGCCTTTTCCCCTAATCGGCTTATGAACCGGCTCTAAGCAGCCACGCAACCCGCCAGCCGTTGAACAACATTGACGCAGGTTGGTTTGGCTAGAGATGTGATTGCCTTGATTTTCTCCGGGTTAGCTTCAATACCTCGGTTAGACACCAGAAAACCCAAGAGCTTGCCAGCTGGCACTCCAAAAACACACTTGGCCAGGTTAAGCATCATCTTATAAACCCGAAGATTATCAAAAGTCTCTTTCAGGTTTGTGACCAAGGTTTCTTCTTCCCTGGATTTCACCACGATATCATCCACATAGGCATGAACATTGCGCCCAATTTGATTATGAAGACAATTCTGCACACACCGCTGGTAAGTCGCCTAGGCACTCTTAAGCCCAAAAGGCATAGACACATAGCAGAAAGCCCCAAAAGGAGTTATAAATGCTGTCTTCTCTTGATCCTTGACTGCCATCTTAATCTGATGATAACCGGAGTAAGCATCTAAGAAACTCAACCGGGCGCAACCCGCCGTAGCATCAGTGATCTGATCAATACAGGGAAGAGCAAAAGGATCAGCCGGACAAGCCTTGTTTAAATCAGTGTAATCCACACACATACGCCAGGTGCCGTTCTTTTTGAGCACGAGCACCGGGTTAGCTAACCATTCTGGGTGAAAGACCTCCACAATGAACCCGGCCACCAAGAGCCAGGCCACCTCTTCTCTGATGGCCTTGCGCCTTTCTTCATTGAACCGCCGAAGAAACTGTCTGACAGGTTTGAACTTTGGATCGATATTAAGAGTGTGCTCAGCGAGCTCCCTCGGGACACCCGGCATGTCTGAAGGTTTCCATGCAAAGATGTCCCGGTTCTCACGGATGAACTCAATGAGCGTGCTTTCCTATTTCGGATCCAAGTTCGCGCTGATGATGAACTGTTTGGATGAATCGCCAGGCACAAAGTCGACCATCTTAGTATCATCAGCCGATTTGAACTTTAACTCCGGCTCACGCTCTGTTGTTGGTTTCTTTAATGACGTCATGTCCGTCGGGTCAACATGATCCTTGTAGAATTTCAACTCCTCTGTTGCACAAACAGATTCAGCATAGGTAGCATCCCCCTCTTCACATTCCAAGGCTATCTTCTGGCTCCCATGCACTGTAATTGTGCCCTTGTGACCCGGCATCTTGAGCTGCAAATATACGTGACATGGCCGAGCCATGAACTTTGCATAAGCCGGCCGCCCAAACAGAGCATGATATGGGCTTTTGATCTTAACCACTTCAAAGGTTAATTTTTCTGCCCTGGAGTCATACTCATCCCCAAAGGCTACCTCCAGCTCGATCTTACCAACTAGGTATGCCGACTTACCGGGTACCACACCATGAAAAACAGTGTTGGATTGTTTAAGATTTTTATCCGTCAATCCCATCCGGCGGAACGTCTCATAGTAAAGGATGTTGATGCTGCTGCCTCCATCCATGAGTACCTTAGTAAACTTGTACCCACCAACCTGAGGTGCCACTACCAAAGCCAAGTGACCCGGATTATCATCCCGGGCGGGTGATCCTCTCTGCTCCACACAATAGGCTGCTCCGACCAACGTAGATAACGTGGAATTGCCGGTTCAACGACATTGACGGCCCTCTTGTGGAGTTTCTGGTCTCTCTTACATAAACTGGTAGTAAAGACATGATACTGACCGCTACTCAACTGCTTCGGGTTGCTCTGATAGCCGGATTGTTGCTGCTGTTGATTCCCTTGGCTGTGTTGCTGATTATATCCTCCCTGGTGACCAGGATGACCCTGACCATGAAAACCTCCTCCGCTTGAACCGGCGCCCGGGCCCTGAAAACTGCCTCCACCTGATCCGCCACCCGGACCGTGACCCCCATCAAATGCGTTTGAATTTTCAAATGCCTTCATGATCGTGCAATCCTTCCACAAGTGGGTGGCTAGCTTCTCCCGGGTGCCATGTCTTGGACAAGGTTCATTCAACAACTGCTCAAGGGTGGGGCCTGACCCGCCTGATCGAGGGGGTTGTCTGCCCTTGCGCCGCTGATTACCACCCTGTGCATTAGTATTAGCAACAAACTCATCAGCCTTACACTTATTACCTTCTTGATTTGCCGGGTTATGCTGGTGACCCTTACCATTGCCGTTCTTCTTTCCCTTCGTTGCTTTTTCTTCATCAGATGTCGGGTCCTTGGTGGTATCAGAATCGGCATACTTGACAAGAGCCGCCATCAATGTTCCCATGTCATTACAGTCACGTTTAAGCCGCCCCAACTTCTGCTTCAGAGGTTCAAAACGGCAATTTTTCTCCAACATCAAAATTGTTGAGCCGGCATCCATCTTATCAGATGAATGTATTATCTCCTTGACCCGACGCACCCAATGGGTTGTAGATTCTCCATCCTCTTGCTTGCAATTGGTCAGGTCCACAATCAACATTGGCTGCTTACACGTGTCTTTAAAGTTCTGGATGAACCGTGCCTTCAACTCTGCCCGTGAGCCGATGGAATTGGGTGGTAATCCTTTCAACCAGGTCCGAGCCGTTCCATCCAACATCATGGTAAAGTACTTGGCCATTGCAGCATCACTAACCTCTGACAGCTCCATAGCCATCTCATAACTCTCAATCCAAGCCCCCGTCTGTAAGTCAGCTGTGTAGTTAGGCACCTTACAAGGTCCCTTGAAATCCTTGGGTAACCGCTCATTGCGTATGGCCGGGACCAGGCAAGGTACGCCTCCGGTTCTTGTAGCCACTCCTGCCTCAACCGAGGTTGCTGGATAAGCCGAAAAGGTTTGGTGAGCCACCTGCTCTGCTACTATCTGAGCCGCCCGTTCCGCCTCTTGACGAATCCTCTCCTGATCCGCCAAGTTAAGGGCTCTAGCTCGCACCGGCTCATGCCTATATGGCCGGTTGTGACGTTGAGCATTACTTGACATCTCTGCAGATTCCATGTGCCTACTGTAACTCGGGCTCCGGCTTGGGTAAGGAGTTGAATGAATCATGTCTCGACTGTAGGAGTATGCGTCCTGCTGGGCCAAAGCTGTCTGAAGTAGTTCTCTTACCCTCCGGGTTTTAATTGCTGCTGGCGAGTCGCCTTCCATCGGGAGAGCTGCCAAACGAGCCGACGCCGCAATGACGTTCTCCATGGGGTTGGAGAAGTGACCCGGGGTTTTGATATATAATGAGGAGGAGTTGTATTCATGCGCGGCGGCTCCATGGTGCGTGGCTGAACTGGTGCACCAGGCATCGTGACCCGGTTTGCCTCTGGCGGGTTGCTCCCTCCAGCTCCGGGTGTATGGAACAGATTCCTCGGATCCAGTGTTACAGGCAGACGCGACTGAGTTTTCTAACGCCTCCTCCTCATGACTTCGTTTGATGCATTAAGATCCACCGAGAGCCGGAAGGTTTCTGCCTGAAACTGCTGAGCACAAGCATCCAAAGCTGCTCGTTCCGCCGCCATCCGGGTTTCCTGCGCGGCCAAATTTTCCTTAGCTTGCACCATCTCCTCCTGCACGCATGCCACTTTCGCGTCATGCTGGGCTTTATCCGCCGGTTCTACCGCAGCGGTTAACAGAGTCGTCAGTTTATCCATGAGGTCCAAGAGAACCTGAGCCGGGGGGCGTGTGGGGTCTCCTGACCCGGCAGCTGCCGACCCAGTGGCTGCTGCTGTCGCTACGGTGGAGTTCTGCCCGGGCTGCGTCCCTGCCATGAAGACTCCGGCCCAATTCGGTGGCTCAAGGAGGTACGGAATACTACTGCCATCAGAACAGCCCCCGAGCATGCCGTCTTGCACTTGGTACAACGAGTCTGTCTCACCTGTTGATGATGCAATATCAGAGCAGATGGCCGTCTCCCCGCCTTCCATCGATCCTTCGGAGTATTCACCGCCATGGATGCAGCCTACGAAGGCATGCTTCACGACAGATTGAACATGGGCGGACCCGGCGCGCTGAGCCGTTTCGATGAGGTCGGTGTGGACATCTGGCTCAGGGCCTGACTCGCCGATCCGGCCGATGAAGACGTGAATCCCGCCGAAGGGGACTCGGTACCCGTACTCGATTGAGCCGGCCTCGGGGGCCCAGCCTTCGTCGTCGATGTAGATCTTGCCGCGACGACTCTTGGTCATCTGGCCCACAGCATATCCCTTGAGCCCTTCGAAGTTTCCCTTCAAGAACTCAAATCCACCGTGCGCTGGCCCCATGGTGGGCGCCAACTATCATGGAATTGACACGGTAGATGTCCTAGAGCAAGGACTTAGTCATAGGGCCATCGCACTAGGAAGCTTAAAGGGGTTAATCGGGACAAAGGACACGAGAGAGTTTTATACTAGTTCGGCCCCTTACGATGAAGGTAAAAGCCTACGTCTAGTTGGGATTGGTATTGCTGAGGTTTCGACTTCCAAGAGGCTCAACTCGCCGTCTTGGCTATCGACTTGGTTGTTTTTTCTTCCCCTAAACCGCCACCGGGTCGTCCCCTTATATACACGGGTTGACGCCAGGTGGCCTACAGAGTCCCGGCCGGCTCATAATCATGTCCGGCTCGGTGACTTTCTTTACATGTCTTTCTATACAACTATTTCCTTACATATGGTGGTTTACTTACAATATCGGGCCTCAAGCCGGCCCCAGGCCTTTGGGCCTTTGATAAGACTTAATAAACTACAAACTTGGATGTCTACTGAGCTTCTTGCGTAACCCGCCATTGAAGCTGACCCGGCCCCTCCTGGGCGGGTCTCAACTAATAGTAATATCCCCAACACAATCCAAGTGATAAGATACACGTAAATCCGATAATAGTTTCTAATTAACAGCCTTGCCACATAGGAAAGTCATCCTCTGAAACCCCATAAAAATTGAAGGGCCAATTTTAGTTTTGTATACCCTGTAAATTGATGGAGCTAAAATTAAAGGGGAATGCTAAATTGATGGCAATGTTTAAAGAAAGAGGGTGGTCAGGTTTGCTCGGATCTTTTGACTGGATACATTGGAGATGGAAGAACTGCTCAAAAGATCTACAAGGGCAATATCAATGTCATGTTAAGAAGCTCACCATCATTCTTGAGACAGTTGCACCATAAGATCTTTGGGTTTGGCATGCTTTCTTTGGCATGCTCCGGTTTCACAATGACATCAATGTGCTTCAAAGATCACCATTGTTTGCTAGGCAGACTGAAGGGAAAGCTCCTCCTTGCCACTGGGCGTCACTACAACATGGGCTACTATCTGGTCGATGGTATCTTTCCTCCGTGGGCTACCTTTGTCAAGACCATCTATGAGCCTGTTGATCAAAAAAATTCCACTTTGCCCAAAGACAAGAAGCAACTAAAAAGAATGTTGAGAGGGCATTTGACCCGTTTTGTTGTTGTTCGTGTTTCGGCTAAATAATGGGATCCGAAGACCTTGTGAGAGGTGATGACATGTTGTATGATTATGCACAACATGATCGTGGAGGATGGGGGTGAGGATGCTGTCGTAACTCCTGAATTCGAGCACATGGTTGAGCCTATCAAACTTCTAGAGTAGAATCCGGCCACATTTGATGAGTTTGTTCAAAGCATCAACAAATTCGGTATCGAGCAACTGAATAAAAATTTGATTGAGCATTTATGAGTGGTTAAAGAGGACAACTAGTACATACGTGTTAGTTAACTTCAAGTTTGAACTACTATAATTTGAATATTTTATTGGACTACAGTATTCAAGTTTGAACTACTATGTTTGAACATTTGGACAATTTTTAGCTAATCTGAAAAATAGATATGCGGCTAGCTTTGAATGGCTGGCTCTCCCATCAATATTCGTGGACTGGTCCTCGGTCCACGGACGGATGCGGTTTGAGGGGTCAACCTTGTATCCATGGACTGGTCCCTCGATCCGCGGATGGATGCGGTTCGAGAGGTCAGCCTAGGAGATGCCCTACTGATGCATGGAGTGTCGTGTCTTGGCAGCTTACATACTCCATGATCACCTCACGCGGTTGTGCCTTCTACTTGTATTAGTATGTTCATTTTTTAGGAAAGGGGGATTATCTCCGAGCTCTGCATCAGTGTGATGCATGCAACCCCTTTATTAAACCAAGTGACCAAAAAGTCTGTGATCCAAAACAAGCTCACACAGAGCAGAATAAAAAAGTATAAAGTGCCACAACCGACGAAAATAGAACGAGATGACTAAACACCTATCCTATTACTGGACAGCCATCCAAAGCGGTTGTAGATATCCCGAACTACCATCTCCTATCAGGCAGACCTAGTAACCAAAGGCTTCCTGACTTCCATAGGAGTGAGTAACGGCCACATATGGATCCAAGCAGTGGCCCTATAGATAAACTGGAAAAGATTTATGTGAGCTTGTCTGTTAAAAACTTTGTCATTTCTGCAGTTCCATATAGCTCAAAGTAATGCACATACTCCTATCCGAATATGCCTCGCAATATTTGTCTCTACTCCATTTAGCCACGTCCCAAATAACGTGTGAATACTATTTGGAGGGGTTATATTAAAGGCTATATGAAATTAGCACCATAAAAGTTTGGCTAGGGGACAATATGAGAAAGAGGTGTTTGATCGTTTCATCTTGATCACAAAAGCTACATCTTTGACTACCCTCCCAATTATGTTTTGCCAAGTTATCCTTAGTCACAACCACCTCCTTGTGAACAAACCACATGAAGACTTTAATTCTTAACGGGACCTTAATCTTCCAAATATGTAGCGATTTCCAAATGGGACCAGAATCAATTAGGTTCAAATACATAGATTTCACTACAATAATTACATTCATAGTTAATTTCCAGTGAATATTATCAAACTCATCAGAGAAGTTCACACCCATCAACCTTCTGATGAGGTGTAGCTATTTTTTATTTAAAAGAAAACTTTATTCATTTGAAATAACCAGTACATCATTTGTGAGGATCATTACAATTTCATTTGGAGGTTCCTCAAACCAGTCGGAAGTCGAAGAAAATCTAGCTAATCTAGCAAGTTCATGAGCTACTTTATTTGCCACTCTATTACAATGTTCGAATCTAGTCGTGACAAAATCACAGGCATAGTGATAACAATCCTCGAAAACTGCCGCCGCCGCCCCCGCTGATTGTCCTCCTTCCTACATGGTCTCAACCACCTCCATGTTGTCTAAGTTGATGATTAGGCGGTTACACCCCTCCCTTTGCACCATTGTTAGGCCAAACTTGAGAGCTAAGCTTCAGTCATCAAAACATCCGCACAATAGTCAATCTTTCCATTTCCTCCTGCAATGAACCTACCTTTGTGGTCTCTTAAAACTGCCCCCATCGTACCCTTCAACATATCATGATCAACAGAGGCGTCAACATTAAGTTTCACAAAACCCCTAGGAGGATAGTACCAACCCCTCCCCTTTTCTGATGAGGTGTAGCTATGCTTCCACTAGTGTAGAACCGGGCAATAGCACCGGTTCGTAAGGCCCTTTAGTGTCGGTTCGATAATTGGCACTAAAGTGTGGGCACTAAAGGCCCCCCTTTAGTACCGGTTCAGCATGAACCGGTGCTAAAGGGCAACCACGTGGCACGAGCCAGCTCCGGGGGCAGGGAGCCCTTTAGTACCGGTTGGTGACACCAACTGGTGTTAAAAGGCTGGGGGGTTTTGGGTTTATGATTTCTTTTTCATTTAATTTTGTGTTTTCCATTTAATTCTTTTTCGTTTGCTAGTATTTTACGATACTACATATTGTACACGTTATGCATATATATAAATAGAATTTCTAGTAGAACCGATCATATATATATACATATATATATATAGCATCGAATGTCTCACAACCACCATTAATTCACACATATATACACACATGTATATATATATATATATATATATATATATATAATTAGCTAGCTATATACAATTTCTCCTAATTGGTGCCTTCAGAGCCAGTGGCGTTAGCCTAATTGGTGCCTTCAGAGCACGATGACAATTGGAAGTGGTTCATGGGGGCGGTAGCGGGTAATAGTATTCTCCTTTGGGATCTATGACCTGGTCGAGCAAAGATCTCGCTATTTCCTCTTGAATTGCTTCTATGCGCTCCTTTGCTAGGAGCTGCTCCCGCACCTCTCTGAACTGTTAAGAAGGAGATCAATATGCATGTGTATTAGTTGTGTGACTAGATATCGATAATGGTGTAAAAATTGTGAATAGTGTTCTGACAAATGTACCCAGTCCTGTCTTTGAGATCTGCTCTTTTCGGACGCCATCATGCGAATGTTCTTGCAAATGTAGTATGCACACAGATTATTCCCCGGCGCCTGCTTCAGGGCCTTTACGAGAATGGAATTTGATCAGATAATAATTAATCAAGCATGATAATTAAAGAGATGGCGGCTAGCTAGCTAGTACTACTTAATTACTTACCTTGGGTCGATACCATTTCAGCTTTCGTTTCCGTTGACCTGGAGTGACGCTAATGAACTTTGCCCAAGCCCTGTCCGCCGACAAAGAAAATGAATAAAGGAGTTATTAAATAGTTCATATCAAGAAATGACGAACTAAATAGGCCGAAATATAGTTAATAATGATTGAAATTACTTGTTGACTATCCCAAACAAGATGGTGTAGTCACTTTCTTTTTTAAGTAGTGAGTCCAGTATTTCAACTGTTCCTTCATTAACTTTAATGATTAACAAGATCCAGTGAAATCTGCATGCACACACGTTTGCATGTCTTAATTAAGCGGGCATATGTAAGCAAAAACATGTAGCTAGCTAGTAGGCAAAAACAGAATCGTAAAATACCTTCTGAGAGATTGCATTGAGGAATGCACATAGCTTCACAATGGCTAATCGAACGTTTTCCGGTAGAAGCCCCCTCAATGCAACCGGAAGCAGTTGCGTCATAATCACGTGGCAGTCATGAGACTTTAGGTTCTGGAACTTTTTCTCTGCCATGTTTATTATTCCCTTTATATTCGACGAGAAGCCAGACGGTACCTTAATACTGAGCAGGCATTCAAAGAAGATTTCCTTCTCTTCTTTGGTAAGAGCGTAGCTTGCATGACCCTGATGTATGCCATCTTTTCCGTGCATATGTTGCTGGTCCTCCCGTGCCTCAGGTGTATCTTTTGTCTTCCCATACACGCCCAAGAAGCCAACCAGGGTCACACAAAGATTCTTTGTCACGTGCTTCACGTCGATTGCGGAGCGGACCTCTAGGTCTTTCCAATAGGGCAGGTCCCAAAATATAGATTTCTTCTTCCACATGGGTGCGCGTCCGTCAGCGTCATTCAGAACAGGTTGTCCACCAGGACCCTTTCCAAAGACCACCTTCAAATCCTTGACCATATCATGTACATCAGCACCAGTACGGTGGCGAGGCTTCGTCCAGTGATCCGCCTCACCTTTGAAATGCTTGCCTTTCTTTCTTACGAGATGCCTGCTCGAAAGAAATTGACGATGTCCCAGGTACACATTCTTCTTACAATTAGCCAAATATATACTGTCGGTATCGTCCAAACAGTGCGTGCATGCGCGGTATCCCTTGTTTGTCTGTCCTGAAAGGTTACTGAGAGCAGGCCAATCATTGATGGTCATGAACAACAACGCCTTTAGATCAAATTCTTCCCCCATGTGTGAAGGAAATATGCCCTAGAGGCAATAATAAAGTTATTATTTATTTCCTTATAATCATGATAAATGTTTATTATTCATGCTAGAATTGTATTAACTGGAAACATAATACATGTGTGAATACATAGACAAACAAAGTGTCACTAGTATGCCTCTACTTGACTAGCTCGTTAATCAAAGATGGTTATGTTTCCTAACCATGAACAATGAGTTGTTATTTGATTAACGGGATCACATCATTAAGAGAATGATCTGATTGACATGACCCATTCCATTAGCTTAGCACCCGATCGTTTAGTATGTTGCTATTGCTTTCTTCATGACTTATACATGTTCCTATAACTATGAGATTATGCAACTCCCGTTTACCGGAGGAACACTTTGGGTACTACCAAACGTCACAACATAACTGGGTGATTATAAAGGAGTACTACAGGTGTCTCCAAAGGTACATGTTGGGTTGGCGTATTTCGAGATTAGGTTTTGTCACTCCGATTGTCGGAGAGGTATCTCTGGGCCCTCTCGATAATGCACATCACTTAAGCCTTGCAAGCATTGCAACTAAATGAGTTAGTTGCGGGATGATGTATTACAGAACGACTAAAGAGACTTGCCGGTAACGAGATTGAACTAGGTATTGGAATACCGACGATCGAATCTCGGGCAAGTAACATACCGATGACAAAGGGAACAACGTCTGTTGTTATGCGGTCTGACCGATAAAGATCTTCGTAGAATATGTAGGAGCCAATATGGGCATCCAGGTCCCACTATTGGTTATTGACTGGAGACGTGTCTCGGTCATGTCTACATTGTTCTCGAACCCATAGGGTCCGCACGCTTAACGTTACGATGACAGTTATTATGAGTTTATGCATTTTGATGTACCGAAGTTAGTTCAGAGTCCCGGATGTGATCATGGACATGACGAGGAGTCTCGAAATGGTCAAGACATAAAGATTGATATATTGGAAGCCTATATTTGGACATCGGAAGTGTTCCGGGTGAAATCGGGATTTTACCGGAGTACCGGGAGGTTACCGGAACCCCCCGGGAGCCATATGGGCCTTGATGGGCTTTAGTGGAAAGGAGAAAGGGGCAGCCCAAGGTGGCCGCGCACCTCCCCCCTCCCCTAGTCCTATTAGGACTAGGAGAAGTGGCCGGCCCCCCTCTCTGTTTCCCCCTCGGGGAATCCTAGTCCAACTAGGATTGGGGGGGGGGGGTCCTACTCCCGGAAGGAGTAGGACTCCTCCTGCGCCCTCCTCTTGGCCGGCGGCCCCCTCCCCCTTGGCTCCTTTATATACTGAGGCAGAGGCACCCCAGAAACACACAAGTTGATCCACGTGATCTATTCCTTAGCCGTGTGCGGTGCCCCCAGCCACCATAGTCCTCGATAACACTGTAGCAGAGTTTAGGCGAAGCCTTGCTGCTGTAGTACATCAAGATCGTCACCACGCCGTCGTGCTGACGGAACTCTTCCCCGACACTTTGCTGGATCGGAGTCCGGGGATCGTCATCAAGCTGAACATGTGCTCGAACTCGGAGGTGCCGTAGTTTCGGTGCTTGATCGGTTGGATCGTGAAGACGTACGACTACTTCCTCTACGTTGTGTCAATGCTTCCGCAGTCGGTCTGCGTGGGTACGTAGACAACACTCTCCCCTCTCGTTGCTATGCATCACATGATCTTGCGTGTGCGTAGGAAATTTTTTGAAATTACTACGAAACCCAACAGTGGCATCCGAGCCTAGGTTATTTATGTTGATGTTATATGCATGAGTAGAACACAAATGAGTTGTGGGCGATATAAGTCATACTGCCTACCAGCATGTCATACTTTGGTTCGGCGGCATTGTTGGACGAGACGAGACGACCCGGACCAACTAAGCGGTAGCGATAGTCGTAGAAGCACAAGCTTGGCGAGACGACAACGATGCTACGATGGAGATCAAGGTGTCACGCCGGTGACGATGGTGATCACGACGGTGCTTCGGAGATGGAGATCACAAGCACAAGATGATGATGGCCATATCATATCACTTATATTGATTGCATGTGATGTTTATCCTTTTATGCATCTTATATTGCTTTGATTGACGGTAGCATTATAAGATGATCTCTCACTAAATTATAAAGAAGTGTTCTCCTTGAGTATGCACCGTTGCGAAAGTTCTTCGTGCTGAGACAACACGTGATGATCGGGTGTGATAGGTTCTACGTTCAAATACAACGGGTGCAAAACAGTTGCACACGCGGAATACTCAGGTTATACTTGACGAGCCAAGCATATACAGATATGGCCTCGGAACACGGAGACCGAAAGGTCGAGCGTGAATCATATATTAGATATGATCAACATAACGATGTTCACCATTGAAAACTACTCCATATCACGTGATGATCGGTTATGGTTTAGTTGATTTGGATCACGTAATCACTTAGAGGATTAGAGGGATGTCTATCTAAGTGGGAGTTCTTTAATTAATTTGATTAACTGAACTTAAATTTATCATGAAACTTAGTACCTGATTAGTATCTTGCTTGTTTATGTTTGGTTGTGGATAGATGGCTCGTGTTGTTGTTCCGTTGAATTTTAATGTGTTCCTTGAGAAAGAAAAGTTGAAAGGTGATGGTAGGAATTACACGGACTGGGTCCGTAACTTGAGGATTATCCTCATTGCTGCACAGAAGAATTACGTCCTGGAAGCACCGCTGGGTGCCAGGCCTGCTGCAGGAGCAACGCCGGATGTTATGAACGTCTGGCAGAGCAAAGCTGATGACTACTCGATAGTTCAGTGTGCCATGCTTTACGGCTTAGAATCGGGACTTCAACGACGTTTTGAACGTCATGGAGCATATGAGATGTTCCAGGAGTTGAAGTTAATATTTCAAGCAAATGCCCGGATTGAGAGATATGAAGTCTCCAATAAGTTCTATAGCTGCAAGATGGAGGAGAACAGTTCTGTCAGTGAGCATATACTCAAAATGTCTGGGTATAATAATCACTTGATTCAATTGGGAGTTAATCTTCCAGATGATTGCGTCATTGACAGAATTCTTCAATCACTGCCACCAAGCTACAAGAGCTTCGTGATGAACTATAATATGCAAGGGATGAACAAGACTATTCCCGAGCTCTTCGCGATGCTGAAAGCTGCGGAGGTAGAAATCAAGAAGGAGCATCAAGTGTTGATGGTCAACAAGACCACTAGTTTCAAGAAAAAGGGCAAAGGGAAGAAGAAGGGGAACTTCAAAAAGAACGGCAAGCGAGTTGCTACTCAAGAGAAGAAACCCAAACCTGGACCTAAGCCTGAAACTGAGTGCTTCTATTGCAAGCAGACTGGTCACTGGAAGCGGAACTGCCCCAAGTATTTGGCGGATAAGAAGGATGGCAAGGTGAACAAAGGTATATGTGATATACATGTTATTGATGTGTACCGTACTAATGCTCGCAGTAGCACCTGGGTATTTGATACTGGTTCTGTTGCTAATATTTGCAACTCGAAACAGGGACTACGGATCAAGCGAAGATTGGTTAAGGACGAGGTGACGATGCGCGTGGGAAACGGTTCCAAAGTCGATGTGATCGCAGTCGGCACGCTACCTCTACATCTACCTTCGGGATTAGTATTAGACCTAAATAATTGTTATTTGGTGCCAGCGTTAAGCATGAACGTTATATCTGGATCTTGTTTGATGCGAGACGGTTATTCATTTAAATCAGAGAATAATGGTTGTTCTATTTATATGAGTAATATCTTTTATGGTCATGCACCCTTGAAGAGTGGTCTATTCTTGTTGAATCTCGATAGTAGTAACACACATATTCATAATGTTGAAGCCAAAAGATGCAGAGTTGATAATGAGAGTGCAACTTATTTGTGGCACTGCCGTTTAGGTCATATCGGTGTAAAGCGCATGAAGAAACTCCATACTGATGGACTTTTGGAACCACTTGATTATGAATCGCTTGGTACTTGCGAACCGTGCCTCATGGGCAAGATGACCAAAACACCGTTCTCCGGTACTATGGAGAGAGCAACAGATTTGTTGGAAATCATACATACAGATGTATGTGGTCCGATGAATATTGAGGCTCGTGGCGGATATCGTTATTTTCTCACCTTCACAGATGATTTGAGCAGATATGGGTATATCTACTTAATGAAACATAAGTCTGAAACATTTGAAAAGTTCAAGGAATTTCAGAGTGAAGTTGAAAATCATCGTAACAAGAAAATAAAGTTTCTACGATCTGATCGTGGAGGAGAATATTTGAGTTACAAGTTTGGTGTACATTTGAAAAATTGTGGAATAGTTTCGCAACTCACGCCACCCGGAACACCTCAGCGTAATGGTGTGTCCGAACGTCGTAATCGTACTTTACTGGATATGGTGCGATCTATGATGTCTCTTACTAATTTACCGCTATCGTTTTGGGGATACGCTCTAGAGACGGCCGCATTCACGTTAAATAGGGCACCATCAAAATCCGTTAAGACGATGCCTTATGAACTATGGTTTGGCAAGAAACCAAAGTTGTCGTTTCTGAAAGTTTGGGGCTGCGATGCTTATGTGAAAAAGCTTTAACCTGATAAGCTCGAACCCAAATCGGAGAAATGTGTCTTCATAGGATATCCAAAGGAAACTATTGGATACACCTTCTATCACAGATCCGAAGGCAAGACTTTTGTTGCTAAATTCGGAAACTTTCTGGAGAAGGAGTTTCTCTCGAAAGAAGTGAGTGGGAGGAAAGTAGAACTTGACGAGGTAACTGTGCCTGCTCCCTTATTGGAAAGTAGTGCATCACAGAAAACTGTTTCTGTGACACCTACACCAGTTAGTGAGGAAGCTAATGATGATGATCATGAAACTTCAGAACAAGATACTACTGAACCTCGTAGATCAACCAGAGTAAGATCCGCACCAGAGTGGTACGATAATACCGTTCTGGAAGTCATGCTACTAGATCATGATGAACCTACGAACTATGAAGAAGCGATGGTGAGCCCAGATTCCGCAAAGTGGCTTGAAGCCATGAAATCTGAGATGGGATCCATGTATGAGAACAAAGTATGGACTTTGGTTGACTTGCCCGATGATCGGCAAGCAATTGAGAATAAATGGATCTTCAAGAAGAAGACTGACACTGACGGTAATATTACTGTCTACAAAGCTTGACTTGTCGCAAAAGGTTTTCGGCAAGTTCAAGGGATTGACTACGATGAGACCTTCTCACCCGTAGCGATTCTTAAGTCTGTCCGAATCATGTTAGCAATTGCCGCATTTTATAATTATGAAATTTGGCAGATGGATGTCAAAACTACATTCCTGAATGGATTTCTGAAAGAAGAGTTGTATATGATGCAGCCAGAAGGTTTTGTCGATCCAAAGGGAGCTAAAAAGGTGTGCAAGCTCCAGCGATCCATTTATGGACTGGTGCAAGCCTCTCGGAGTTGGAATAAACGTTTTGATAGTGTGATCAAAGCATTTGGTTTTATACAGACTTTTGGAGAAGCCTGTATTTACAAGAAAGTGAGTGGGAGCTCTGTAGCATTTCTGATATTATATGTGGATGACATATTATTAATTGGAAATGATATAGAATTTCTGGATAGCATAAAGGGATACTTGAATAAGAGTTTTTCAATGAAAGACCTCAGTGAAGCTGCTTACATATTAGGCATTAAGATCTATAGAGATAGATCAAGACGCTTAATTGGACTTTCACAAACAACATACCTTGACAAAATTTTGAAGAAGTTCAAAATGGATCAAGCAAAGAAAGGATTCTTGCCTGTGTTACAAGGTGTGAAATTGAGTAAGACTCAATGCCCGACCACTGCAGAAGATAGAGAGAATATGAAAGATGTTCCCTATGCATCAGCGATAGGATCTATCATGTATGCAATGCTGTGTACCAGACCTGATGTGTGCCTTGCTATAAGTCTAGCAGGGAGGTACCAAAGTAATCCAGGAGTGGATCACTGGACAGCGGTCAAGAACATCCTGAAATACCTGAAAAGGACTAAGGATATGTTTCTCGTATATGGAGGTGACAAAGAGCTCACCGTAAAAGGTTACGTTGATGCAAGCTTTGACACTGATCCGGACGATTCTAAATCGCAAACCGGATACGTGTTTACATTAAACGGTGGAGCTGTTAGTTGGTGCAGTACTAAACAAAGCGTCATAGCGGGATCTACATGTGAAGCGGAGTACATAGCTACTTCGGAAGCAGCGAACGAAGGAGTCTGGATGAAGGAGTTCATATCCGATTTAGGTGTCATACCTAGTGCATCGGGTCCAATGAAAATCTTTTGTGACAATACTGGTGCAATTGCCTTGGCAAAGGAATCCAGATTTCACAAGAGAACCAAGCACATCAAGAGACGCTTCAATTCCATCCGGGATCTAGTCCAGGTGGGAGACATAGAGATTTGCAAGATACATACGGATCTGAATGTTGCAGACCCATTGACTAAGCCTCTTCCACGAGCAAAACATGATCAGCACCAAGGCTCCATGGGTGTTAGAATCATTACGGTGTAATCTAGATTATTGACTCTAGTGCAAGTGGGAGACTGAAGGAAATATGCCCTAGAGGCAATAATAAAGTTATTATTTATTTCCTTATAATCATGATAAATGTTTATTATTCATGCTAGAATTGTATTAACCGGAAACATAATACATGTGTGAATACATAGACAAACAAAGTGTCACTAGTATGCCTCTACTTGACTAGCTCGTTAATCAAAGATGGTTATGTTTCCTAACCATGGACAATGAGTTGTTATTTGATTAACGGGATCACATCATTAAGAGAATGATCTGATTGACATGACCCATTCCATTAGCTAAGCACCCGACCCTTTAGTATGTTGCTATTGCTTTCTTCATGACTTATACATGTTCCTATAACTATGAGATTATGCAACTCCCGTTTACCGGAGGAACACTTTGGGTACTACCAAACATCACAAATAACTGGGTGATTATAAAGGAGTACTACAGGTGTCTCCAAAGGTACATGTTGGGTTGGCGTATTTCGAGATTAGGTTTTGTCACTCTGATTGTTGGAGAGGTATCTCTGGGCCCTCTCGGTAATGCACATCACTTAAGCCTTGCAAGCATTGCAACTAAATGAGTTAGTTGCGGGATGATGTATTACAGAACGAGTAAAGAGACTTGCCGGTAACGAGATTGAACTAGGTATTGGAATACCGACGATCGAATCTCGGGCAAGTAACATACCGATGACAAAGGGAACAACGTATATTGTTATGCGGTCTGACCGATAAAGATCTTCGTAGAATATGTAGGAGCCAATATGGGCATCCAGGTCCCGCTATTGGTTATTGACCGGAGACGTGTCTCAGTCATGTCTACATTGTTCTCGAACCCGTAGGGTCCGCACGCTTAACGTTACGATGACAGTTATTATGAGTTTATGCATTTTGATGTACCGAAGTTAGTTTGGAGTTCCGGATGTGATCACGGACATGACGAGGAGTCTCGAAATGGTCGAGACATAAAGATTGATATATTGGAAGCCTATATTTGAACATCGGAAGTGTTCCGGGTGAAATCGGGATTTTACCGGAGTACCGGGAGGTTACCGAAACCCCCCGGGAGCCATATGGGCCTTGATGGGCTTTAGTGGAAAGGAGAAAGGGGCAGCCCAAGGTGGCCGCGTGCCTCCCCCCTCCCCTAGTCCTATTAGGACTAGGAGAAGTGGCCGGCCCCCCTCTCTCTTTCCCCCTCGGGGAATCCTAGTCCAACTAGGATTGGGGGGGAGTCCTACTCCCGGAAGGAGTAGGACTCCTCCTGCGCCCTCCTCCTGGCCGGCGGCCCCCTTCCCCTTGGCTCCTTTATATACTGAGGCAGAGGCACCCCAGAAACACACAAGTTGATCCACGTGATCTATTCCTTAGCCGTGTGCGGTGCCCCCAGCCACCATAGTCCTCGATAACACTGTAGCGGAGTTTAGGCGAAGCCCTGCTGCTGTAGTACATCAAGATCGTCACCACGCCGTCGTGCTGACGGAACTCTTCCCCGACACTTTGCTGGATCAGAGTCCGGGGATCGTCATCGAGCTGAACGTGTGCTCGAACTCGGAGGTGTCATAGTTTCGGTGCTTGATCGGTTGGATCGTGAAGACGTACGACTACTTCCTCTACGTTGTGTCAACGCTTCCGCAGTCGGTCTGCGTGGGTACGTAGACAACACTCTCCCCTCTCGTTGCTATGCATCACATGATCTTGCGTGTGCGTAGGAAATTTTTTGAAATTACTACGAAACCCAACAATGTGCTCATCCCACGCACGTACACCCGTTCCATTCCACAGTTATAAGAGTTCTTCAACTAATGGCCTTAGGTACACATCAATGTCGTTGCCGGGTTGCTTAGGGCCTTGGATGAGCACTGGCATCATAATGAACTTCCGCTTCATGCACAACCAAGGAGGAAGGTTATACAAACATAGAGTCACAGGCCAGGTGCTATGGTTGCTGCTCTGCTCCCTAAAAGGATTAATGCCATCTGCACTTAGACCAAATCATAAGTTCCTTGCGTCATCTGCAAACTCCTTCCCGTACTTTCTTTCGATTTTTCTCCACTGCGACCCATCAGCGGGTACTCTCAAGTTTCCTTCTTTCTTACGGTCTTCTCTGTGCCATCGCATCGCCTTGGCATGCTCTTTGTTTTGGAACAAACGTTTCAACCATGGTATTATAGGAGCATACCACATCACCTTGGCAGGAATCTTCTTCCTGGGGCGCTCGCCCTCGACATCACCAGGGTCATCGCGGCTGATCTTATAGCGCAATGCACCACATACCGGGCAAGCGTTCAAATCCTCGTACTCGCTGCGGTAGAGGATGCAATCATTAGGGCATGCATGTATCTTCTGCACCTCTAACCCTAGAGGGCAGACAGCCTTCTTTGCTTTGTACGTACTCTCGGGCAATTCGTTGTCCTTTGGAAGCATATTCTTTATCATTACCAGCAACTTTCCAAATCCCTCGTCAGATACACCATTCTCTGCCTTCCATTGCAGCAATTTCAGTGTGGTGCCCAACTTTTTCTTGTCACCTACGCAATTCAGGTACAACAATTTTTTGTGATCCTCTAACATGCGCTGCAACTTCTTCTCCAAATCACTTGCGCAGTTTCTCTTTGCATCGGCAATGGCCCGACCTAGATCATCAACGGGCTCATCTAATGCCTCTTCTTCAGCTTCTTCCCGCATTGCCGGCTCAGCTTCTTCCCGCATTACCGGCTCAGCTTGTTCCCTCATTGTTGTATCATCGTATTCAGGGAACCCATGGGCAGGATAACTGTCGTCGTCTCTTCTTCTTCATTGTCTTCCATCATAACCCCTCTTTCTCCGTGCTTGGTCCAAACATTATAGTGGGGTATGAAACCGGACTCAAACAGGTGGACGTGAATGGTTCTTGACGTAGAGTAATTGTGACCATTCTTACAGCCAGCACATGAAGAAGGCATAAAACCATCCGCCCTCTTGTTTGCCTCAGCCGCAAGCAGAAAAGTATGCACGCCATTAATGAACTCGGGAGAGCATCGGTCATGGTACATCCATTGCCGGCTCATCTTCAATACACAGCACCGAAAACACCAAATTAATACAATACATAAAGTTCATACAACACTTAATGCAACAAACAAATAACTCTCTAACTAAAGAATTTAAATGCAACAACAAATGCGATCAAGATCGCAACTAAGGTAACAATTGATCCAACAGCATAATGATACCAAGCCTCACTATGAATGTCATATTTTCTAATCTTTCTAATCTTCAAGCACATTTTCTCCATCTTAATCTTGTGATCATCGACGACATCGGCAACATGCAACTCCAATTCCATCTTCTCCCCCTCAATTCTTTTCAATTTTTCTTTTAAATCCTTGTTTTCTCTTTCAACTAAATTTAACCTCTCGACAATAGGGTCGGTTGGAATTTCCGGTTCAACTACCTCCTACATACAAATATCTATGTCAGCTTGATGGGCATAATTTGTCATAAACACGAAATGCAACAAATAGTTTTAAAAGAGAATATACCACATCCGAATCATAATAAGGACAAGGGCCGACAGGGACGGATATCAAAACCATGGCACTATTTATAACAAACAACGTGCGGGTAAGATAATTATACGAGTAACTATATATTCAAATCACACAAACATCAATTTTTTATATAAAATTTCATGAACAAGAGGCTCACCACAAGGTGGTGTCGGCGACGGGACGGTGCGGGCGATCGATGGTGGTTACGACGGAGATTTAGAAGGCACTAAGTAAACCACACCTACGTATGCAAACTAAGTGTTATTTTAACCTCAATTTGCATAGAAATCAAATACTACCACATATAATTCCTCCCAAATTACTAAAACTCACAACTAATCACTATATAAACCAATGCAAGAGCTAATCTAGCAATGAGAGATGAAAGGACAAAGTTGCTAACCTTTGTGATCATTTGAATGGATGGGGGCCTGCAAATCTTGACAAATTTGGGGCAAATTTTGTGATGAACTCGAGAGGAAGAAGGGAAGAACAGAGGAGAGGGAGAGGGGAAAGGGGGAAGAACAGAGTGCTGGTGGACGAAGGGTTTATATAGGACGACCTTTAGTACCGGTTCGTACTAAAGGTGCTGGAGGGGCCCCACTCTGACAACATCCTGCCACAACTCTCATTAGTACCGGTTCGTGGCACGAATCGATGCTAAAGGTTCGCCACGAACCGGTACTAAAGATCTCCTCCCGCCTAGCCATTGAAACCGGCACTAATGGACACATTAGTGTCGGTTCTGTTATAAATCGGGACTAATGTGTCTCACATTTGACCCTTTTTCTACTAGTGTTCCCATCTGTCACCTACCGTTTGTACATCCTGGCAAATTCCGAAGACTACCGATGGATTGTTTTTGTTTTCTTAGAGAATACCCGAGGTGGGCAAGTCATGGAAAATAATCTAAGGAATGGTGTGTTTGGACCTGATTGGGAACCACCTACCCCATAGTTGGAATTCGATGTGGGAGAGGATTAGTGTCTGGTGAGTGCCTGAGTGGAGGTACCTGGGCATATCTCGGGTCATGCTAAAAGAAAGGCCGGTGCTGAAAACCCAGACCCGAGCCCAGTCCAGCCCAATCATCGGGCCTACTAAATCAGGCCCGAGTCTGAAAAAGCCCGACATGGCCTGGCCCGACCACAACTAGAATATCTTTTTCACAAGCCCAAGCCCAGCCCGATCTCCCCGCCAGGCTTAATTTTCAGTCCTGAACCTGGCCTGACGGCACGCTCAGGCTCAGCCCGGCCCGAAAACCCGAGTCGGGCTGTCCAGGCCGAGCTACCCATGACCAGGTATAGTGGAGACATGTCCCTCCGTAGATTGCAACCCGTAGGTTTAGAATCTTTGGCCCTTCGGGTCGGAGGAGTGTGCAGACTGGGAGACGAATCCTTTTCTCGCCCGCGCAGACCTCCGGGAACGACCTCATGGCCGAAGTTTGACAAATGTCCGGCTTCGTCATGTGGGCCGTTCGTCTGTCGGCAAGCACCGCGTGCTCGCTTTCCACTTCCCGCGACGACTTGGAAGACGACTGTCCTTGAGTGGCTGTGCGTCTCATGCGGCTCGATGGAAACACTTTGTGGTCTTCGGTTGGCCTTTTCTCTTCCTGAGATACCCTCCAAGAAAATGGTCTGCCGTCGAGTCCTTTTCTATTCTTTCACAGAAGAGAAACAGGATGTGTGCGGTGCGGTATATTTACAAGAGAAAACCCCGAATGAACTGGACTCGCCACAAAGCAGCTGTCGAGTGTTGTTCGCTGCTGCTGCTGTAATAGCACAGCATGGCGAACGTCGCCGAGCACGGCGTGCAGATGCCGGCGGATCCTCCCGCCGGCAAGGCCGCCGCAGCGCCAGAGATGGGGCTGAATCTTTTCATTCGCTTCGTCGCGCTGATCGAGAGGCTTGGCGACGCCTTGGGCACGCTGGCCTTCACCTGGGCCACCGTCGTCCTGCTCGGCGGCTACGCCAACTCAAACGACCTCGGCTCGGATTTCGGGGTCTTGACGGCCATTGTTTTCCTGGAAGCCTTGAGGTACGTATGCAGCTACTAGTCGCACTATAAATCATTCCTTTGTTACTTCTTTTTTCGGTGATTTTTGAAAGAGGAGGCAAAATGCTTGCTCATTCATCAATTAAGAGATGGTTGTTACAAAGCGGCCAAGGCCCGTATGATACAAAAGCCGTTACTTTTACTCATACGTTTCGTCCCCGCTAGGACTCAAACTTTTGCCTCATTCTTCAAAATGTTTAAAACGATTTGTCGTGTTTTCTTCTAAATCGACCAATTGGTGAGCATCAAGAGGGTCACTAATAAGGCCTTGCTAGGAGTGGCCAAGTGAGTCCAGCAATCATGAACGGAGTGGTGTTGGGAGAGAACAAGAGGTCGAGAGCGTGGAGACCCAACCAAGCTTTGACCAACCTCCAAACTCTCAAGGTGTAACGACATTTGAAAACAAGATGAGCACCGGTCTAGAACTCGCATTTACATCAGGACAAAGGCCACAATTTTGCCATGAATTGAGCATTGTAAGCCGACTTTGCTGAGTAACCCCCGCTAGGACAGAGCTTCCAAATGATGGTGTCTTGGCTCTCCTCAAAGAGAGTGATGTGTGATAGTTGTGACCAAAGCTCAATGAATTCCGTCATATGATTCCAGGACGGCCCATGGCGCATTTCAGTGGCTTTAGAACATCTCCAACAGGCGTCGAACATGCCGCGCGCAAAAAACAGCTTTGCCGCACGCCCATCGCCTGGTTTGACGCGGCACGCAGCGCTAACTCCAGCAGCCGCGCTAAGATGCAGCGCGCGCGCCGCTCCAGCAGCGCGCAAAAATGCAGCACCCGCGCTTATTTTTACAACATTTTTGGAAGCATAGATAAATATTAAGATAATAAAAAATGATAAATTGCATAGATAAAAAATGATACAAAGGTATTTTACATCGTTGCAACTAGATAGATAGTTCGAAAGCATAGATAGATAGAACTACGGTGCAACTAGATAGAAACTACTACGGCATACATAGATAGAAACTACTCCAAGTCGCTACCATCATCACCATCCTCGTCGGTGTTGTCCGAGGTATCGAGCCATATGTCGTCCCAACGTTCATCGTCTGACGTGAAGATCGACCTCCCACCTGCTTCAACGATATCGCACTGCGCACTCGCCAATACCTTCCGCCGACGCCGGTCCGCCCGCTCCGCGCGGCGCCTTGCCGTCCTCTCCGCCCAGTAGGCACGCTCGTCGGCGACGTCCTCCGGGTGGTGACGACGCCACTCCGCCATGGCTCGCTTGTCCTCCTCGGCGATGAGGAGGCGGCGGCAGCATCGAGCGTGGTCGGCACGGCCCATGTCGGTGATGAGACGCGGCGGAGGGGCGACGCGCTGCGCCTGCTCGCGCTTGAAGATGTCCCGGAAGTTCATCTGCGACCGGGGCCTATCCAAGCGCCACGCCGCCGCGTCGTACGCGCGGGCTACCTCGTACGCGCTCCGGAACGACCCGAGGCCGAGCCGGGCGTCGCCGGACCGGATCTCGGCGGAGTACCGGCCGTTGGGGCGCTCGCGGACGCCGTGGTAGCCCGAAGAACCCCGGCGGCGCGGCGGCATGGTGGCGCGGTGGTGGCGCGGAAAGCGGCGAGGTGGCGAAGCGGCGAGGATGCAAGGGGAGGGCGCGTGGCTGTGTCTGTGCGCGTGGCGAGCGCGGCATTTTATAGGCGCGCGTGAAGCGGCGCGCCAAATCTACCGCGCCGCGTGCTGCTTTCTCCCCCGCGCGCGCAAGCGCTTCCCACGCGCGGTAAGTTCCCGTCACCGCTGGAGCGCGCGGAACCAGCCGGCGCGCGCTAAAACCAAATTTTACCGCTCGGGCGCGCCTTTTGTCGCACCTGTTGGAGATGGTCTTAATCCAAGCATCCTCGTGCATGGACAAACTGACCTTTATGAAAAAGGGTTTCCCCCGCTTTATATTATAAAACACAAGCGCCAAGCATCCAACAATAACAAAGGTTCAAGTCAAAGGCACAAAAAAAGAGTAGTAATGGTTCAGCTGGGGGCGCGGCCAAACAAGCCCCAAGAAAATAAAAGAGGATCTAATCAGGTTCCGAGGGTGGCGGCGTAGACGGAGGCGCCAACACGGCGGCAGTGGAGCGAAGACCTAGATGATGGCATCAATGAAGTCGTGGTTGCGCCGCTTGCTAAGCAATTTCCATAGCTGTAAAAAAATCACACATTTTGAAAATGGCATCAATCACACGGCGAGGAATTATGTGCTCGATGACCAACTTATTGTGAACATTCCAAAGGGTCCAAGTAAGGGTACCCATGGCTACTCAGGGATGCCTAATAGTCGGGAAACTAAGAATATCCCGGAACATGTCTGGGAGATTATCATGGCACCACGTCCCTCCAACTACTTCTCGGAGGCAACTCCGTAGGAATCCGCTACCAGGCAACGAAAGAAAATATGGTTGGAGCCTTCCGGTACTCCACACAGAAGGAAGAGCCCATCACCTGGGCCATTACGCTTTAGCACTTCAGTGCCCGAGGGCAGATGGCCCCGGACCCATTGCCACAGGAAGACAGATCATCAGTGGTAATTTAATCTCGCACAAAACCATAAGCTCGATGGGACCCGGACTAGCCAAAATGACTTGATATAAGGACTTAGTGGAAAATAACCCATTCGGCTCGAGATGCCACACAAGGGAGTCCGGCTCAAGAGACGAAGTGTGCAATGTAATGCATTCCAACAACTCGCCCCATTGTTCCTGCTCGAGCGCCCCAAAGGTGCGCCGGAAGGCAATAGAGCCAATGTCATCTAATGCAGCGCCCACCGTAAGATGTGGGCGGGTGCAAATCGAGAATAACACATAGAACCTTTCCGCGAACGGTCTGGTTCCTGACCATCTATCTAACCAGAATAGGGTATTAGTGTCGGATCCCATAGTAATCGAAGTTTTGACTGCCAGAACTGGGATCCCCCAATTCCGGCGGTGAAAGCTAGAGGTTGACCACGCAAGTATTTTGCGCGGATAATATCCAGCCAAAGCCCGCCAGCGCCCGTCTCAATGCGCCATAGCAACTTAGCGAGAAGGGAAATATTCATTCGCTTCCAGGAGATCACCCCAAGGCCACCCTGGTCCTTGAGTTTGCAGATCTCAGACCACTTGACCATGTGGTATTTCTGCCTATCGCCTTCCCGAGCCCAATAGAACCGGGATAGATACTTGGCAATCTCTTGATGAAGGGATTCATGCAAGCTATAGAATCCCATGAGGTACATTAGTAGGCTAATAAGGGATGCGTTCATCAAACCTACACGCACTGCCTTGGAAAGCCACCGTACTTGCCAAGGCTCCACTTGGTGTTGAAGCTTGAAAATCATAGGGCAGAGGTCCTTCTCCTGAAGGCGGACATCACTAATCGGCATGCTGAGGTAGGTCATTGCGAAAGATCCCAGGCGACAATTAAGGCGGTTAGCTATGCTGAAAGCCTCCTCCGTGGAGTATCCGAGCACCATCACGTCGCTTTTCGCTAAGTTAATAGTGAGACCCAACATCTCATGGGAGCAGAGTAGGAACTTGAGGTGCATGATATCCTCCTCCGATCCCTCCGCCATCAGTATTGTGTCGTCAGCATACTAAAGGTGGGTTATTCCCCCATCTCCAATGAGGTGGGAACAAATACCCCTAAAGTGGCATGCACGCCTGGCCAAGTCCAAGATTGTCGCCAAAGCGTCTACCACTAGGTTGAAGAGGAAGGGTGAGAGGGGGTCGCCCTGTCGTACTCCCTGACCCGTGGGGAAATACGGGCGGACCTCCCCATTTATATTGATAGCCGTGCGTCCACTTGTGACCAGCTCCATCACACGCGCAACCCAATGCGGGTCAAAGCCGCGTTTCAGCATCACTTCCCGAAGGAAGGATCAATGCACCGAGTCGTAAGCTTTATGGAAGTCAATCTTGAAGAATACCGCTGGAAGGTGTTTATGCTTGACTTCATGGATTATCTCGTGGAGAACAAGGATCCCATCCAAAATATAATGGCCTTTAGTAAAGGCCGACTGGTTCGGATGATGTATCCTAGGAGCAATAATGGCCTCCCAAGTGGCGTACCCCTTAGCCAGTATCCGAAAGATCACGTTGAGAACCGTGATTGGCCGAAACTGTCGAATATCTGAAGCTCCTTGTATTTTGGGAATCAAAGAGATGGTCCCATAATTAAGGTGTGGCACATCAAGAGTTCCTCTAGAGAATTCGAGGAATAGAGCTAGGACGTCATCCTTCATGGTAGACCAGAACGCCTGAAAAAAGTGAACTGGGAGGCCGTCGGGGCCAGGGGCCGATGCAGGGTTCATCGACTTAACGACGGTCTCGATCTCCGCAGCCTCGAATGATGCTAGAAGCAACACATTCCCCTCTAGTGAGACCTGCTGGTGTGCTGCCCAGATGAGGTCCGCTAGGGCAACACCCCCTCTTGGTCGCCCAACAAACAGCGATTTATAGAACCCATCTACATGGATCCGACGTCCGGATCCTGAAGCATCCTATGACCATCCCATTTAAGAGGGATGGTGCCACGCCTACGCCTACCATTAGCGATGACCTGGAAGTAGGCAGTGTTGGCATCGTCAAAGAGCTCCTACTTCCGGGACCCCTGCTGGCACCAATACTCCTCCCCTTTGGAGTAGATATCCATGAGTGCGTCCTACAAACTGACCATTCAATTCTTGTGCTTACAGGCCGTGTAGATAAGAGGTGCTCATCTTTAGGCTTCTGACCATTCAACCATGGGGCGTCCCAGAATGGAGTCCTCTCTCCATTGCCAGCAATGGTGGTGGCGAGAGCAAAAAAATGGGCCATGCCATCCTCATCAGAAGGGTTGCCAAAACACCCAAATCTTTGATGGCTCACACCAAGGCCATTGCAACCAAAGAGCTCTACCAAACTTGTCAAGATGCAGAATATTGAAGCCCCCAAGGTGGGTTGGACGGTAGACGACTTCCCAATTTACCTTGCACTTGCCACCCGTCACCTTAGCGGTCCCCACCCAAAGGAAGGCGCGCTCGATCTTGGCAATGCTTTTGAGGACAGATGAGGGGACAATCTGCGGCATAAGGTGGTGGATGACCTGAGAGGTGATGACTAATTTAACAAGCGCTCTACAGCCCACCGAGGTGATGTGCATACCCTCCCAAGGCACAATTTTCTTAGAAATTTCGTCCTCGACGTATTGGAAATCCACCCGCCTAAGCTGCCAAACAGAGAGAGGGAAGCCAATGTATCTCATGAGGAAGGATGAACGCATGACGAGCAACCCTTCAAGGATGGCATCCAAGTCCACATGTCTACATCGAATAGGCACCACCGAGCTCTTGTGAAAAATTGTTTGTAGTCCCGTCACCTCACCGAATCCCTTGAGAATGGGGGTAAGGTTTTGACTGTCCTCTTTATAAGGTGCCACAAAAATAGCCACGTCATCCACAAATAGTGAGGTCAGAAAGATGGTTCCACGGTCTCTAATCTTATTAAGAAGACCAAACCTCATGGCCGAGTCGAGGATCTGCTGAAGCAGGTTGATGGCAATAACAAAGAGTAGTAGGAGAGCAGGTCTCCCTGCCTAAGACCAAGGCCATGGGAGATGGGTGAGCCTGGAGTCCCCATTGAGGAGAACATGTGAGGCGGAGGTCCGTAGAAGTGCAATGGTCCAATCGTGAAATCTACTATGGAAGCCTTTCCTCTAAAGGATGTCTAGAATGAATTCCCAATGCACCTAGTCAAAAGCTTTCCTAATGTCATGCTTGAAAAGGAGCGTTGCGGTCTTGTTTCTATGAAGACGGCGCGTGAGATTCCGAACATGCATGAAATTATCACGGATGCTTCACCTTTTGATGAAGGTACTTTGGGTGTTGGAGACGATGATGTTCATATGAGGGGAGAGCCTGGTTGTAAGCATCTTGATTATCTTGGCTCTTGCATGGATGAGGATAATGGGTCTAAACACCGTATGTCCTCCACCGCATCTTTCTATGGCAAGAGAAAAATATTTGTGGGGTCGAGCAAATAAAATTTATCAACTTAAGGTTTGCAAAGTTGTGTTTTACATTCATCACCTCCACCTTGATGACGCCCGTTTTTTTACGAGAAAAGTATACTTTTCATTTTTCAATTCTTGACGAAGTCTAGATTTGGTCCCTCAACTCCAAAACCGGATAACTTGCACCCTTAACTACTAAAACCAGACAAGATACATCCTTAGTCACGGTTTTGATCGGTTTTGGTGTTGTTCGACCCCAGTTTTGACCGTGTCGATTCAAATTCACGTACCTTTTCCAATTCCGCTTAATGTTTTCCATGTTCGCGTACTTTTTTCAAATCCCTGGATATGTAAAATTTACGTGAATTTGAGTCAGCACCGGTCAAAACCGGGGCCAGTCAGCACCAAAACCGGTCAAAATTGTGACCTGATGTCTACTACGCAATTTGTTCTTGTAAACTTGTGTTGGGCCTCCAAGCGCAGAGTTTTGTAGGACAGTTGCAATTTTCTCTCAAGTGGATGACCTAAGATTTATCAATCCGTGGGAGACGTAGGATGAAGATAGTCTCTCTCAAACAACCCTGCAACCAAATAATAAAAAGTCTCTTGTGTCCCAAACACACCAAATACAATGATAATTTGTATAGGTGCACTAGTTCGGCGAAGAGATGGTAATAGAATCGTAGTAATGATAGTAGATATTGATTTTTTTAATATGAACAATAAAAAACAGCAAGGTAGCAATTGATAAAATGGAACACAAACGGTATTGCAATGCTTCAAAATGAGGCCTAGTGTATGTACTTTCGCTAGTGCAATCTCTCAACAATGCTAATATAATTGGATCATATAATCATTCCTTAAAGTGCATTTATAGAATCACTCCAAAGTTCCTACCTAGCGGAGAAAGAAAAAATTGTTTGTAGCTATTCTTTCCGATCGATCTATTCAAGAGTTTGTACTAAAATAACACTAAGTTATTCTTTCCAATCGATCTATCAAGAATTCGTACTAAAATAACATTAAGTTATTTTTTCCGATCAATCTATCAAGAGTTCGTACTAAAACAACACCAAAAGCAAATTCAGATTCATAATACTCAATCCGACACAAAGAACCTCAAAAAGTGCCCAAAGATTTCTATCGAAGAAACAAAAGACGAGAACGTGTATCAACCCCTATGCATAGATTACCCCAATATCACCTTGGGAATTCACGAGTTGAGTGCCAAAACATATCTCAAGTGAATTAATATAATACCCTATTGTCACAACGGGTATTCATATGCAAGACATATATAAGTGCTCTTAAATCCATAAAAATATTCAATCCGATAAAAACGAAATCTCAAAAAGAAAAACTTAATTCATCACAACAAGATAGAGAGGGAGAAACACCATATGATCCAACTATATTAACAAAGCCCGCGATACATCAAGATTGTGCCATCTCAACAACACGAGAGAGAGAGAGAAAGATTAAACACATAGCTACTGGTACAAACCCTCAGCCCCGAGGGTGGACTACTCCCTCCTCATCATGGTGGCCGCTGGGATGATGAAGATGACCACCGGTGATGATTTGCCCCTCCACAGGGTGCTGGAACAGGGTCTAGATTGGTTTTTCGTGGCTATAGAGCTTTGCGGCAGCGGAACTTCTGATCTATCGACTCCCCTAGGTTTGTAGAATATTTGGGAATTTGTAGGGCCAAGAGGCAGTGCGGGAGGCCACTGAGGTGGGCCCCCCAGGCGCGCTCTGGTGGGTTGTGCTCCGCTCTGAGCTCCCCTCTAGTATTTCTTTGGCCCACCGGGTGTTTTCTAATTCAGAAAAAATCTCCAAAAAGTTTCACTGCTTTTGGATTCCGTTTGGTATTGATTTTCTGTGACGTAAAAAACAAACAAAAAACAACAACTGACACTTGGCACTATGTTAATAGGTTAGTCCTAAAAAATGATATAAAGTTGCTACAAAATGATTGTAAAATATTCAAGAATGACAATATAACAGCATGGAACGATCAAAAATTATAGATATGTTGGAGACGTATTAAGACCAGGTGTCCGGTTCATTAGTTGAGGGTGCGAGTTGTCCGGATTCAGAATTGAGGGACCAAATCTAAAGTTCACCAAGAATTGAGAGACGAAAAGTATACTTTTCTCTTTTTTACTAAGGGACGTCTCAGACTTGTTCTCTCTGCCTCTCTTCCATCTCTTCCCTGCTCCTCCGCTTCGGTTCCCCTCTCCCTCCGTCCTTGCCGGCGGCGAGCAGGGCGAGGGTCCAAAAATCTTACAATGGCATGAAAATGTAACTAGCCTGAAAACTGGAAGAAAACTTTTGGAACTTCAGAGTTAGTTCACTTATATTTCAATAGCTAGGGCATTGTTCGAGAATCAAACAGGAGACAATACTCTAAAGTATAGGACAAAAGAAGCAATGGCTACAACCAATAAAGGAGCTCTTTTTCTACAAGAATAGAACTACTACGGAGTACAGAATGAAACCAATCTCTCAGTGGTACCGTAGTATATAGAGTAGGTCTCAAGATGAGAATGTGCAAAAAAAACGTTGAGTCACAGCTCGGACGTTCCGATCAGACAACGACGGGGGTCTCGAACCTTTACGTGACCCACAAAGAAGCAAACCAAGAAGGCTCAAAAGTGTCGGTAGAGATTTTTATGCTCAGAAGTGTCGGTGCTAACAGATGATGTATCAAGGAGGATTGGATCGATAGTCCTGGAACAAATGAAACGGGGTTCTGACCCATAGAATATGGGTTTTTTCTTTGAGAATGAATAACTCTAAGGAGCTTGATAGCAACGGGAGATAAATTCTTCGAGGTACCGGGGCTTGGGAAACTCAAACTTTGGGGTGGCTACAAAGTGAATTTTGAAGACTTCAGTTTATGATTTGTTCTTGGAGTTCAAACCAACGTATTTTGTTGGTTCCCTTCTTCATAGTATGGTTGCCATAAACTCAATGTAAATCTTCATTCACCAAAGTCCTATAAATAACATTCTACAAGCTTTAGGAAAACGACAACTTGAAAAGTTGTAGGTAGGGGTCATGAAAACACAGACAAGTGCATGGGCATATGAATATATATATAGCAATTTGGACGAATATATCTTACAGCAATAAAACACACGTCAACAAGCTATAAGCAATTAACACCGTGAAGTGATTACATAGTTATGGGGGGCACCTTCCAAGGGGTGATTTCTTTTGAGACTGTGGAAACTTAACTGGAAGTTATGGGGGGGACTCCTTGGATCAAGTTCTTCATCTAGTAGGTGTGTCAGAACCGTCGGTGGGGGTGGAAAAACTCACGAGGTGGGGTTGCATCATGCCCCAGATACATGCTATGTGACCAATCAAAGAAAACCATGGGTCACCTCCTTACAGACTATCCTTTCTGATGCACCTAATGGCATGAGGTGCTCTCGTGGATTCCATCCTCCTATCGGTTGCCCATCTTCAGTGAGGACTTCGTGGAGTCAGGCCACCCATTCCACCCCTACCACCATGAGGAAAGGCACATCATCAGTGATCATGCTCATGGCCTACTGTGATTTGGAAAGTAGTTGTCTTTGACGCCGAGCAGCCCAAGCTCGCTAGCCTACTTGATATGATTAAAATTGAGGCACAATCATGGGCAGAAACAGGATCAGAGTGACCTGCAGAACTACTACCGATGGTGCCTAGTGACGGTGTCCTGGATTAGGGGGTGCACGTACGCCTGCCAGTCATAGGTCGAGCCGAGGAACCGTCGACAACTGAAGAATGGGCTACAACTACCCTGACCCTCGACATACTCAAGATGGAATCCTCCGAAGACTTGGCGTACACTTCAAGGCATATTTGAGTGATTGGCATGTTATCTCTAGTAGTAACCGACATACTTATAACCCTAAATACCTTGGGCGCCTATATAAGCTGAGGGGTTTAGTCTATAGAGGCACGCTTTCAAGACTTAAGAGGTTACAACTCATCCATACGATCTCGAGGTAGATCATCTATACTTTGTACCTCATCCACAATAAATACAATACAAGCAGGACGTAGGGTTCTACCTCTTCGAGAGGACCCGAACCTGGGTAATATGTCCCCTTTACTTCCTATTCACCATCGTGCCAAGATCGCCAGTTCAGTACCCCCTCCCCGAGATCTGCCCGTTTTAGCACCCACACCTAGCCCTTAGGAGTGTAGTGTTGTGATTTGGGGTGTGGCCTTTCCTTGGGCTTGTACATAACTCTTTCCTTGGACTCTCAAAAAAGGGTCCCAAATTTGGCAATTGTCACTCTGATTTAGATACAAGCATGCCGCCTTTGCTTTGTTCATTGTATGTTACCTTTTTTGTCTAACTATACCCCATACACATGTGCTTCAGGATGTTCAGCCGCAACAACAGGCTTGATTACCAATTGTTCTTCCGCAGTAGAGGTGCTTTCAGATCTCTTGGCTTGAATGAGCTGATCTCGCTCATATGCTTCTTCAATGTTCTGATGGGCATAATTGATATATGGGGCAATCATGAAATAGTAGTGATACTGGCTTTGTCGGTGGCAGTAATTGTGATCGTTCCAATTCTATGTCCAGAAGCTGCAATTCCACCCATGTGTGATCCGCTACGCCGTGCGATCTCATTATGGCGCCCAATGGTTGCAATCCTACTGCTTTGTCCCTCTGTACTGCATAGGGTCTATGAAAATTTCAACAGTCAAAGACTTGGCTCAATTGCCTACTGCACAGTGTTCTTGGTAATATTTGTGGTAGTGCTCCTACTCACAATCAGCAGGCTGCGGTTCCCAAGTATTGTCAAACTAGCAGACTGTGTTCTTGGCAGCAAAATAGCACTTTGGCATCGAGTTATTCTGAACTCGTGCATGTTTGTTGCGTCAATAATTTCTGTTCAAAGATTTAACCTTGCGATGGTCATATTTGCTCTAATGATAGCGCCACTGGGCAACCTCCAGATTCCAGCAGCAGCATTGCGCATTGGGCTGGCAGTGTGGCGCCTTATAGTTATACGACAGGACTACAAGCAAAACCTTGAGAGCAGGACAAACCTTGAGCCATCTCTCATCATCTTTTATGTGATGGTGCTTGGACAAGGATTACTCTACATTGTTGCCGCCATCCTTGAGATGTTTTCATTCATCTTACAAAGATCCCTGATCCATCGTGTTGGGTTTAGAGGTCCCTCTGAAGTGCAATATGTCAATTTGTATTATGCATATGCCTTCGACAGATGCATGGAAGGTTCTATGCTTGCTCCAAAGAAGACCAGCCTCATCATATTTGCAATGGATTCTTTGAAGTCAGACTCACCCAAGATGCAACTCTATGGGCTTAAGATGCTACACAAATTTCTGAAAAAGGAGCCCCTAAAGACTAAAGCCACGTTAGAACTCACCACTTACACAAAGACAGTGACCTGCTTGATCAGCATGTTGGGCTGGACGAGTGAAGTGGATAGAGATATTAGAACATTTGCTGCGAAAGTCACGGCTGAGCTCGCTGATAACCTTAGAGTTGTCCATATACCTGGGGCAGTGCAGCTCATAGCCTCACTTTTGGACACTATTCACAGAGAGAATATAAAGAATCCGTTTTTGGACATTGGTAGCCCTGAGCCAAAACAAGACAACCTGATTCAGCGAGTTAGCGGAAATGAACAGACATCCTCACTGCTTAAATGGTTGAAACAGATGGTTGTTTACTGTTTGATTCCAAGAGAGGAGCCAACAACTTACACGGACGAACAAAACACCCATATACTCGGATACTGGAGACAGACTACAGAACGTCCATCTGTTCTAGAGGAGGAGCCATCGACCGACCAGGATCTTCTCTCTGTACAGGGCATGTTCATTCTTCAAAAGCTTGCTAGCTTTGATCTGGAGAATGGTATAGAAATCAGTAGAGTGACTGGCCTCATCTCAAAGATTGTAGAGTTCACAAGCAACATAACTGTCATGACAAATATTAGTGAGACACACAAGACACTGCTGAAACTTTCATCTTTGAAGTTGCTGGCAAGACTTTCAAGTACTAAAGGGAAATTTGGTGTAACTTTGCGTCAGAAAATTACAGAACATCCCTTCATTTTGAGCAACCTTGCAGAGATCTTGGACAATAGAGGGAGCAGTCATGAACTTAGGGAGCTCACAACAGAACTTCTTAGAAACCTTGCCATGGAGGAAAATGTGAAGGAGGAGATCGGACAGATCCCCGTGATCATTAGCAGGTTGATGGATGCATTTCTCAGCCAAGGTACACCCTCAAGTGCAGATTCAGATCACTTGCTACGAATGATCTCCGGGCAAGCATTGGCAGTACTGGCAATGGAGAGTGCCAACAACTGCTTGATTATGTTAGCAGAACCAGGGTACATGTTTATCAAGGAACTAACACTTATGATCCATAGTGACAAGTACAGGTATGTAGCATCAAGCCTGTTGCGGAATATGTGTGTGCATGCTCGATCTGAGCTTCGCAACTCTGACCTGAAGGAAATTTCCTACATTCTGAGAGAGGTGAGCCCCACAAATATAAGCTACATGTGCAATATTAGAGGCATATAGTGTAACTTACAATTTAGAAAGTTACTGCAACATTTCCCTTCTGATGTCTGATGATAATACATTTACTCAAGTAAATAGATGCCAACATCATAAATTACAACGGTTAATTATGCTTGCTACACACAACACAACTAAATAAATGGACGGCAATGTCAACCACTTAAAAAGAACTTGTAAATATTACTGAAGTTTAATCATGGCTTACATAGCTTATCCATTTCCACTATAGGTGCTGGAAGGAATAATGGATGCAGAAGGGACAGAACTGGAGGTCCTTATTGGTCTTAGTTCACAAATATGTAATGTCATTCCAGAAGACTTTGCGAGAGAGCTTGAACATGGTCAGATTAAGGATAGGTTTATAAAGAGGCTTGTCCATGCACTTAACTCAAATATGATACCCACTGCTCATTGTCTTGGCTTCAGGAGGGTGATAGTTGAACATGCCATATACATGATGGAATCCAATCTGGTCTATACTACCTGTTTCAAGAACTGTTGGATGATGGAAGCACTGCTAATGGTAGAGCGTAAACCTTCAAGGGCTGAAAACTACAGGTTCTTCTTGGGTGATGCAGGACTCATGAAGCACAACATACCTCTATGCGCTCTTGTGGCTAGAGCAAAAGAGCTGATGGGCCATTAGTAGCTACGAGGCATCAGAAGTGTCAGTTGAGCATGCATTTATAAGATATTGTACTACTGGTCTATACTGGGACTTTACATTTGCTCGCCATAGTGGTGAGTTATTCATTGCAATCCAAGGATATCCCATGAAATTTGACAAGTGGACATTGTGTGCCACGATGCAGCCAGCGGTTAACTTAAATAATGGCGGTGTTAGTGTTGTAAAACCATGGATATATGAAAGATGATGAATCTGCTTTGTGATTGAATATGAAATGACATGGCAGTTGTGCATTGTCAGGGTGTGAGGCTTCAACACCAACTCATGGTATTTAGAACTTTAAGCCTTATAACGGGTATTGTTTGGCACTGGTAAATGGTGTAGTGACTGAGTGCTCACGAGGCAACGACTTCAGTCCAGATCCTGTACACTCATTTAACTGGCACTGATCTTCTAAGAGACGCGAGGGGTCTTACCATAAACGATTTTTTAAACTAAGAACGCACCATGTAGTAGCATGCTAACATTTGTGGTTTACTCGAAACCAGAAAATTTCTGCTTCCTACTCCATCTCATAGAGTAGATCAGAAATTTTCATGGAGTAGATCAGAAATTGACCATTAACTGAGCACTACAGTATAGAGTACCCATCTCATAGAACCACAAACTGACGAACTGAACCGACCTATGTCTACAGTGCATAGCCATATTTGAGAAGAGTTAGCGCCAGGCGACTTCCAGGGTCGTCAGAGCCCGGATCTCCGGCGGCACGCAGCCTCAGGCCGGAGATCAATCGGAGACAAAAGGGGATTATTAACCGGAGGCGAGAGGGCGAGTGCACCTGTCGAATTAGAAGGGGGTTCAAAGCTGGGACTCCGCACCGCCGAGCAATTCGTAGCCCTGCCGGAGATCCGGAGGCGCGCCGCGTCCGGCTCATCGGCGCAGCCGTCGCTGCCGGCAGCCGGCCACCGCTTTGAAACAAAAAATTGGCGAGAAGGAGGAAGCCCCGTACAGTGATATGTTTTTTTTTTTTGAGACATCCGTAAAGTGATATGTGCCGAGCCGTATGTGCCCAGCCGTTTGGGCCCCTCTGCGCATGCGTAAGCCCAATCAGGCGGCCCATTTTAATGCCGTCCATTCAAAATCTGTGCGCGCTTCTTTGTCTTCGGAGGATTCAGGGCATTGCCGTCCGTATGGTTCCAAAGTTCCAACTTCCAAGCTTTGATGAAAGAACACTAGACAGTGATGATGTACTGAAGACCTGAAGTTCGTCGAATACAAATGGTCAAGAACTGTAAACTGCTGTGACGACATTGCAGTTGCAGACCCACAGCCCCCACACATGACACGTTTGCTGCTCAATCTATAGGCAATCTTTCGAGTCCATTCGAATAGGATATAACCAAATACCATCATCATCAAAGGCATGCGGCGTCTTTGTTTATGAAGAATCAACTTCTTGTACTGCGTTGGCAGGTCAGAGGGGCATCTGCCGTGGGGTGGGAATGTTGCAGCGGCGTGTAGGGGAATAGGGGTGCGGTGGGCATCGGCAGCAAGAGGTGGCAAGCGGCAGCGGGGAAGGAGGTCTTCTGATAGCAAACAAAGGCGTCATGTTTGCCGAGGCGATCCGTTGGGAATTCTTCATTTTGGAATAGGAACATTTGATTTATCTGCGGGGTGTTTGTACAGTAACAAGAACCCGAACAAACTATAGAAGAAAACTGTGAGAAACGGACTTGAGTATCTATGTGTCTTGCTTAGGCATAACATTGTGGAATCTGTAGTAGCGTTGTCAGGCTGTCTCTCCAGGCTCTTGTTCACACCCTCGGATGTTGAGGTTCTGTTTACACGAGGATAGATAGATAGTAGCAAAATACCCACTCAGCACCAAATACAGCGTTTTAGGCATGAAAACAGCCACCAATTTGATAGAGATTACAAGATTATGTTTTAGGACGTCATTCTGCCATGGATCATGAAAAAAAATGTCATATGGCCGGCTGTGTGCATCAATCGATTGGCGCGAGAGTACAACCTCGGTCTTTTTTTCAAAAAAAAGGAAGCAAGGGCCCTGCATGTCTGAATCTGGACCCAAGTCCTGCCGTCCAACCCCGCCTCTCCTCTTTGGCAACTTCAACGCGCAGTTCACGCCCCCTCCATATCTGCATGACTCAAAACAGACATGCAAAATTGTATCATCAATTCATCATACAAATCTTGTTTTGAGAATAATTTATCATACACTTCAATCAGGATAAAAATGTAAGCATCAACCACCGACTAGCCATACACTGACCTGCTTGTCGAGGTCCCAAATCGCGTCGTCCGCTTCCTCCCGCGTTGCCATGGTGACGAAACCGAAGCCCCGGGAGCGCCAACCCGCTCCTCCGTAGTCGTAGATGACCTCGGCATCGACCACATCGCCGTACCTGCTGAACAGCCGCTTTAGCCGAGAATCGTCCACTTCGTAAGGCAGATGACCCACGTAGATTTTGACGGCCGTCGAAGATCCGGACCAGCGGGGAGAACGTCTGTCTTCGGTCCGGGCAGTTCTAGAAGCACCTGCCTTGTTCACAGTCATAAGCCTGCCATCCAGCTTCTGAAATGTCCACATTCAAGGCAAGTCAGGGGATTTTCTACATTAGCATATGAGTTACACATGATGGTGAACTCAATTAGTAGGTATCAACTACAAGAAACGAATTGCATCAAAGGACGTTCATGTAAATACCATGTGAATGAATCAGAAAGTATAGTAGTAAACCTAAGTTATTAGAACGAAGAGGCCGATTAGGCTGGCTTCAGATATGGGTGCTCCCCAAATCAACAACCAAAAAGGGCCCTGCCATGCACTATATCCAAACTAAGAATGATATCCTGGGAGCTGCTCATTATCATTCCATTCATCCCATGAGAAATCTAGCTCAACTATGTTCAGAAAAGTTATAGGAAAATGGCCCCATCAAGTTATCATGTATATCAAATATACTCACACTGCCATGGAATATCTCCACAGCCTTCTCAGCCTGCTCAACGGTACTCATCGTGATGAATCCGAACCCACGGCTCTGGCCTGTTTCCTTGTTGTAAATGATCTGCACAGCCGGAAAGTAGAAATGTGTTTTAGAACAAAGAATAAGCATATGCATATCCTGATATTGTCTAACTGCCTCCCAATAATGCTGATGGACAAAAACAATACCAATGAAACAGATCGCATAAAACATGGATTGCCTAGAGAGATGAAGAAGCAGTGTATGCTGTCTTCATAGGAAAAGCATGTAAATGTTTTGGAGTTTATTAAGAAAGTAAGACTGCACGCCACAACAAACTAACGAGTAATGCCCAATCCAAGTGACAAGATACACATAAATCTGATAATAGCTTCTAACTACCAGCCTCAACACACAGGAAAGTCATCCTCTGAAACACCATAAGAAATTGCGGGGCCAATTTTAATTGTGTATACCCTGTAAATTGATGGAGCTACAATTAAATGGGAAGTCTAGAGTGCCTGGTGTTCATACAGTAGATGCAGGGCCAATTGTAGTTATGCACACATTATTAAGGAACCAGGATCTTCAGACACCTTTTTCACATATCGGACAAGGACAATGAAGAGCTAAGAAGGCTCACCTCCGAGGACTCGACGGTTCCGGCATACTTGAAGAGCTGGGGAAGGTACTCACTCTCGGTGTCATAGGGTAGGTTCCCAACATACACTGTGGCCTCCTCATCGGGCTCGAAGTACTCCCCATCGTCCTCCGATGTGTGCTCCTCTGATGTGCACTCCTGCTGACGTCCCAGTGACGACGTTGTTGGGTACAGAGCATTCGAGTATCTTTCTGGATAAGATGCTGCCAGACTATTTAACTTGGACAGCTGCCTCAGAGTTTTCCACTTTGTTTCCTTGTCCGTAGCATGACAATGATCATCATTCAAGAGACCTTTATCCCAATTCTTGCATGGAGCTGGAGCATCGCAGACAAAACAGTAGCACTGCATTTTGGAAAACAGTAACAAAATCGCATTAAAAACCTCCATTTTATCCTTACTGTAAACACTGTATTATTGAGATATGGTCAAGAGCATGAGCCATGAGGAGATGAAAATGTTTGCTAGTTACCTTGCTGCAATGCTTCACGTGCAAAGTAGTGCTGAAGGGAAATTCAGAACATGAATGTCGCGCGGGAGGGAAGTCCCTGCATGCTATCTGCAGAAACATAGCCAATGCCAATAAATAAATGATCAAGGGAATGGTATACTGCAGGCAAACTGTAGTAGTATAATCCCTATGAAGAAGCTCCAAAATTATCTTTGTCGAATTTGAAATGAAGTCAAAAACCACGGAAACTCGTACTGTATACAGTAAGAGCAGGTTGACATGGAACAGTGCATCTATTTAAGCAGACATCTTTTACTACATTAGACAGAAAAAAACAGACATCTTTTTGGATGAATCCAGTGATGCATCTTTAACCAGTTTGATACTATTTGGATCAAAATTAAATGAGCAGCTTGCTCATCTCTACACTACACATATATAGCCTACATACGAAGGTACTGCTTCTTCTATGGATCGTTCAAAACGGGGGGAAACAAGAAACAAATACCTGGCCTTTCACCGCGACAATCTCCAGCTCATCCGAGGCAGCCCCCTTGTCACGCGCAATGGCGACGGGCCTGTCGGGGTCGCCGTCGAGGACCACGCAGTCTTCATCTCCTCCGTCAGCCCCGCCGACGCCGTCGGACCCGCCCTTCTTCCGGGGTGGCTCGGGCGAGTCGCCGATGATCACGACGCGGTCGAAAAGTTTGGAGACCCACCCGAGCGGCCCGGCGGAAAGCCTGCGGAAGCTCTCCTCCTCGTCGGAGCTGAGGTCCACCACATCGCGAGCCAGCCCCATCCGATCCCCCAACCCTCCCAGAGAGAGCTCAAACGCGGCGGCTCTCCTGCCTCCTGGGTACGACTACAGAGACAGGTTCCCCAAATGGCCAAATCGCCCTTGCAATGCAGCACCAGCTCGACCGTCGACCGGCGGAGGGCTGGTGTGACGCCGTCGCCGCCGCTCAGCGACTCAAGGGTTCTATTACCGGAGGGACGTGGGGAGGGGCAAAGGCAGGTACGGCGAACGAAATGGGCGTAGGCGGCGGCGGCGGCGGGAGGGGAAAGTGGAAGCCGCTGCCCGAAAGCCGAAGATTTTGGAGGAGAAGAGCAGAGCAGCACAGTAGTATCCTTGTTGGTTGGCGGGACCCACACGTGGGAGGCGGTCTTTGAAATTTCGAATTTTGTTGTTGTTGGTCTGCTTTCGCCCGCCCGACCGCTCCGGTCTTTGAAATTTCGAATTTTGTAGCGGGGTTCTGGCAGTTAACTATGTAATTTGACAATTAATATGTCAGTTGTTCTGCATTACGGGGTACGTCATCTCTACTTTTTTTTGAAAGAGTCGTTTGTAGACGGCTCATCGTGAGGTTTAGAACAAATGACATATTAATTGTCAAATTACATACTTCCTCCTATTCATATTAATTGTCGTTGAAATGGATGAATCTAATTTTTTTTATCAAATATCATAAGATGGGAACAAACCATCGCTTTGTTGGTCAGCTATAAGGAAGCACACACTACCCATCTTCCTATAATCTGATGTTGAGGGGGCCAGCTGCAGAGTTTAAAAAGTGTCATTGTTCATACACATAGTAGTAAGGAGATTTGGATGTTGGGAGGGCCCGTGCTGGCCAATTCGAGTCTTGGGTAGTGTAGATTTTTTGTTCATATCTCTACTCTTATAAAAAATTCGAGTTGATGATGATGTTGTACCTGCCATTCTGCAATATGGACCGTGCGATCTATATCTGACGGATAGAAAGCAAATTATGGCAATTTTGCAAAAAGATACCTGCATCCCTTTCCATATTTGCAGATAAGGCCTTCCCACGTTCGTCTTTGTCTCCCACAAGATAAACAACTCGTATAAATGCATCTTGATGTTCCGTGCAAGGCATGGGCCTCTTGCTAGTCATAAGACAGTTTTCAAGTCATTTCTACTTCCTTGACTCTCTCTCTCTCTCTCTCTCTCTCTCTCTCTCTCTCTCTCTCTCTCTCTGGCATGAAAATGATTGTGTCACATATTACCTTGGGTTTAGCTTTTCAAAGTGCTTGACTCTAAAGCTCTTCATATTATAGGCCATTCCTCATTTCAACATGGCATCTTTGTTTTTTAAATGAAAATTTTCATTCCATTATACATACTAGCTAACTAAATCGCTGGCAACTGCATCAGTTACAAAGTTTGGTACATCCGATAGCCACATACATACATCTGACTCGACCAAACTCACGCCAAACGGCCCTAGCTTATGAGTCTTGGGTTTAGCTTGTCCAAGTGCTTGACTTTAAAGCTCTTCAGATTATAGGTCACTAGGTAATTTCACCCATGCTCTCTCCATCTCTTGTTGTCAAAGGTTTGGAGTAACCCGACTTCAAATTTTGGTCTTTTTTGGGTGATCCAGCAACCGTAGAGCATTGGCGGTCCCGGATGGGAAAACGCTCCTAGCCCCCCGCTCTGGACGCCGCCGGTGGCCACTCTGGCCCCGACGTCCACCTCCACACCGCTTTTCTGCAACCCACTGAATCTGATTTCTCATCTCAGGTGATCTGCCAAATGTATTCTCACCATGTCACTTGCAGATCTGAACTTCGACAGAGGCCAAGATTTCGCGGCCGGAGTTTGGAGAAAATGGGGAGTTACTATCAACTATGAGGAAGGCAAGGATATGGAGGAGTTTATCCTCGTTGCAGAGTTCACCAGATCTCGTATCAGACTCACGAAGGAATCAGTAAGCACCATCCTCCTATCTTGCTTCGGTGGGCGTGCATCGCTCTTTAAGGTCTCTCGTCTACAAAATTGGTGGTTCAAGTTCTCAATATCCTCTAAAGAAGTTGGTTTCTCAATTATCAAAGATGGTAATGTTTCTCTCCCACTAATCAATATCAATTTCCTTCTCTGGGGTAATGGGGCTCCTAATTCTAGTTGGGAGCTTGATCAATATATGCAAGAGAAAGAAGATGCATGGACTCATATCTTTAGAAATCATCCTAGAAAATCATATCTTCAAGCTCTTACATCTCCAGCTATTTTCATAGATTCAGGCAACAACAATCTTCCTGTAGATCGTCCCCGTCATGATCATTCATGCTCGGCGCCTTCTCCGCATGCAGCTCATCATCAGGGAGTTAATGCTCATAATGCCACATTTACTAATCAGGAGGCGGGATCCACTCGTTTTCAAAAAAGCCCACAGAGGGACTATACTGCGCCCGTTGTCTCCTCCCGGGCCATAGTAGGCCCAGCTGCATGAATCGTATCAAGTGCCATAAGTGTAAGAGATGGGGCCATATCGGGCGTGATTGTTATTCCCAAGCCCATTGCGACCCAGTCAACGAGCCCAATCCACAGAGTCGTCCGACAGTTGAGTTTTCAAGGCAACTGGCCACTATTCCTGCGACTGTGACTAATCGGGTAGTCACACCACTGGTCGCCGAGGAAAATCAAGTTAATGCCCTGCCTCTACGCCGGGTTGGTAGCATCATCGCAGCTCCTTCCAAACCTCAATAGCACAATGGCTCCTCGCAGCCACCATCTCTCTCAATCCATCCTCCATAGCAATCCCATCCCCATTGCAGCAGAGTAGCAGAGCCGACACTATGGCCATCTTTCCGTTTGATCCCACACCCTTCCTTCCTCCGAATCACCAGAGCATCTAGGTGGAGGGGCGACCGATGAGAATCAAGATCATCAATGGAGCGGCGCCGGCGACCCACGAGGAATGGGCGATAGCATATATTGTCCCCATGCCAAATTTGCCTGTGGCCTTCAACACGATTAGAGAGATACTCACTGATTTCCTCAATGACAAGCAGATAGGGTTTTCTGAGATTGATCCATGTCCGTTTGGGAAAGCTTACATCAAAATGGTTAGTGTTTTCGATCGGGATGCTCTGGTTTCTGATAGCCCTCATCAGTTCACTGATGTACATGTTGTTTTCCAACCGCATAACAAGGGTCTGAATTGGAGGCGGCTAGTTATGAACAGAGATGTGTGGATCTTGCTTTGTGGATATCCTTTTGATAGGAGAGACATTCAAGAGTTGAACAATGCGGTCAACAAGTTTGGTAAATTCCTTAGCTAGGACAGGAATAGGAGCACGCGAGCTATAATCTTCTGGTTAAAGTGAGAGTGGAACACCTGAGTAATATTCCTGCCAGCTTGGTATTTGGAGAAGGGTATGATTTTCAGACAGATTCCCTCACTGTCCCTGTGGTCATCTTACAACATTAGATCTTCGGCATTGAGGCACTTGACGAAGATCCCATTGAGCCATTTGGTAATCCCCATCCTGTTCCTGCCCAACTAAACTTTCATCCTAATCAACATAACCACTTCATTGGGCCTCTATAGCAGCATGAACATGATGATGTTCATGTCCCAATTCAGCAACATGAACCGCAGTTAATCTCCAACTTGCACTCAATCCGGTTGATGACCAATTTGCTGAGTAGGATCAAGATGAAGCAGAGGATGAAGAGGAGGAAATGCCAGGGTGGGGGCATTGGGCTCTGCCTCAAAATGCAGATATTGAACTACATGCTGGAGAATTTATGGCACTCAATGATCTTATGGAACCACTGGAGGAAGAGGTCAATGTGGATCAAGCAGCCAACAGTAGCCTCACTGTATCACTGATCCCACATGATAATAGTGCTAGTACTGATGCATCTGCTAATGGCCCTTTGGCGCCAATGCATGTCTTCATACCAGATTTGAATGAGATTCTACGGCCCAATGGGCCTGAGCTTGTGCCTGAGTTGGCCCAACAAGAGGTGCAAGTGCCTGAGGCCCAGCCAATTCTGCCCATTATGGAAATTCCAGCTGGTATACCAGTTCTTCCCTTGGCACAAATGATTGACCCAACACTAGAAGCTCTCAACATTAATTCAGACACTGATTATAGAGATTCTCAAGATGACCCTATGCTCTCAGAAGTCCTTGCTAATGCTAGCAGACAGACTATAACTTCTCATCATGAACTACTTCAGCCACTCAGGATAACTGAAGACACTGGTAAAGCAGAGGAGATAGTTGGAGGGGAAAGCAAGACCATGGATCTGGACCCTCAAGTTACTGTCAGAGATCTGCAGATGGAAAATGTTATCACGGGTACAAACAACTTTTCAGACTTATCAGCTCCACCTGGCTTCCCTGTCCCAGCCTATGTTAATCAGGCTCACACCATTTGTCCAGCTTCTTCCACTATTGAAAAAGATCAAGAGGTGGTGCAATTAATCAATGAGGAGGTTCTACTTGGAAAAGAAGGAGCTAAGATCTGGAAGAAACACTTTGCCCCAAAACCTGATAGTGTCAATGTCATTCAGGTACCTTATGATTGGGTTAACTTTCTATTAGTTAACTTTCTAAACCCAGATAAATTCCCTTGGGCCAAAAAATTATATCATCCATGGTGTGGGACATCATCAAGCAAGCATCTTCCTGTAATTCTACCCTTCCTTTCTTTGTCCCTGAGATCTGCCATAATAATGATGTATTGTTGGCATGTCTTGTCTCCACTCCATCACAGGAATCCCAGGAACAAGGAGTTGAGGCATCAGAGAAGAAGTGTCCATCTGAATCTATGTCAGCATCTTCGACTTCCGCCCTACACAAAACCAAGAAGAGGAAGGACAACATTCCTTTGGTGGAAACTAAGGTAAGGAGGAGCTGCAGATTGCAAAAGCTGTCTAAAGGTTTTAAGAAAGCAATATGTAGAGATAAAAATTGCCTGGCTTGCCATGCTGCCCCACCTACTCTATCTGCTAAAGTAGTTAAGAGTCTGAATACCTCTTTCTGTAAGGTACCTGACAAAGACACTTCTGAAGAACTCCTTAGCAAGAGAGCCAAGAAGGACAGAGGAGAAGGACCTGTGACGGAAGGCCACAAGGTCACCAAAGAGAAGAACAAGAAATGGCTTTAAGTCATTCTGGAGATCAATTGGAGATCATCTTTTGTATCAGATCCCACTATGTATGCAATGTGTATGATGTATCTGCAGTTCTTGTTAAGTGTGAACATTAGTTGGATGTCTTTTTATCTGGGTATCTCTGCTCTTTTGGTTCAGACTCAGTGGTATATTCCACAACAAGATCTATCTTTACCTCTTGTTCTGGTTATTAGTTGGTTACTAATACATCTCCAACGTATCTATAATTTATGAAGCATTCATGCTGATATATTATCATTCTTGGATGTTTTGCAATCATTTTATAGCAACTTTATATGATTTTTTGGAACTAACCTATTGACCCAGTGCCCAGCGCCAGTTGTTGTTTTTTGCTTGTTTTTTACATCACGGGAAATCGATATCAAACGGAGTCCAAACACCGTGAAACTTTTTGGAGATTCTTTATGGACCAGAACACCCAGGATGGGCCAGAGAAGCACATGGGGGGTGCCCCGAGGGGGGAACAACCCACCAGGGCGCTGATACGTCTCCAACGTATCTATAATTTTTGATTGCTCCATGCTATTATATTATCTATTTTGGATGTTAATGGGCTTTATTTTACACTTTTGTATCATTTTTGGGACTAACCTATTAACCGGACGCCCAACCCAAATTGCTGTTTTTTGCCTATTTCAGTGTTTCGCAGAAAAGGAATATCAAATGGAGTCCAAACGGAATGAAACTTTCGGGAACGTGATCCAGTAGACTTGGAGTGGGCGTCAAGAAACAATCGAGGAAGTCACGAGGCAGGGGACACGCCTACCCACCCTGGCGCGCCCTCCAC
>NC_041382.1:91724040-91733411 GCF_002162155.2 Triticum dicoccoides | reverse complement strand
GGCCTCTACGTCAACTCCATGGCCTCTTCGGTGATGTGTGACTAGTTTACTTTAGACCTTCGGGTCCATAGTTATTAGCTAGATGGCTTCTTCTCTCTCTTTGGATCTCAATACAAAGTTCTCCTCGATTCTCTTGGAGATCTATTCGATGTAATCTTCTTTTGCGGCGTGTTTGTCGAGATCCGATGAATTGTGGGTTTATGATCAAGTTTATCGATGAACAATATTTGAATCTTCTCTGAATTCTTTTATGTATGATTGGTTTATCTTTGCAAGTCTCTTTGAATTATCAGTTTGGTTTGGCCTACTATATTGATCTTTCTTGCAATGGGAGAAGTGCTTAGCTTTGGGTTCAATCTTGCAGTGCTCGATCCCAGTGACAGAAAGGGAAACGACATGTATTGTACTGTTTCCATCAAGGATAAAAAGATGGGGTTTATATCATATTGCATGAGTTTATCCATCTACATCATGTCATCTTACTTAAAGCATTACTCTGTTCTTATGAACTTAATACTCTAGATGCATGCTGGATAGCGGTCGATGTGTGGAGTAATAGTAGTAGATGCAGAATCGTTTCGGTCTACTTGTCACGGACGTGATGCCTATATACATGATCATACCTAGATATTCTCATAACTATGCTCAATTATATCAATTGCTCGACAGTAATTCGTTTACCCACCGTAATACTTATGCTCTTGAGAGAAGCCACTAGTGAAACCTATGGCCCCCTGGTCTATCTTCCATCATATTAATCTTCCAACACTTAGCTATTTCTATTGCCGTTTATTTTACTTTGCATCTTTATTTCTCTTTATCATAAAAATACCAAAAATATTATCTTATCATATCTATCAGATCTCACTCTCGTAAGTGACTGTCGGTGTACAAAAAGAGGGGTACACTTTTTGTACCCCTATAACTGTGCACGGGCAGTCTGAGCCACGGGCACCACCACACTAAGCAAGGCAAGGGAGGTGAGCCAAGGTAAGGCCGAAGCTCAGGAGAAGCAGAACGACGCCAAGACCAAGACCACAAAGAGCAAAGGGGACGAAGCGGACCCCCTGGCAAGATCCTTGCCGGGATGCGGTTTTAGCAAACCCGGCAAGACCCTTGCCGTGGCAGCTCGCCTCACACCTACGGAGTGAGTCACCCTTGAGTCCACTGCCCCCATGGGGCAAGGATTCGGGAGACATCCCCGTGGTGGCATGCAGATATTTGTGAAGGCATTCAAGATCAGATACACCCTTTAGAAGATGATGATCCTTGGCGGGATCCCAGCCAAAGAGGACCACAAGGCCCCCGGCAAGAGCCTTGCCGGGGATGACAGCAGGCGCCACGGCAAGGCCCTTGCCAAGAACACCCGTAGGGCCACCATCAGGCCCACACCAGTCAAACCTCCACCGCCGTTCGCATGCGGCTACCGACCCAACCAGCTGGGCAGGCACCTGCGTGGCGGCATGCAGATCTTCGTGGAGACCTACCACTGCGCCACCTCAGCTGCCTACCTGCCTACATGGCACCGCGGGCGCCGCTGGCCTGGGCGCGTGTCAACACGAGAGGGAGCGGCGAAGGACGAGACAGGGCTCTCCCCCGTCACCGATAAAGCAAGGACACATGGGCAAGACGCATTAAATGCGCCTTGTCATGTAATGCGAGGGATAACCTCGCATCACTGTTCCCTTTCCACCTCCTGTGTGCCACTGTGGCTACCCCTTTTCCTATAAAAGGAGGCTCGAGGCAACCAGGAGAGGGATTCGGCTTTTTGGAGCTCCTCACGCCCCATAGCTAGCTCAGGAACATAGATATAAAATCCACCAAAGCAGGAGTAGGGTTTTACGCATCCTCGTGGCCCGAACCTGGATAAACGAACCGTATGCTATCTGTTTGATCCGCTCTTCCCACGACCCCGCGCCCCGCAACTGTAGTAGGGATTCTTGTGATCCCATAGGTGTCGTTCCCACCGACATCTTTGGCGCGCCAGGTAGGGGGGCACAGTTGTGAGAATCGGCTTTAGAAGTTAGTTCGACGCTTCTTCATCGTCATGGCACCCAAGAAGAAGACGATGGTGGCGGTTGGCCCGTCGGAAGCCGGACATCCCGTCCCGACGCGGGCGAGCAGCGGACTGGTCGCAGAAAGGACCCGGGGCGCTGTTCGCGAACACCAACAGCGTCCCAGCAGCCGGAGTTTGGGAGGCGGCGATGTTCGTGCGCCTGGCAACGGGCCGCACGCCGCCAAATCGAAAGACGGAGCCAGGCCCTCCGCGGGTGGCGCGGGGCCTTCCAAGATTGCTGCCACCCCGCCCGAAGGCGATGCGAGGGCCTCCAAGACTCCCACGCCGGCGCCGACGGCGCACTCCTCTCAAGCGGCGCGCGACGAACGGCGTAATCACGCCGAAGACCCCGGGCATCGCCGTGGGAAGAGCCCCGAGCGCCACTCCCGGGAGGTAGAAGACCTGCCCGCTCGCCGAGGCGCTGGTGAAGATGGCATGCGACAGGGGTCGTGATAGAGCTCCTTATGACATGGTTAGAAGTCGAAGTGCGTCGCGATCCGTGCAGGTTTCGCTGCCACCAATGCCAGCAGAAGCCCTGGCGCGCGCAGTTGCTCCTCGATTTTCCTCCCACTACGGGGAAACTCGATGAATGGAGAGCCACTATCCGAAGCCTTGTTGCGGTGGCCAACAAAGACGAACCGAGTCCGATGGAGCCCCCGGGTCGACGCTTCAACGGAGTCCCACGCACCAGTGGCAGGAAAGTCGGCGGCGCCGCGACCATGGTGCAGTCGCCACCTCCTCGCCCGGTACCGCGGACGCCAGCCCGTCGCAACATTACGGGTGACGAAATCTCCATAGCATCGTCCGACCCACGGACCCACTGTGACCAGCGCCAAGTCCTTCGGGAACGAGAACATGAAGACGCTCGAACCACTATCGAGCGCTGGCACGGAGCGCGCCACCAGTCAGACAGGCGAGCAGGGCCTGCTGTGAACCACCCGGCACCGGAGAGCCCTGGAGGCCTACCTTACGAGGTAGGCTGTCCGGCTTTTACCCGTGAGCTGCGGAAGTTCCAGTGGCCCACTCACCGCACCTTCAAACCTGACGTGGCCGAAAAGTACAGCGGCAAGACCCACCCGTCCGAGTTCCTCAGCATCTACACCATTGCGATGCAGGCTGCCGGAGCCCGCGACGATAAGGTGCTTGCGAATTACTTCCCGTTGGCTCTTAAACCCAACGCCATGTCATGGTTGATGCACTTGCCGGTAGACTCTATTTGCTCCTAGTCGGATTTGTGCCATGAGTTTGTGGGCGCCTTTACTGGAGGCCACAAAGCCCATGGCCAAGCGAGCGACCTGCACGTATTCCTCAGAAGGGAGGCGAGAGTCTCCGCAAGTATATACAGAGGTTCAGCCGGATACAGTACAATATCCCTGATGTTCACCCTGCCGCCATCATCAGCGCGTTCCATCAGAACGTGCGTAACCACAAGATGCACGAAGAGCTGGCAATGAACAAGGTGAAAGATGTAGCAGAACTCTATGTTCTTGCTGACAGATGTGCCCGGGCTGAAGAGGGAAGGAAGTACCCCGGCAAAGACGCCGGCGTGGAAACCGACTCCTTAGATGAAGATACTGCCGCCCCGGTGAAGAAGGGTCGGCGGCGCAATAGGAAGCGCAAAGGTAAAGTTGTGCTTGCCGTCGAGGGATCTGATGACACCGGCTCCACCAAGAAAACCAAGGCAGATGACCCCCGGCAAGGAAATTGCCGGATGTGTCGCCTGCCGGGCCTTGGCGGTTGCCGACACTACTAGAAAAAGGGCTATAGATGGGATTGACACTAATGGCGCACCAGACAAGCGGTGCGCCATTAGTATATACTAATGGCGCACCACCTTCTGATACGCCATTAGAGCTGAAACTACTAATGGCGCACCTGGCCCAGGGTGCGCCATTAGTATCAATTTTTTTTTGAACTAGTGCGCCTGTCCAAACATACTAATGGCGCATCCAGACATAGTGCGCCATTACTAGTTGTAACTAGTAATGGCGCACCTGTCGCAAAGTGCGCCACTAATGTTGTTTTTTTTATTATATTTTTTATTTCTTTTTTTGCAAAACTACTAATGGCGCACTGTCCGACCATGCGCCATTACTAGTTTAAACTAGTAATGGAAACTAGTAATGGAACAGTGCGCCATTAGTATGTTTTTTTTTGCAAAACTACTAATGGCGCACCACCAGAAGGTGCGCCATTAGTAACCTGGATTACTAATGGCGCATTTAGAGTTGGTGCGCCATTAGTAAGTGGGCAGCAACAAGATATTTTGGACAGCCTCTCCTACCCACACTCACTTTCTCCCCACTTCATTCTCTCCACATCCTCCTTGTCTCGGGTGCCTCCTCTTTTTCACTTCATTTCCACCATAGATTCATTCAATTTAAGTGGTTAAATTACCTTGTTTTGATAGGTAAGTAAGGGGGGAAGCTATATTTATGTTGTTCTCCCTACAACAATGTGCACATGCACTTTTTATGGCCTAGCTAGATCTATGTATGTTCGTGGTGTTGCATATGTTTGTGGTGTTGCATATGTGTTTGTGTTTGGAGGTGTACCGGTATTTGAAATGCGATAGTTGCCAATATTTTGCCGGAATGTTGATTCATTTCCGTTTCGGCGAGAATTTTGGCATTAAGCATTCTTTTTGGTCCTATTTTTAGGGAAAGTCATGCCAAATTTTTTCTTGGTTCTAAAATATCGTTTTGCTCTACCCCGCAGGCGACCATGGTCCGCACGATGACCGAAGGCATCATGAATAGGTTTTTGAGGTCCGCGAAGGCCGAGATGCTTCAAAAGAACGAGATGGAGATAAGATGTCTGTGTCGAAGATGCAAGCTGAAGAGCCTTATTGCGGACCCGAAATCCGGGCAGGTGCGGGACCACCTGCTCTTGCGTGGTTTCATGGATGGCTATCGGTGGCAAGGTGATGAAGATGACTACGAAGTCGTCCATGGGGGCCGGGCAAGAAATGAGGAAGGGCAGCAAGACAACCACCGCGGCTTGGGCGGGCGAGAAGACGAAGAATCCCCAGGAGATGATCACGACAGTGATGCTATACACAGTCATCATGTAGAAGATGCAGGACATGATGATGAGGAAGATGCCGGAGCAGACGACGGGCATGATCATGAAGATGATGATGCCGGCGGAGCAGACGATGCTGGACCATCGATGGGCTGGGTGCAGCACCCTCATATTCAAGAGTTGCTTCTCAAGCAGACGGATAACGCAAGAGCTGCCGCCCGAGAGAAAGCCAAGATGGATCAACTTGAGTTAGACGCAGTTACTCCATTGTATGAAGGATGCAGGCCCGAGGATACCCGCCTGAAAGTAACGCTCATGGCTCTGGAGATGAAGGTAAAACACAAAATGACCGACGCATGCTTCGACGAGAACATGTCATTCTGGCACGAACGTCTTCCCAAGGGGAACAAGTGCCCGACCAGTTTGGAGGAGGCGAAGAAAATCGTGTGTCCTCTGGATTTACCGCACGTGAAATACCATGTGTGCATGAACAATTGCATCATTTATCGGGACGAGCACGCGGAGTCTACCATATGTCCGGTGTGCGGCGTCACTCGATACAAGAAGAGGAAGAAAGCTCCTCAAAAAGTGGTGTGGTACTTTACGATCACTCCTCGTCTGCAGCGGTATTTCGCGGACCCTAAGGTAGCAAAGCTCCTGCGTTGGCACGCAGATAGGGAGGAGAAGAAGCGAGAAGATGACGCAAATGATCCGGAGATAGATAAAAAAGACAAGATGCTGAGTCACCCTAAGGATGCGAGCCAGTGGCAAGCGTTGAACTTCGAAGACCCAGAATTTGGGAACGATCCAAGGAACATCATGCTGGGTGCGAGCACCGATGGAGTCAATCCGTTTGGCAGCCAGAGCAGCACACATAGCACCTGGCCTGTGTTTGTGTGGATGTACAACCTTCCCCCCTGGTTGTGCATGAAGAGGAAGTACATTCACATGAGTATGCTAATTGAAGGACCGAAACAACCAGGGAACGACATCAATCTGTATCTGGGGCTGCTGAAAGAGGAGCTTGACACGCTGTGGAAAACGCCAGCCAATACGTGGGACGCCGCAGAGAAAGAATATTTCCCTATGAGAGCCGCGCTGCTCATGACGGTGCACGACTATCTCGGTTACGGATATGTCGCGGGGCAGGTGGTCCACGGATTTTCTGGATGCGTCAGGTGCATGGATGACACAACGTATCGCCAGCTAGATAGAGATCCCGGGTCTTTGAAAACCGTGTTCATGGGACATCGAAGGTGGCTTCGCGACGATGACCCGTGGAGAAAATGCAAGGATCTGTTCGATGGTGAAACCGAACCCCGAGGACGCCCGCGTGCGAGGAGCGGCGAGGAAATAGACGAGCTGTTGAAAAATTAGAAAGACTGCCCACTGCCGGGAAAGAAGCAAAAGGCGCCAGAGCCGGGAAAGAAGCGAAAGGCGCCAGAGCCGCTGCTGAAGGTATGGAAAACGAGGTCTGTTTTCTGGGACTTTCCGTACTGGAAGATCCACCGTGTGCCTCACAGCCTTGATGTAATGCATATCACGAAGAACGTGTGCGAGAGTCTGCTCGGTACCCTGCTCAACATGCCAGAGAGGACCAAAGATGGGCCGAAAGCAAGGGTAGACTTGAAATCAATGGGCATCAGGCAGGAGCTTCACGCTATATATGATGATGATGATGATGATGATGATGATGATGATGATGATGATGATGATGATGATGATGAGGCGAAGCAGGACACGGAAAGTCGTCGCAAAGGCAAAAAGGCCAAGAAGACCGGAAATGACTACCCTCCCGCATGCTTCACTCTAAGTCAGGAGGAGATCAAGCAATTTTTCACCTGCCTCCTAGGAGTAAAACTTCCTTACGATTACGCGGGGAAGATAAGCAGATACCTAGACCCAGCGAAGCTGAAGTTCAGCGGGATGAAGTCTCACGACTGTCACATGCTGATGATGCAGATACTTCCAGTTGCAATCCGTGGGATCATGGACGCGCACGTCCGTGAAACGCTATTTGGCCTATGCAACTTTTTCGATGTCATCTCTCGGAAGTCTGTTGGCGTGAGGCAACTCAGAAGGCTATAGGAAGAGATCGTGGTGATACTATGCGAGCTTGAGATGTACTTCCCGCCCGCATTCTTCGACGTTATGGTGCATCTGCTGGTCCATATCGTGGACGATATCATCCAACTCGGGCCGACGTTCCTGCACAGCATGATGCCGTTCGAAAGGATGAATGGCGTCATCAAAGGATACGTTCGCAACATGTCACGTCCAGAGGGAAGCATAGCCAGGGGCTTTCTGACTGAAGAGTGCATCTCCTACTGCACGAATTATCTAGGCATCGAGAACCCCGTTGGTCTGCCCGTCAACAGGCACCTCGGCAGGCTCGCTGGATGGGGTCACCGTGAGGGTCGCCGCGAAATGCATGTCGACTTCGAGGGTCGACTCGCCGACTTTGAAAGAGCAAACCTAGTCGCGCTACAACACATAGACGTGGTCGATCCTTGGGTGGTAGAGCACAAAACCTTTATTAAGAAGACGTACAATGACCGAGGCCAACAGAGGACGGACGGAGATATACTCAAAGAGCACAACTCATGTTTCACGCGTTGGTTCAAGCAGAAGCTTCTGTCGTACCCTTTACATGAGGATTCTTCCGCGGAAGAACAACTCATATTCGCCTTGTCACAGGGCGCCGAGCACAACCCGATGACCTATGAGGCGTACGATATCAACGGCTACACATTCTACATCGAGGCCAAGGACATGAAGAGCGATGGTTATCAGAACTCTGGGGTAACGATGGAATCCTACACCGGTAACGACAAGGACAGATACTACGGAAGGATCGAGGATATCTGGGAGCTGAGCTACACTGGAGAGAAGGTCCTGATGTTCCGTGTCAGATGGGCCAAGAGCGTCCTAATAGAAGACCGGTATTTCACCACCATGGTTATACCCGAAGCCAAATCCAAGACCGCGGGCGCAAACGTCACCGCGAAAAATGAGCCATGGGTACTGGCTTCCCAAGTGGACCAATGCTTCTTCATTACCGACCCGTCAAAGCCCAGTCGTGTTGTCGTGAGGAGAGGCAAAAGGAATATCATCGGAATGGATGGAGTAGCCAATGAGCAAGACTTCGACAAGTACGGCGACCCGAGGATCGAACATGACGACGATGATGAAGTAGCAGCATACACCACAAGAAGAAGCAGGACCACCCTACCTAAAGGACGTCCGTTCCACAGAAGAACTCCATTTGCGAAAAAGAAGGGCAAGAAGATTGTGAACAGATAGCTAGCTAAGGTCGATTGTATTTAAATCATAGCCTTCATTTCTCGATTGTATTTCATGGGCACTTTTTGAACTATCATTAATATTTTTAAATTTCATGGACACTCGATCTCGATCCTCCTCCATCTCGATCGCTATCCCACCTCGCCAGATCCGGCCCCCCTCGCCGCCAAGCACCCCCCGGTCCACCGGCCGCCGCCGCCGACCCCCGGCACCCTCGATTCCCCTACTCAACCGCCGCCGCCGACCCCCCGCACCCCTCCCCTACTCAACCGCCGCCGTCGACCCCCCCGCACCCCGCGCACCCTCCCCCGCTCCACCGACATTACTGTTTGATGATATTTTTAAAAAAATTATTACTGTCTTATAAAAAATATATTACTGTTATGATTTAAACAAGTTTGAACATATTTAAACATAAATAAGTATCAAACAGCATTTTAAATGCATAAAAAAATTGTGGAGCCTGGGAATCGAACCCAAGACCTCCTGGTGTGAGAACTGGCTGCTATCCAGTCGAGCTAGTAGAGGGAACTTGGTGTGGATTAGGTCAGGTGGAAGATAACCTGTTGGCTCGAGCAGAAATAAAAAAAATACTAATGGCGCACCAGGGTGAGGTGCGCCATTAGTATGGATGTACTTATGGCGCACCGAGGGGTGGTGTGCCATTAGTATTGTGCCGCCCCCATCCATATTTCCTCCCCGGCCCAAACCTATCCCCTCTCTCTCCCTCACCCTCGCCCTCGATCCCCTTCCCCTCTCCTCTCCCGACGCCGCTGCCCTGCCGCCTCGACGCCGCCCCGACGCCGCGACGCCGCCCCGACACCGCGACGCCGCCCCGTCGTCCTCGTCTCCTCGGCGCCGCTCTCCCAGTCGACCCACCTCGTTGGACGCCATCGCCCCGCCGCCCTCGTCGCCGGTGGCCCGGACGCTGCCCCGTCAACACCACCGTCGCCGGAGCACCACCACCACCCGGACCTCGTCGCCTCCC
>NC_041382.1:91711267-91723708 GCF_002162155.2 Triticum dicoccoides | reverse complement strand
GCCGGTAGGAGGATTTCTGAGGTCATTTTGATCCTGCAATTCTTGCTCTTGCAGCTCATTTTGTTAGCCATTAAATAAACAATAGTAACAGAAGGAGCATACTATCTAGGGTGAGGATTGTACGAAGTTCCTGATCCATTAGTACCTTATTTCTGAGGTCAAATAGCTCATCAAGGAATACCTTATTCTCCAAAAATATGCGGCTTTGACATAAGCAAGGCAAAACCACTAACAACACTGTCATATATAGTGAACCTAACTCTATAGAATTTTTTTTCTTAAAAGTTGAGCTAAATCCTAACTAAAGTGGATACATCACCATTTAGATGCTCTGAAGTAGGTTTTCACTAAGAGAATTCAAAACTAAGACATGTTCTTAAACTGAAGCAGTATTTGTATCACAGAAAAAGTTCTGAAGCTGTTGAACCTTACCGTATGTAACAAGTTTTTTGCCTTCTTTGACCTGATATGCTTGACGATATTTCTGTTTGATTCTCAATTTGATCAAGCTCCTTCATGCTAAGTGAACCCATAAATACACCAAGTATATTGTACTACTATGACTGAGAGCTGATAAATTGGAGAAACATTGCAATATATATACAACAAGTAACTGTTCTGCCCCGTCTCTGTAAACTAGTACAAAGTAATCCTTGATGTTCAGACCCAAAATTTAAGCATCAAGTTTGTTCGACAAAAAAAGGCAAGGAACATCATGAACAACTCTCCATGACTTAATTTTCCTATATGCATTGGCCTGTACAGCAGGTTCACTTTTCCTATATGCATTGGCCAGTACAGCAAGTTCACTTTTCAAAACAAATTAGAGCAGACCTCATACACCCAAGAAAACCTCAAAAAAATGAAGTTCAACCCCTCACTTTTCCTATATGCATTGGCCTGTACAGTTGGATTTGTTTCTGATTTTAGTGTTTTCAGTCTATTTTTCTATTTCTGCTTTAACATAACGGAATAACTAATGGTGGCTGCCTAATGATGACAGACTAAGTTTCTGATTTATTTTCTTATAGAAGTGTAGATTCATTGGTAGCAATTGTTTTCAGTGTCTCATGTTGCTTGTAGTGGTTTGTCCAAAATGTTGAATGATACTGCTTGGAGATGCATATATTGTTTCACCTCTTCACATGCCAATGTATTTTCCATGTTGTGATGGAGGCCTTTTTTGCCTTGTCCACCCGAGAGGCCCTTGAGTTTGCCGGAATGTCGATTAACTTCCGTTCCGGCAAATTCGGGTACTCCATATGTCCTATTTTCAGCAAAGGTCATGCTGAAATTTTCCGTGAATTTTAGCATGACTTTGCTAAAAATAGGACATATGGGGTACTTATGACTAATGCATGGGCCGGGGTATCTTAGTAGTTAATTAAGTAGGATCAAGTGCCCCGGCGTACTTGTGACTAATGCATGGCTTTTAGGGTGCCTCGGTGTCGATAAAAACCGAAATGATGAAAGCTTAGGTTTTTAGGGTGCCTCGGCGTCGAAAAACCCTCAATGATAAAAGCTTAGCTTTTAGGATGCCTCGGTGTCGACAAACCCTAAATGATGAGACCATGATCTTGTTCCTTGACAATAACCAACTTTTTGACCAAACTTTGTTCCTATTTAGAGAGAAACATGGCCAACAACGATGAGGCCGGGGGTTCGGGCGGCAAGGCATTCTGGAAGCTGTCCCAGGAGATGGAGGAACAACCTCACTTGTATGAGGACGCCGCCTTCCCCACCGATCCTGAGACCACTGATGGTACCGCCGAGGATGACCCCACTGATGCCACCACTGATGGTGCCGCCGAGGATGCCACCACTGATGATGGCGGCGCACGCACAGATGGCAGCCAACCGAAGAGGCAACGGAAGGACCGGCGCTCGACCGTGCTCCGCACCCTCAAGGAGGAAGTTACTGAAGTGGACTCCGACGGGAATCCAACGGCGCCCGAACGAATAGTCAAGGGGTACTCGCTTCAGCTTGGGTGCATTCTCCGGAGCACCGTCTCGATCAACACCGAGAACCTGAGGCATCCTGACCGAGGGAATTTGCGCAACCTCCTCTTCACGAAGCTGCACGAACGATACAAGTTCCCCGCTGAATTTGAAAACACAAGCCTCAAAGGGAATAAAGTGAACAATGCTGCCCTCACGAAGATGAGCAAGGCCCTGTCTACTTGGAAAAGCAATGTGAAGAGAATGATCGAGAAAGGTGAGAGTTATGAGAAGATCAAGGAGAAAAATCCTTCGATCACCGAAGATGACTACAACGACTTCAAGATCAATTGCTCGAGCACCGCAAACTCCGAATCAAGTAAGTGGGGGAAAGAAATGCGGGAGCTGAACATAGGGGAACACACACTCGGTCCCGGCGATTACAGAGTGGCGGAGCCTATATGGGACAAGGAGGAGGCGGACCGTGCCGAGCAAGGCCTACCGCCCCTCTTCAATAAATACGGTGAAAAGCAGACCAGAAACTTTGTCAGGGCCCGGTACAAGAAGGACCCGAAAACAAAGGAGCTTACCACGGATCCGAAGACCAGGGCGCTTGAGCTTGTTCTGGTAAGGAATACACCCCCGCGTAATTAGCTCCATATGGTTGCATTCTAATTAATGAAGCCAAATTTCTAAATGGTTCACATTGCTTCCGCAGGCGACTGAAAGCAGTAGCGCGGGGTCAACTAAGAGCAACCCTTGGGACACCACTCTAAATAGGGCGTGTAATGAAGAACAAGGATAAGCTCAGTAAGCCGATGTCAGCTGGTCGTGTGGCCGGCAAAGGCTTGTCGACAAAATGGTCGTCATACTATAACACTGGTGGGCGAAAGGAGAAAAAGACCAGCTCGGAAAGCCAGGCGCGCGAGGTTCAAGAACTCAGTGCACAGGTGGCGTGGATTCCGGAGATTGTCCAAGAGCAAGTGCAACAACAACTCGGAGCGACGATCACCGCCATTGTGCCTACCTTGATCCAGGGGATTAGTGCGTGGATTGCGGGCGGCCAACAGGGGCCGCCCCCGATTCCTAGCTTCACAGCCAGCAACTCGCAGAACGCGATGGCGAGGCCATTGGTGTCTCCGACGCCGGCACGGGAGCTTAATGCACCCGGGTGTACGCCGGCCGGCACCTCTGCAGCAAGCGGCCCCTCCGTCAACTGCACGCCCGCCGTTGGCGGTGCCTCGACATTAGCCGAGCTCGACGCCATCATCACGATAACTAATTAAGCCTCTCTCGGCCGAGGACTTCATCTCCTTGCCTTTGACTGGGCATCCCTGACGCCCTACATGTTTTCGCAGGGCGCCGCCGACGTTCCGTGCACTCTCCTGCACTTCGTGAACAATGAGTTGGCCAATGTCGCCAAGGGCAAAATCGTTCAACCGGGCAACCCCTTGTTCCACGGTACCCAGATGCCACCCAACTTGTTTAGGGTTCAACTGGTTCGGGTGCTGCCAGGCTGCGACGAGTTGTTACCTCCGATTCGACCCGTCGGGGCCGATGATGATGACGTGATGACCCTCAGCGCCTGCCTGAGCTGGCCCCTGCTTTGGCCGAAGAGCTAGATTCGTTTGGGGGCGGGGGACACCACCCCAAAGACAACACCGCCAGTCGTGCCGGCGCCAAGTCGGCCCCATGGCAAGACTGCCGCAACGGTGCCGGACATCCCTATGCCACTGGATCCAAACATGCATACGGCACAGGATCAGAACGACGACGACGATGATACATTTGCCAACGTTGATCAGTACTTTGCCGATCATGGGTACGGTGGCGACTTCATGGGGCCTCCTTCTCAAGAACCCAACCCAACAAAAGACATGTGTGATCTAGCTGGTACCGCGGAGAAGCCAAGTTGCAACAGGCGTCGTCTGCCGTTCAGCTCTCACGAGACGCCTCCAGCTGCCGACTTCACCTAGCCTCAGATAGGCGAGGTGCGAAATATTATCAGCCCCAACACACTCAAGAAGGCGGTCTATGAGCAGAACTCGGTCCCATTACAGGAGAAGAAGAAGGCAGGCAAAAGAAAGACTAACAAGGGTGCGGGCCAGCTGGCACCGAGTACGATCCGTGCTCAGGACGGGCCACCTTCACCTGAGGATATCTCGAGGAGGGTGCATGTGGCGGGTAGGCCGATGCTACCGAGAAATATGCTCGATGCTGCAACCGGTGCTATGCGGAGTCTGCATGACAGTGTTCTTTCTTTGGAGAAGCGGCATCTCGGAGAGAAGGATGTGGCATACCCGGTTTTCGCGGCCAAGGTGCCAGAGGGCAAGGGCTTTGTGGATAACTCCATCGGGGGTACGATCGTCCTGCGGTTTGATGACATCCACGCTATGTTGAACCTTCATCCGCTACACTACACCTTCGTTCGGCTATTTTCGCTGAGTATGGAGATGCGGATCATTCGCGACAAGACCCCGGACATCGTGATAGTCGACCCCTTCTACATGTGTGCCAAGATCTTGGGCAGCGCTGGGGACCGGCAAGTCGCGACTTCTTACCTCGAAGGCGTCATTCTGGCAAACCAAGATAAGGATAACTTCCTCGTGCCTTACTTTCCCGAGTAAGTCCTCCCCTCAACCGCCCCGTAACATATGAATTCTTAGATTTCGATCGTTTTTCTTTTAACATTTCGTGTTTTCTACAGTGACACACATTGCACGCTCATCCTCCTAAGCCCCAAATATTCCATGGCCACGTATTTCGACCCAGACTGTCAGTCGAACGTAGACTACACAAATGTCAAGAAGGTTCTTGATGATGTTCTCCCCAGCTACGTCAAATCTGGAGGCACCTTCACCAGGCCTATTCGTAAGTACGGCAAGCACGTGTTCTCCCACAATACGACGATCTGCTGCGTCAAGCAGCCACCTGGCAGTCAGAAGGGTGCCTACTACGCCATCCATCACATGCGGGCGATCGTACGGGACCATCATCAACTTCTGCTACCGAGTAAACTCAAAGATTGGGCCGCGAGCGTGTCGACAATCCAGGACGCGGACATCAGACAAGAATTCTTTCGCATCCAGTCGGAGTTTGCGGAAATCATCTATCAAGATGTCCTTCGTACCTCGGGGCAGTTCTACCTCAGAAATCAACTGTCCAACAGTGACATCGACACAATGCTACAAATGCAGGCTGACAACGACCGTTATTTCATGACTCCCACGATAGACGGCGGCTTCATCCACGCTCCGGTCCCTTGAGTCGAGTCGAAAGCAGTGATGCTGTGTCTAGTTCTGAAACATCGATTGGCTCATGTTGTAATTAAACTTTAATGAACTTGTAGTATGTCTCTTTGGTTTTGAGAGTCGTTCAACTTAGATGTAATCGATGCTATTAATGTCTTGCTTTTCTCTTCCGATTGTTCTGTTGCATACTTATATATTGCTTATGTATTGTCTGTGAATTGGTACTAATGTTTCATTTGGCTACTGCATAGCGATGCCGTCGTATGTCGTGTACAAGGGTAAGGTTCCCGGAGTCTACGACGACTGGGAGGAGTGTCGGAGACAGGTTCACCGATTCAGCGGTAACAATTACAAAGGGTACACCACTAGGGCCGAGGCCGAATCTAGATACGCCCGCTATCTAGCGGGAGAGGGGAGGGAGCGCTGGAGGAACCGTATGAAGACGAGTTTCATCGTGATGACCGCAACTCTCTTCTATGTGATGGTAGTTTAGATGATCGATATCGACTTGTAATGTGAAGACAAACTCGCTACTCGCGGTCTCGAGACTTGTAATATAATTTTCTATCTTTGTTCGGTCTTTTCAATTCGGAGACTAATATGATGAATTGTATTCGGAGACTAATATGATGAATTGTATTCAGAGACTAATCTTCTATTGTATTCGATGAATCTGTTGTTGATGTGTGCTGTCTATATTTTGTCCAATTATACATTTTGTAACCTGTGCAAAAAACAGAAAAATAAAAAATAAAAAACCTAATATTCATACTAATGGCGCATCACATCACAGTGCGCCATTAGTATGCCAAAGGATACTAATGGCGCATCATTAAACAGTGCGCCATTAGTATGCCGAAGATACTAATGGCGCATCTTGTTGTTGTGCACCATTAGTATGCCAAAGCACCTGGGTATACATGGCCCCCTGGGAGGCATACTAATGGCGCACTGTTGTATATACTAATGGCGCATCTGAGGTGCGCCATTAGTATACCAGATACTAATGGCGCACCTGTGGTGCGCCATTAGTAAAATATACTAATGGCGTGGCACTAATGGCGCACCACTAATGCGCCATTAATGGCCAAATTAGGTGCGCCATTAGTAGGCCTTTTCCTAGTAGTGCGAGAATCTAGGAAACTCCGACAAGCGATACTGCAAGATCCATCGCACCAAAGGCCATGCTCTCCAAGACTGCCGACAGGTTGAGCTCCTCGCTGAGAAGCAGAGGGCTGAATATGAGAGGCGGGACAGGGAGAAGGGTGCTTTCCATTGTTGGTTTCACCAACAATACGCAACCTCAAGGTGACAAAGATGCTAGTCGATGGCGGGGCCGGTCTGAACTTGATCTCGCCTACCGTGATCGAGAAACTGCAGATTCCTGATGGAGACCTCGAAGAGACGGGCACGTTTCAGGGGGTCAACCCGGGAAGAAGCCAACCTAAGGGAAAGGTCACGCTGCCCGTGACTTTTGGAAGCGATCTAAACTACAGGACGGAGAGGATCGTGTTTGATGTTGCCAAGATCCCCTTGCCCTACAACGGGATCCTTGGCCGCCCAGCGCTGGCCAAGTTCATGGTGGCGTCACACTATGCCTACAACACCCTGAAGATGCCAGGACCTGTGACGATCATCACCATCCCCTCCGATAAGAAAGATGCGCTAATTTGCGCTACCCAACTATACCAGCAAGCAGTTGCAGCAGCTGACGCCACTAGGGCACTTGCTCCTGCCGCTGGGACCCCGGGAGGGAAGAAGAAGAAGAAGACCGGTGAGACCCCGGACACCCACTCCGGCAAGCGCACCTCTTCGGAGTGTAGCGCTCCCGTCGAGGACGTGCTAGAGAGCTCCACCGGCTGAAACAAGAAGCCCAGGGCCATACCGCCGGGAACCAAGAAGGTTTCTGTCAATGAGGACGGCACGGGAGGGGCTTTCACCATAAGCTCCACCCTTGATGACAAATAGGAAGACGCGCTCGTCACCTTCCTATGGGCAAATGTCGATGTGTTTGCATGGCAAGCTTCCGACATCCCTGGCGTTCCCAGGGAGGTGATTGAGCACCACCTTGCTGTGTGTCCTCATGCGCGGCCCATCAAGCAGAAGGTCAGAAAGCAAGCTTTGGAACGACAAGAGTTCATCACAGAGGAGATCCGGAAACTGGAAGCAGCGGGTTTGGTAAGAGGAGTGCTCCATCCAACGTGGTTGGCCAATCCGGTCGTAGTGCGCAAGGCTAATGGGAAGTGGAGGCTATGTATTGATTACACAGATATCAATAAGGCTTGTCCTAAGGACCCCTTCCCGTTGCCGCGCATCGACCAGATTGTTGACTCCACAGCTGGGTGTGATCTGTTGTCATTCCTCGATGCCTACTCCGGCTACCACCAGGTCTTCATGACAAGAGAAGACGAAGAGAAAACAACATTCATCACCCCATGTGGTACGTATTGTTTCATACGGATGCCTTTCGGGCTGAAGAGTGCTGGTTCGACATTTGCGAGGGCGGTCTAGATTGGTTTTGAACCCCAGCTCCATAGAAATATGGAAGCTTATATGGATGACATAGTGGTCAAAACCAAGAACAGGGCAACCCTCATACCGGATTTGCAAGAAACATTTGCAAACCTGCGCAAGATCAATCTAAAGCTGAACCCTGAGAAGTGCGTCTTTGGCGTCCCGTCCGGCAAGCTTCTCGGGTTCTTTGTGTCACAGCGTGGTATAGAGGCCAATCCGGACAAGATCAAAGCTATAGAGCAGATTGAAGCACCCAAGCGAATCAAGGATGTGCGTCGGCTTGCTGGTTGCGTCGCCGCCATGGGCAGATTCATTTCCAAGTCTGCCGAGCGCGCCCTTCCATTTTTCAAGATCCTGAAAAAGGCGGGCCCGATGGAGTGGATGCCAGAAGCCGAAGCAGCATTGCAAGATTTGAAGAAGTACCTCTCCTCCGCGCCGATACTAGTTGCGCCTAGGCCACAGGAGCCATTGCTGCTATACCTGGCGGCAACGAACCAGGTGGTCAGTGCCGCACTAGTGGCGCAGAGAGAGGTTGACAACGAGGTAATGGCAGCGACAGAGCTCGACACCACCAATGCAGAGATGACACGGCCAGTTGAAGTGCCGCCGAAGAAGAAAATGATGCAGCACCCGGTCTACTTTGTTAGTTCCCTCCTGCAGGGAGCAGATCAAGGTACTCCGGCATGCAGAAACTGCTCTTCGGCCTTCTTATGGCCTCGAGGAAGCCGCGTCACTACTTCCAGGCACACGAGATCACTATCGTCACTCGCCTCCCTCTGTAATGGATATTGCACAATCCAGATGCAGCAGGAAGAATTGTGGAATGGGCACTGGAGCTGTCCAGCTTTGGCCTCAAGTTTGAAAGTACTTCGACGATTCAGAGCCGAGTCCTGGCGGAGTTCATTGCAGAATGGACCGTAACACCTGACGAAGAAGCCCAAGAGACTGCTCTCCCCGGCAAGGAGGCAAGTTGCGGTTGGATCATGTACTTTGATGGTGCTTTCTCCTTACACGGCGCCGGGGCTGGCGTACTGCTTGTCGCGCCCACCGGAGAGCACCTCAAGTACATGATCCAGATGCACTTCCCCAAGGAGGTGTCAACAAACAATACGGCGGAGTACGAAGGGCTGCTTGCCGGTCTTAGGATCGCGGCGGACCTCGGAATCAAGAAGCTCATCGTCAGGGGCGACTCGCAGCTCGTCGTCAAGCAAGTCAACAAGGACTACCAGAGCCCGTTGATGAAGGCCTACGTCGATGAAGTGAGAAAGCTGGAAGAGCGTTTCGACGGTATACAGGCTGAATACGTTCCCCGAGCGGAGAATGATATCGCCGATTACCTGTCAAAACGCGCTGCCCTCAAGCTACCTGTGGAACTAGGTACCTTTGTGCTCCAGCTAACTCAGCCATCCATTGATCCATCAACAGAGCAGAACAAGAGGAGGAAATTAGGACCCGGCAAGTACTTTCCCGCCGAGCTCCCCGAAGCCGCCGGCAAGGATGTTGCCAGGGACACTGAGCCCGCCGCGGGATGGCTAGCTCCGGCGGAGCGTCAAGCTCTTGCCGTCGAGACAGCCACTCCTATAGCGTAGGAAATGCCTTTAGTCCTCGCCATCGAGCCCCAGGCTCCAGCGTGGGCACAGCATATCGTCCGATTCCTCCAAACAGGGGAACTTCCTAAAGAGCAGGAAGAAGCGGAAAAAGTAGCCCATCGCTCTGCCATGTACCAGTTCGTCGATGACGTCCTGTACAGAAAGAGGCCGAATGGTGTGAAATTGAAGTGTATCCCTCGGGAGGAAGGACTGGAGCCGTTGGCGGAGATACACGGAGGCATATGTGGATCCCACATCGGGTCAAGGGCCCTTGCCGGCAAGGCATTTCGGCAAGGTTTCTTCTGGCCCACCGCCCTCCAGGATGTGACGACACTAGTCACCAGGTGTGAAGCGTGTCAGTTCCATTCAAAGAAGCTTCATCAGCCAGCTCAAGCCCTTCAAACCATTCCTCTCTCCTGGCCCTTCTCGGTCTGGGGGCTCGCCATACTGGGCCCTTTCCCCCGCGCTGTCGGGGGCTTTGAGTACTTGTACGTTGCAATCGACAAGTTCACAAAGTGGCCGGAGGTGGAGGCAGTGAGGAAGGTCACAGCTCAGTCAGCCGTCAAGTTCTTCAAGGGACTAGTGTGCCGTTTTGGTGTACCCAACAGGGTCATCACCGACAACGGCACACAGTTCACAAGCCGCACCTTCATGCAATATATCCAAGACATCGGCAGCAAAGTCTGTTTCGCTTCCGTTGCTCACCGACGAAGCAATGGTCAAGCTGAGAGGGCAAACGCTGAAGTACTGCGAGGCTTAAGGACCAAGACCTTTGACAGGCTGCACAAGAGTGGAAGGCGCTAGATTGATGAGTTGCCGACGGTTCTTTGGTCGATCAGGACGACGCCAAATCGAGCCACCGGCCAGACACCCTTTGCCCTGGTATACGGGGCAGAAGCAGTTCTCCCCACTGAACTCATATACGGGTCACCTCGAGTGCTTGCTTATGATGATCTTGAGCAAGAGCAACTACGGCAAGATGACGCAATGCTCCTTGAGGAAGATAGTCTTCGGGCGGCTGTGATAGCAGCACGCTACCAGCAAGCCTTGCGCCGCTACCATAGCCGCAAGGTTCATGCCCGAAGCCTTGAGGAAGGCGACCTTGTCCTTCGGCGCGTTCAATCGGCCAAGAATTCCAACAAGTTGACGCAAAAGTGGGAAGGCCCTTATCGGGTAATACGAGTCACCAGGCCCGGCGCAGTCCGCCTGGAGACCGAAGATGCCGTTCCGGTGAGTAACTCTTGGAACATTGAGCATCTTCGCAAGTTTTACCCGTAAGGCGCGGCTTGCCGCCCCCCCGGCAAGCCACCTTTTGTACAAGCATTGCTGATGATGCATGTAACCCTTTGTACATAGCCAGGCGCAGATCCTGAGCACAAATAAATGAAGCGCTGGCGCCCGAAGTTATAGCATGCATGCTAGGTCGAGTCTCGTCCTTGGTTAGGGTTGATAGTGCTTAGCAGCAACTAACCCCTAGCTTAGAGGTCGAGTGTGCGTCTCTTTGCCATTCTTTCATCTTCTTTGGTTCGCAGGACTCACAGGTATCCATGCCGGATCACTTGAAGACGAAAAGGAGAAGAGGGACAGACCAACATCTAGACCCCGGCAAGCCAGTATTGCCAGGGGCTGCAAGAGCAAAGATTCACCCACGGCAAACCAGAGTTGCCGGGGGCTACAGCTTCAGATAAGTTCTTCATCCCTTATCATGCATTCCCTTATGGACTGAGGTATGTGAAACCTCATTTTTTCCTAAAAACTACCATGCTCCCCTAACTCTAGGCCCTAGGGCTCGTTCCTGGGGCCAGGTTTGGTAGTAGTCGCGGCAGCGAGAGGATGAAACAAGGAGCCTGAACCCACCTCATTCCTGCCTCCGCCAAAGGTGTGAGAAAGGTCGAGCGAAGTGGGGAGACCGCAAGGCCTGTTGCCGGGCAAGGAAATGTTTATCTTAAGGATATCAAGGATTTACTCCTTGTCGTGGGTTCTACCCATAAACAAATGACCCGACAAACATCCCTTTTCCATTAGAAACATTCCACAGAGGTACAGTCCATAGGGAATGAAGAACATGAATAATGGGATTACAAGTTTTAAATTCAGCTAAGGCCCGGAGGCTTACAAACTAAAAAGAGATAAGGTGCCCGTAATCCCTTTCTTGTCCCTCTCCTCAGGAGGCAGGTCAAGGAGACGAAAAGGGCAAAAGGGGCGCCTAGGCGAGCTACGGGTGGCAGAAGACACCAAGAGAACATCTCGGTGGCCGTCCGAGGGCTAGATGGTGATGGCGGCGCCGGAAGCAGAGCTCGAAGACGAGGCGGCAGGACGTCAGCACGCGTCTAAGGCGTCGGTGCCCGCGTACTCCGACTTGACGACCTTGCCGCCCGCCCTCTTCCTCTTCCGCAGCCTCCCAACGCCAGCCGCCCAAGGAGACGACCCCGAGAAGTTCAGGGAGCCGGCGACGCGGATGATGGGGTCGCCGGTGCCGCACGGAGCGGCACCCGACACCTAATCGGACCCGTCATCCTGCCGCCTACTACCCTCATCATCGCTGCCGCTGTCCTCCTCGTCACGCTCACCCGAGGAGGAGTCTTCACTATCAGAAGAGCTCTCCACGCAGCACCTTGCACGGGTCCCAAAGCACCCGAAGACCTTGACAGAGAGAAGGCCACCCTCCATCAGCTTAAAATGGAGAGTGAGCCCCTCCGTCAAGCGGTGGATGTGGGCAAACATCTTCCATCCCTGATGGAGATACATCACATGAGGGGCGGGGAAGTCGACGCGGGCCCGCGTGCCACTAATCCCACAGCCCTCATGTGCAGCCACAACGACTCCGGCGGATCCAGCTCCATCTCCCGCGCGAATGGGGTCGGGAGACGAAGGCGACGGCGAGGCGGCCGGCGCAGCCTGACGAAAAACTCGCAAGGATCATCCCCAACGTGGCCCTTCATGGGAAGAGGAACTGCTGGCGGAGGCGAGGCCGGCGCGCCGCCCCGTCCTCCTCTTCCCCGAGCGCCTCGGCCTCGCCCACGGCCTCGCCCCCTCCCCCTTCCCCTCGCGGCTGGCTCTGCCACCGCGGGTGCAGGAGAAGGAGGGACGCGTTGTCGAGCGGCGACCCTCGCCGCCACCGTTGAAGGACCAGGATTCCCTCTCTCCAT
>NC_041382.1:91587354-91711098 GCF_002162155.2 Triticum dicoccoides | reverse complement strand
GACGCCATCCCCCCTCCCGTTCTTTATAAAGGAACGGCGTGGGGGCTCGGCCGCCCCGCTCAGCCAATCAAGACACGGAAGGCGCAGGGAACTGGAATCGACCCGCCGCCCCAGCCCGCGGCGGCCCGGTTTCCCACCTCCACCGTTCACCACCCCAAGCACATGAGAGCCACGTGGCGGGCGTGCAAGACCGAGGCGATGGGTGAGGCGACCTCTCCCCACCCCGTGATCGTGGGGAGTGGACGCCTTGAAGACCACACCTCGACCCCGTTCAGTAAATGGGCCACGCCTCCACGCCTCCCTCCGTTTATGGGGAAGGCGCGAACCGCCCCCTTTACTACGACGTGACGCATGCATGCAGAGCTCAGCCCCACGCATGCCGCCCATGTCACACACGCCGCGCCACGCGCCGGAAGCATGGGAAGCGTAGCGCGCGAAGAGACTTACCGCGGTAAAAACCGCCCTGCCTGCCCGCGCACCGTTTTTGGGCCTAGCCCAACAACGCGATTGCGCTTACGTGTGGCCTAGGCCTAGGGGCTCCTGTCGGTGTACAAAAAGAGGGGTACACTTTTTGTACCCCTATAACTATGCACGGGCAGTCTAAGCCACGGGCACCACCACACTGAGCAAGGCAAGGAAGGTGAGCCAAGGTAAGGCCGAAGCTCAGGAGAAGCAGAACGACGCCAAGACCAAGACCACAAAGAGCAAAGGGGACGAAGCGGACCCCCCCGGCAAGATCCTTGCCGGGAGGCGGTTTTAGCAAACACGGCAAGACCCTTGCCGTGGAAGCTCGCCCCACACCTACGGGTGAGTCACCCTTGAGTCCGCTGCCCCCATGGGGCAAGGATTCATGAGACATCCCCGTGGTGGCATGCAGATCTTTGTGAAGGCATTCAAGATCAGATACACCCTTTAGAAGATGATGATCCTTGGAAGGATCCCAGCCAAAGAGGACCACAAGGCCCCTGGCAAGAGCCTTGCCGGGGATGACAGCAGGCACCACGGCAAGACCCTTGCCGGGGCCCCGGCAAGGCCCTTGCCAAGAACACCCGTAGGGCCACCATCAGGCCCACACCAGTCAAACCTCCACCGCCATTCGCATGCGGCTGCCGACCCAACCAGCTGGGCAGGCACCTGCGTGGCGGCATGCAGATCTTCGTGGAGACCTACCACTCCGCCACCTCAGCTGCCTCCCTACCTACATGGCACCGCAGGCGCCGCTGGCTAGGGCGCGTGTCAACACGAGAGGGAGCGGCGACGGACGAGACAGGGCTCTCCCCCGTCCCTGATAAAGCAAGGACATCTGGCAAGACGCATTAAATGCGCCTTGTCATGTAATGCGAGGGATAACCTTGCATCACTGTTCCCTTTCCACCTCCTATGTGCCACTGTGCCTACCCCTTTTCCTATAAAAGGAGGGCCGAGGTGACCAGGAGAGGGATTCGGCTTTTTGGAGCTCCTCACGCCCCATAGCTAGCTCAGGAACATAGATATACAATCCACCAAAGCATGAGTAGGGTTTTACGCATCCTCGCGGCCCGAACCTGGATAAACGAACCGTGTGCTATGTGTTTGATCCACTCTTCTCACGACCCCGCGCCCCGCAACCGTAGTAGGGATTCTTGTGATCCCATAGGTGTCGTTCCCACCGACAGTGACCGTGAAGGGATTGACAACCCCTTTATTGCGTTGGTTGCGAGGTTCTTATTTGTTTGTGTAGGTGCGTGGGACTCGAGCATGATCTCCTACTGGATTGATACCTTGGTTCTCAAAAACTGAGGGAAATACTTACGCTACTTTACTGCATCACCCTTTCCTCTTCAAGGGTAAACCAACGCAGTGCTCAAGAGGTAGCAAGAAGGATTTCTGGCACCGTTGCCAGGGAGATTCGCGGCAAGTCAAGTCAAGATTTGACTCCTGACAACGAGCCATTTCTGGCGCCGTTGCCGGGGAGTCTACGCACAAGTCAAGACATGCCAAGTACCCATCACAAACTCTTATCCCTCGCATTACATTATTTGCCATTTGCCTCTCGTTTTCCACTCCCCCACTTCACCCTTGCCGTTTTATTCGCCCTCTCTTTTCCGCTCACCTTTCTTTCGCCATGTCGGAGTAAAAGTTGGGGGTTCTCTCCCGAGTTTTAGTACTTTGAACAATCCTTCTATTCTCTCTAAACTCATAAATAATGATGCTATGGAAAGACCTACCGGAGTTATCAGTGAGAATATTAATAATTTTGATGAAGATGATTCCGGAATTTTTCGTTATTTACTCGATGAATCTTTGAAAGATGCTTGGGATAGACTATTAAGGATTCGAGCTAGCTAGGTGCCCCAATACCAAATTGAAATTTACTTAAAGAGATTTTATGTTGCCCTACCTTCTTCATTTAAGCATGTCTTAGATTCTATATTTGAAGAATGTTTTCTTGAAAGGGATGCCGTAGATACTTATGAAAAGATGAAAACCATATTTGGGCACCCCATGAATGAGAAGGTTGAATCCACATCTCTTTTACTCTCCTACCAAAATGAATCTATCAAAGAGATGAAAGCTAGCTTAGATGCAAATTTCCGTAAAATACTTAATATTTCTTCTACCATTAATGGCCATGTGCTTTATCAAAATAGAAATATTAAGCCATAGATAATAGGTTTGCTCTTTTCTTCCCTAAAACCAAAGATGGCAATACCTAGATCTATCCTTGCTTTTATGTCTAGCTAGGGGCGTTAAACGATAGCGCTTGTTGGGAGGCAACCCAATTTTATTTTTATTCCTTGCTTTTTGCTCCTGTTTAGTAATAAATAATTTATCTAGCCTATTTTTTGGTTGTGTTTTTTGTGTTTAATTAGTGTTTGTGCCAAGTAGAACCGTTGGGAAGACTTGGGGAAAGTCTTTTTGATATTGCTGTAAAAAACAGAAACTTTAGCGCTCACGAGAATTGCTGCCATTTTTATTTGGAAAGTGATATTTAGTTAATTATTTTTGCAGATGATTAATAGATAAATTTCCCACGTCCAGAAATTTATTTTATAACTTTTGGGATTCCAGAAGTTTGCGTTAGCTACATATTACTACAGACTGTTCTGTTTTTGACAGATTCTGTTTTTTGTGTGTTGTTTGCTTATTTTGATGAATCTATGGCTAGTAAAATAGTTTATAAACCATAGAAAAGTTGTAATACATTAGGTTTAACACGAATATAAATCAAGAATGAGTTCATCACAGTAACTTCAAGTGGTGTTTTGTTTTCTTTCGCTAACGGAGCTCACGAGATTTTCTTTTTGAGTTTTGTGTTGTGAAGTTTTCAAGTTTTGGGTAAAGATTTGATGGATTATGGAACAAGGAGTGGCAAGAGCCTAAGGTTGGAGATGCCCATGGAACCCCAAGATAAAATTCAAGGACACCAAAAATCCTAAGCTTGGGGATGCCCCGGAAGGCATCCCCTCCTTCGTCTTTGTCTATCGGTAACTTTACTTGGAGCTATATTTTTATTCACCACATGATATGTGTTTTGCTTGAAGCGTCTTGTATGATTTGAGTCTTTGCTTTTTAGTTTACCACAATCATCCTTGCTGTACACACCTTTTGCGAGAGACTCACATGATTTGAAATTTATTAGAATACTCTATGTGCTTCACTTATATCTTTTGAGCCATATAGTTTTTGCTCTAGTGCTTCACTTATATCTTTTAGAGCACGGCGGTGGTTTTATTTTATAGAAATAGTTGATCTCTCATGCTTCACTTATATTATTTTGGGAGTCCTTTAGAACAACATGGAAATTTGCTTTTAGGAATTATATAAAAACTTTCATAGAAGTGCATTGAATACTATGAGAAGTTTGATACTTGATAATTGTTTTGAGATATGGAGATGGTGATATTAGAGTCATGCTAGTTGGGTAGTCGTAAATTTGAGAAATACTTGTGTTGAAGTTTGTGATTCCCGTAGCATGCACGTATGGTGAACCGTTATGTGATGAAGTCGGAGCATGATTTATTTATTGATTGTCTTCCTTATGAGTGGCGGTCGGGGACGAGCGATGGTCTTTTCCTACCAATCTATCCCCTAGGAGCATGCGCGTAATACTTTGTTTCGATAACTAATAGATTTTTGCAATAAGTATGTGAGTTCTTTATGACTAATGTTGAGTCCATGGATTATACGCACTCTCACCCTTCCACCATTGCTAGCCTCTCTAATACCCCACACTTTTCGCTGGTATCATACACCCACCGTATACCTTCCTCAAAACAGCTACCATACCTACCTATTATGGTATTTCCATAGCCATTCCGAGATATATTGCCATGCAACTTTCCACCGTTCCGTTATTATGACACGCTTCATCATTGTCATATTGCTTGCATGATCATGTAGTTGACATCGTATTTGTGGCAAAGCCACTGTTCAAAATTCTTCATACATGTCACTCATGCATCATTGCACATCCCAGTACACCACCGGAGGCACTCACATAGAGTCATATTTTGTTGTAAGTATCGAGTTGTAATTCTTGAGTTGTAAGTAAATAAAGTGTGATGATCATCATTATTAGAGCATTGTCCCAAGTGAGGAAAGTATGCTAGAGACTATGATTCCCCCACAAGTCGGGATGAGACTGCGGACGAAAGAAAGAGAAAGGCCATAAAAAAGGAGAAGGCCCCAAAAAATGAGAGAAAAAGAGAGAAGGAACAATGCTATTATCATTTTTCCACACTTGTGCTTCGAAGTAGCACAATGATCTTCATGATAGAGAGTCTCCTATGATATCACTTTCATATACTGGTGGGAATTTTTCATTATAGAACTTGGCTTGTATATTCCAATGATGGGCTTCCTCAAAATGCCCTACGTCTTCGTGAGCATGCAAGTTGGATGCATACCCACTTAGTTTCTTTTGTTGAGCTTTCATATACTTATAGCTGTAGTGCATCCGTTGCATGGCAATCCCTACTCACTCACATTGATATATATTAATGGGCATCTCCATAGCCCGTTGATACGCCTAGTTGATGTGAGACTATCTTCTCCTTTTTGTCTTCTCCACAACCACCATTCTATTCCACATATAGTGCTATATCCATGGTTCACGCTCATATATTGCGTGAAGATTGAAAAAGTTTGAGAACATCAAAAGTATGAAACAATTTCTTGGCTTGTCATCGTGGTTGTGAATGATTTAAATATTTTGTGTGGTGAAGATGGAGCATAGCCAGATTATATGATTTTGTAGGGATAACTTTCTTTGGCCATGTTATTTTGAGAAGACATAATTGCTTAGTTAGTATGCTTGAAAGTATTAGTATTTTTATGTCAATCTTAAAATTTCATCTTGAATCTTTTGGATTTGAACATTCATGCCACAATAAAGAAAAATTACATTGATAAATATGTTAGAAAGCATTCCACATCATTTATCATTTACCTACTCGAGGACGAGCAGGAATTAAGCTTGGGGATGCTTGATACGTCTCCAATGTATCTATAATTTTTGATTGCTCCGTTCTATTATATTATCTATTTTGGATGTTAATGGGCTTTATTTTACACTATTATATCATTTTTGGGACTAACCTATTAACCGGAGGCCCACCCCAAATTGCTATTTTTGCCTATTTTAGTGTTTCACAGAAAAGGAATATCAAACGGAGTCCAAACGGAATGAAACCTTCGGAAATGTGATTTTCTCAACGAACATGATCCAGTAGACTTGGAGTGGGCATCAAGAAACAATCGAGGAAGTGATACGTCCATTTTGCATCATGCTTTTATATCGATATTTATTGCATTATGGGCTGTTATTACACATTATGTCACAATACTTATGCCTATTCTCTCTTATTTTACAAGGTTTACATAAAGAGGGAGAATGCCGGCAGCTGGGACTCTGGGCTGAAAAAGGAGCAAATATTAGAGACCTATTCTGCACAGCTCCAAAAGTCCTGAAACTTCACGGAAGATGTTTCCAAAATATATGAAAAATACTCGGCGGAAGAGATTCACCAGGGGGCCACACCCTGCCCACGAGGGTGGGGGGCGCGCCCTACCCCCTTGGGCGCGCCCCCTACCTCGTGGGCCCCTTGGTGGCACTCCGGTGGCCATCTTATGCTATATGAAGTCTTTTGATGGAATAAAAATAATAAGCCATCTTCTCGGACGAAACTCCGCCGCCATGAGGCAGAACCTTGGCGGAACCAATCTAGGGCTCTGGCGGAGCTGCTCTGCCGGGGAAATGTGACGCCTCGAGACCGTTGCGCCAGGTGTCTTCCAGTTATTCGCCGGCGTTGCCATGTCATTTTCTTGCGTGTTGCATCTTATCATGTCATCATGTGCATTGCATCATCATGTTTTCAAAACTTGCATCTGTCCCGGTTTCCCCATTCCTTCCGTTGTCCGTTCTGTGTCCAGACACCCTTGCACGCGCCCGCGGCACATCCGAAATATTATTTTATAAGTGGCCGGAAAATGTTCTCGGGTTGGGTTGAAAGTTGGCGTGTGGTCTTATTATAGTGTAGATAGACTGCCTGTCAAGTTTCATCGCATTCGGAGTTCGTTTGATAGCCCAGCCGTTAAACTATAGCGGCAGTATAGCCGGTCAAACGTCGGACGTTTTCGGTCTCCAGAAATAGTTGTCGGGTTGCTTTCCCCCTCTCTCTTCTCAGCCCACCACCACTCACCGTCAGGCCCTACCTAACCTCTCTCGTCAGCCCGCGGCCCTCCTCGCGCGCGCGTCTGGAACGCTGTCCCGGACCCACCCCGGGCAGTCGTCACCGTTGGGTCCGGATCATCCCCAAACATCTACAAAATATCACCGTTTTCTTATTTGGGTTACCTAAGCTATTTTTCCCGTCCGTCCGATTATGATCGGAGGGACATTATACCCCCCCTAAACCTATCCGGCTTGCTATATATAGTGGCAACCCTAGACTAATCCCTTGATTTTCGCCCGTTTGTCCCATCAGTCCACCCGCGCCGCCACTCTCCTTGTTTTTCCGCGCCCAACCAACCACCAAGCCGATCCAATCCATCCCCGACCAACCTCATCCTCCATGGTGATCCACCCCGATTTATCTTCTTACAAACCACATGCCCTCGAGCCTACCCTCAAGCTCCTTCTCCTCAATTTCAGCCGACGCCCCAGGTACTTGATCCGGATGGGATCGAGGCAGTCGCCGCCTTGCCTCCACTCTGACAGCTCACACCATTGGAGCCCGTGCCACCTTCCCACCACCCTGCGCCTCTTGCATCCTCGTCGTCCTTCAGCCCCGCAGCCGCATTCGTCCACGACCACAGGAGCAAGAGCTCCTGCAGCCGCGAGCATCCGAGGCCCCGTACGCCATGGCTGATCCCCTCGCTGAGCTCCGTCAAGTCCGCCGCCGACAAGCCCTGCCTCCGCCGCCTCCCCAAGTTCCGTCGTTGTGCGCCTCCAAACTCGTCTCCGCCACCATGCCGGAGCAAGCCAGCAGGAAGGTCCCCGTCGCGCCCTCTCCGCCATCCTTCCCCTCCTTCCTGTCCCTCTAACCTCCCTTGCTCTCCCTGTCTTCTCTGTTGGACAGGAGCAACCAGGGCGTCGCTGAGCTCCAATCACCACCAAGTCCAATCGCCGGCCAGATCGATCGAGCCTTGGCCATCTCCCCCGTTCTCGGTCGTCCCCGCCACCCAAGTCCCTCGCCTTGCCGCCCCTTCGCCCTACTCACCGGAGCTCTGCTCCCAGCCGCCAGCGCCTCTGCTACGGCGTCCGCTCGAGAACGAGCGCGTTAACCGTGCCCCCTCCACCTCGTTCGATCCAGGCCGCCAGCAACCAGATCCACCAGGCCCAGCCGCGTGGCCCAGCTTCCTCCTCCTCTCCAGCTGGGCTTGGCCCATGGGTGAGCCCCCCCATAGCTCCTCCTGTTCAGCCCAGCGATGCCGTAGTTTCGGCTCAGGACATATTTTTCCCCTGAACAAATTTATCTTTTATTCCAGAGTTGGCAGTTTTGCAGTATGGCCCTTAAACTTCATGCATATAATAACTCTTTAACCGTGCATCATATCAAAATGTTTTATATATGAAAAATGCTCAATTTTTCATCTAGTTTCATTATATGAAACTTTCATGCATGTTTGAAATGTTTAAAATGCTGTTGGTTAAATTTGCTCCTATGTCATGTTAAAATGATTTAATTATTAACTAAATAACCGTAGCTCGGTTTTAAATAAAATTTATATGTAAATGGGGTAGAAAAATGCCTAGTTTAACATGGTGGCATCACTTTGCATGTTTAACAACTCTAAAATTGTGTTTAGGGCAGATCAGTACCAAACATAAAATATGCACATGAGGAGTTTCCGGACTTGTTGTTTTGTTGTTCCGGCCTCATTTAAACTTGCCTAGATAGGTAGTTTCATTATGCTTCACCTCTTGCCATGCTAACAACACTTAATTTTGTTGGGTACATAAACAAGATCGAACTAAATAAGTCACGTGGTGTTTCGTCAATATGCAACGGAGTTGCATATTGAGCTCCACTTAATTTGTAGGGTTTCTTGTGCACTTTGCCATGCCATGCTTCATTAAACCGGACATGCATCATACTTGATTATGCATCATGCCATGATTATGTGATGGTTGTTTACCATGATTGTTTGCTTCTTTCCGGTGTTGCTTCTTCGGGTTGGTTCCGATAACGTCGTGTTGTGAGGATTCGTTCGACTACGTCCATTTATCTTCTTCATGGACTCGTTCTTCTTCCTTGCGAGATTTCAGGCAAGATGACCATACCCTCGAAATCACTTCTATCTTTGCTTGCTAGTTGCTCGCTCTATTGCTTTGCCTATGCTACGATACCTACCACTTGCTTATCCTGCCTCCCATATTGCCATGTCAAACCTCTAACCCACCTTGTCCTAGCAAACTGTTGTTTGGCTATGTTACCACTTTGCTCAGTCCCTCTTATAGCGTTGCTAGTTGCAGGTGAAGATTGGAGATTGTTCCATGTTTGGAACATGGTTATTTTGTTGGGATATCACAATATCTCTTATTTAATTAATGCATCTATATACTTGGTAAAGGGTGGAAGGCTCGGCCTTATGCCTGGTGTTTTGTTCCACTCTTGCCGCCCTAGTTTCCATCATACCGGTGTTATGTTCCTTGAATTTGCGTTCCTTACACGGTTGGGTTATAATGGGAACCCCTTGACAGTTCGCCTTGAATAAAACTCCTCCAGCAAGGCCCAACATTGGTTTTACCATTTGCCACCTAGCCTTTTCTTTCCCTTGGGTTCTGCAGACTCAAGGGTCATCTTTATTTTAACCCCCCCGGGGCCAGTGCTTCTCTAAGTGTTGGTCCAACTGAGCGATGTCCGGGGCTACCAGGGGCAACTCTGGGCTGGCCTACCCGACGTCTGGCTCATCCGGTGTGCCCTGAGAATGAGATATGTGCAGCTCCTATCGGGATTTGTCGGCACATCTGGGTGGCTTTGCTGGTCTTGTTTTACCATTGTCGAAATGTCTTGTAACCGGGATTCCGAGTCTGATCAGGTCTTCCTGGGAGAAGGAATATCCTTCGTTGACCGTGAGAGCTTGTGATGGGCTAAGTTGGGACACCCCTGCAGGGTTTTGAACTTTCGAAAGCCGTTCCCGCGGTTATGGGCTGATGGGAATTTGTTAATGTCCGGTTGTAGAAAACCTAAAACTTATCTTAACTAAAATGCATCAACCGCGTGTGTAGCCGTGATGGTCTCTTCTCGGCGGGGTCCAGGAAGTGAACACGGTGTTGGAGTTATTCTTGAACGTAGGTTGTTCTAGGATCACTTCTTGATCATAGTTTATCGATCGTGCTTTTGCCTTCTCTTCTCGCTCTCATTTGCATATGTTAAACACCATATATGCTAGTGCTTGCTGCAGCTCCACCTCATACCTTTTACCCCCCTTTAAGCTTAAATAGTATTGATCGCGAGGGTGTGAGATTGTTGAGTCCCCGTGACTCACAGATACTTCCAAAACTAGTTTGCAGGTGCCAATGAAACCGTGCAGGTGGCGCAGCCGAGCTCAAGGAGGAGCTCGATGAAGATCGTGTTCATTATGTTGTTCCGTTTTCAGTTGATCAGTAGTGGAGCCCAGTTGGGGCGATCGGGGATCTATAGCATTTGGTGTAGTCTTCTTTTATTTTGGTTCCATAGTTGGACCTTGATTGTATCCGGATGATGTAATGCTTTATTCATGTATTGTGTGAAGTGGTGATTTTATGCCAATTATGTACCTCTTTCCTTATTCAGTACATGGGTTGTGTGAAGATTACCTCACTTGTGACATTGCTTACAATACGGTTATGCCTCTAAGTCATGCTTCGACACGTGGGAGATATAGCCGCATCGTGGGCGTTACAAGTTGGTAATCAGAGCCTTCCCCAACTTAGGAGCCCCCTGCTTGATCGAATCGCTGGCGTTGTTGAGTCTAGAAAAATGTTTTGAGTCATTTAGGATTATATATATCGGAGAGTAGGACTTCTTTTTACTCCTCAGTCCCTTCGTCGCTCTGGTGAGGCATCCTGACGTAGAGTTTTGACTCTTCTCTTCTCAAATTTCACTAAAAAAAGTTAGCATCACGCGGGTATCTTGGAATTGTTCCGATGGTTTTGTGACGAGAACATTGTTCTTGGTGCCTCCTGACATTTAGGGGTTGTGGCAGTGTCCCGGGGAGTTGAGCTCCGATGTGTTGTCGTCACAATTTTATCGTTGCAGTTCTGGAATACCTGAGTTTCGCTGACATCGAAAATCTCTTTTATGCAGTTGTTGGTGAGATAACCTCGATGCCACCCAGTACTGGGGCGGGAGTTCGGGAGTATTGCCATAACTCGTATAACGGATGCTTTTCGAAGGTTGAGGTAAACGATTTTCGAAGGTTTCTTGGTTATGTGTTGAAGGATGGATACAGCTGGATGTAGGATTTGCTAGCTTTGGGTGAGATATTATTCTTCCCCAGTATCCCCAACACCTGATTGCATAACCAGAAAGTTTCGGGAGTTTATAAGTGGGAATTCAAGTAGATCGTAGGTTATCTTTCCGACAGATGTATGATATGAAATTGGGGTTCGATGTCTAGTGGTCCGCCTATCCACGGTTGGTTTTACAGTGGTCTCGTTGTGTCTTAACGAGTCCTTGGCTATGCTGACTCGGGGACGCTTCGTATGTCATGTGCACTGCCTTGTACATGATGGTGCTATACGATCGAGCCCGTGTAGGCCCCACCACGAAAACTTCGGGCGAAATCTCTATCATATGTTCGTTCCGGCTTATTTTGCAAGCCAATCCTTTGTTTTTGTCTTCAGTTGTGGTATTCGAGTTGCTTCGAAGTCAAATGTTGATTCCATACATTTCCTAAACGGTGTTCTCATACTCCAATGTCAATACTAATCCTTCATGATAATCGAGATTGTCATGTAAATTCTTTTTAAAATGCGTGTTTCTCTTCAAGTGGATCCGATCATTTCAACATCTGTAAGATCAACTCCAAGTCTTCTCAATGTTATTTGTTTCATTCGTCCCAAGCTGCCTTTGTTTTTCCTTCCCACCCACCCTTTTTTTTTGAGGACTCACATTTATTTATCAAGTATCTATCTTATGAATATGAAGTCTCTCCATTCTTTTCCATCAATGTTCTTACCCGGTGATGCTCATGAAGATTCTGACGGAGCCTCAAGTTCGTTATTCTTCATTCTCCGGTGGATTCAATTCAAACCTTCTGTGTTGATCACATGCCTTTTCCTTGTTTCAAATGTCTTATCTTGCCGGTGCACCTCTTAATCATCCATTTCTCGCTATTCAATTGTTCCGGAGTGCTCAAGATATCTGAAAAGGCTCGTCTAGTCATTCAAGATCCGTTCAACCTATTTCGAGGTTGTTATCCCATTCAAGCCATTTAATTCAACCGTCACAATATCTCTTTTAAATCTTTTCAACGGTGTTTCTTTTGAGTGGGCCCTAACCCACAGGTCTATTGCCAGGATCTTACCTGACTCTTCTAATTTTCCCGGAGCTATTCTCAAATTCTTTTCGAAGTTTGACGTAAGAATGATTCATCATCAGTCATATGTTTTTCTCCAAGATCTTTCAAATTCTTTTCATCGTTGGCTCAACATCTTCGCTTTTGATTCTTCCGGAGTGTCTAAACAATTATTGGTGGTGTTTCCCGTCGTCATTCTCGGATTTTGAAGACCGAACAAGAGTTTTCTTCCATATCTTATCCGCTCTCTCAGAGATTCATGGTTCTAGCTTGTTGTCATCCTCTCATAGTTGTTTTGATTGTGAGAACTTTTTCTCCCATCTGGAGAAATTCAAGATTCTTTTCAGTTTGATTCCCCAAAGACAATCATTTCAGATTTATTCATTCTCAGCTTTCAGCCCTCACTCTCCAAATCTGACCGGTGCTTCGTTCAAGTATCCGCAAATCAGCTCGGGCTCCCTTCATTCTCATGTATCTGAATCCTAGCAAGTATCTTCGTTCATTTCATAATTCTTACCGGTGATTCATCCCTTTACTTCGTTCATTTTCAATCCTTACGGTGATTCATTCAAGGTTTCTCTTCCTTCGTTATCATATCAATTCATTCATTCTTTCCAATCCTATCTGTGGTTCGTCGAAGACCTTCTCAAGTTATGCTATATCTCTCTTAATCCTTCCCAATGGGAATAAGTAGTATGCCAAATTGGTTGCTTGTCATCAATTTAAATTGGTGAAGGATACACATAACATAATTCTTATTCTTGTTTCATCCAAGTGATCAATTCCCGGAGTCCCAAGCTCTCGCAATTACATCACCATGGAGATCCATCTAAAACATTACAAGGATTCACCTTGTGTTTTCAACTTCTCTTTCCTTTCGTTTGATCATTCTTTTATTACCGGAGTTCTTCATGGAGGCTCTACATGATGGTTCATCAAGGATTTAATCCTTTTTGAAGTGCTCATCAAGATTCTTTTCAAAGGAGCTCAAGCATTCTTCATCTTGCAATCCGAAGTGCAATTCCTTCTACCGTATCATTAGAGGTGGTATTATGTCATTCTTGATAATTTTCCTTTGTGTTTCATGACTCACAAGTTATCAAGAATGAGATATTTTAAATTCATCAACCTCTTTGTTGGAGTTATCTCGTGTCATTTTACACCTAAAGCCTTCCCTAAGGATTTTTGCTATTTATGGTGCTTATAAATGATCCAAGTTCTTCATTTATCCTTCCGGTGAAATAGTTTCTCGTCTCCTTGTTCATAACAATCCATTCTATTTTCGTGAGTGGCAGGTTGTCACCTCATAATTTTGAGATGTCTTCTATAAGTCCATATCAAGTTTATCCTTTTCGTTGTTGGTTTTGAAACAATTCCGTTCGACCCTTCTCGTAAGGATGCCTTTTCAAGCTCTTTTGTGGCTGAAGTTGGCATTTTCTTCTCCATTCCATTATTTCAATGATCCATCTTCTATTTTCTCTTCCGGAGGCATTGTGGTGTTGCTCTCCTCACTCTTCATCTTGTATTTTCAGGACCATGTTCTTTCGTGCTTATCCATTTAACCGGAGTGTCGTGCCCGCTTTTCGAGTTCTTCCCATTCTGTCAAGTTTTGCCTCCCTTCTTAACCGGAGTGCCGTCTGAAATCTTTCTTACCCATTATGCCATTCTTTCATTAGTTTCGGAGGTAGTGTGTTGTTGATTTCATCAAGTATCCTCTCATCTTGTCAAGTTCTTGTTAATTCCTTCCATTTTCAGTCAGAGTGCTGTCCAAATTATATCATTCTATTTCCTTCTCTATCTTGTTTTAACCGGAGTGTTGTGGCTATTATTCCTCTTCTAACCGGACTCTCATCCAAGTGCTTTCATTTTGCCAAGCTCATATTCTTTACCTTCCATTTCCAACCGGAGTGTTGGCGTAATTGATCCTTATCGTTCCTTGTGCTTCTCGTTCTACCGGAGTGTTGTCGAATTTGACCTTTATTGTTCCTTGTTCCTTTGTTCTAACGGAGTGTTTTCAACTTTGTTCATCTCCGTTGTTTTCTTTTCTCAAATGGTTCAGCCTCTCAAGGTTCATGGTTTCACTCGTTTGTCAAAGAAGCAACTTTGTTCTACCTCTTCTCTTTCTCCTCTGTTTTTTCCTCCGGTGCCATTCTAGATCTCGGGACGAGATCCTCTTGTAGTGGTGGAGTGTTGTGACACCCCGAGACCGTTGCGCCAGGTGTCTTCCAGTTATTCGCCGGTGTTGCCATGTCATTTGCTTCCGTGTTGCATCTTATCATGTCATCATGTGCATTGCATCATCATGTTTTCAAAACTTGCATCTGTCTCGGTTTCCCCGTTCCCTTCCGTTGTCCGTTCTGAGTCCAGACACCCTTGCACGTGCCCGCGGCACGTCCGAAATATTATTTTATAAGTGGCCGGAAAATGTTCTCGGATTGGGTTGAAAGTTGGCGTGTGGTCTTATTATAGTGTAGATAGACCGCCTATCAAGTTTCATCGCATTCGGAGTTCGTTTGATAGCCCAACCATTAAACTATAGCGGCAGTATGGCCTATCAAACGTCGGACGTTTCTGGTCTCCGGAAACAGTTGCCGGGTTGCTTTCCCCCTCTCTCTTCTCAGCCCACCACCACTCACCGTCGGGCCCTACCTAACCTCTCTTGTCAGCCCGCGGCCCTCCTCGCGTGCGCATCCGAAAAGCTGTCCCGGACCCAACCCGGGCAGTCGTCACCGTTGGGTCCGGATCATCCCCAAACATCTACAAAATATCACCGTTTTCTTATTTGGGCTACCTAAGCTATTTTTCCCGTCCGTCCGATTACAATCGGAGGGACCTTATACCCCCCTAAACCTATCCGGCTTGCTATATATAGTGGCAACCCTAGACTACTCCCTAGATTTTAGCCCGTTTGTCCCATCAGTCCACCCGCGCCGCCACTCTCCTTGTTTTTTCGCGCCCAACCAACCACCAAGCTGATCCAATCCATCCCCGACCAACCTCATCCTCCATGGGGATCCACCTCGATTTATCTTCTTACAAACCACATGCACTCGAGCCTTCCCTCAAGCTCCTTCTCCTCAATTTCAGCTGACGCCCCAGGTTCTCGATCTGGATGGGATCGAGGCAGTCGCCGCCTTGCCTCCACTCCGACAGCCCACACCATTGGTGCCCGATTCACCTTCCCGCCACCCTGCGCCTCTTGCATCCTCGTCGTCCTTCAGCCTCGCAGCCGCCTTCGTCCACGACCACAAGAGCAAGAGCTCCTGCAGCCGCGAGCGTCTGAGGTCCCGTACCCATGGCTAATCCCCTCGCTGAGCTCCGTCAAGTCCGCCACCGACAAGCCCTGCCTTCGCCGCCTCCCCAAGTTCCATCGTTGTACGCCTCCAAACTCGTCCCAGCCACCACGTCCTCGCCACCATGTCGGAGCAAGCCAGCAGGAAGGTCCCCGTCGCGCCCTCTCCGCTATCCTTCCCCTCCTTCCTGTCCCTCTAACCTCCCCTGCTCTCCCTGTCTTCTCTGTTGGACAGGAGCTAGCAGGGCGTCGCTGAGCTCCAATCACCGCCAAGTCCAATCGCCGGCCAGATCGATCGAGCCTTGGCCATCTCCTCCGTTCTCGGTCCTCCCCGCCACCCAAGTCCCTCGCCTTGCCGCCCCTTCGCCCCGCTCGCTGGAGCTCTGCTCCCAACCGCCAGTGCCTCTGCTACGGCGTTCTCTCGAGAACCAGCGCGTTGACTGCGCCCCCTCCACCTCGTTCGATCCAAGGCGCCAGCAGCCAGATCCACCAGGCCCGGCCGCGCGCCCCAGCTTCCTCCTCCTCTCCAGCTGGGCTTGGCCCATGGGTGAGCCCCCCACAGCTCCTCTTGTTCAGCCCAGCGATGCCGCAGTTTCGGCCCAGGACATATTTTTTCCCTGAACAAAATTATCCTTTATTCCAGAGTTGGCAGTTTTGCAGTATGGCCCTTAAACTTCATGCATATAATAACTCTTTAACCGTGCATCGTATCAAAATGTTTTATATATGAAAAATGCTTAGTTTTTCATCTAGTTTCATTATATGCAACTGTCAGGACCCCGACTCAGTGCCACATCGATCTAGCATGTAACACCTCATATCACTTTGCGGCCTCACGCACGGTATTCCCACGGGTGTCGCCTTACCTTTACCCGGGACCGTTTGCGCCTTTTGGCACACGTATATGACAGTGTCGCTAGCATCTATATGATAAGGAGCCCGGGCTGACATGGCTAGTCGTAAACCCAAAGTGGCACAAACTTACAGGGACAGGCATCCATGACCCAGCATCGAACGTGTCGGTCATCAGCGAGTGAATCCAGGCTGTAGCACTGGGCTAGCAGGACTCCGGTGAACCGGGCTGTAGCGGGCTAACAGGACTCCGGTATTCATCGCGTGACATTTCCCCGAAGGGACAGACACAGGAACGAAGAAGGACACATGCCGGCCAGCCTAAGTGTTCCGGAGCAGTAGCATGCTACCATGGCTCGATGGAAACACTAGGAGACATTTCCCGGTAAGAGAGGCTACCAAGGATAAACAACTAGGTTGTCAGATCCCACACATACCAAGCATTTCAATAACATACACACAATATGCTCGATATGTGCAAATACAACATGGCATCACAACATGACTCTACAACTCAAGTATGTATTCAATAGGCTCCGAGGAGCGAGATATTACAATCATGGGTCTCATGACCCAACAATGAGAGCATACAAGTCAAAGCACAAACGGAAGCTATCATGTCTGAGTACAGGCAACTATAAATGAAAGAGGCTGAGAAGCCTGACTATCTACCAGATCCTGCCGAGGGCACAAGATCGTAGCTGAGGTAACAAGCTAAACGTCGAAGTCCACGTGGAACTACTAGTGAGACTGAAGTCTCTCTGCAAAAACATAAATTAAGCAACGTGAGTACAAATGTACCCAGCAAGACTTACATCAGATCTATGTACATATGCATCATTATCAACAAAGGGGTGGTGGAGTTTAACTGCAGCAAGCCAGCTTTGACTCGGTGGCTAACCTGAACTACGACTGCAAGTAACTCTCTTGAGGTGGCACACACGAGTCCACATATTCACCATATCAATACACCACTATGGATCCACTCCCGTCTCCCTACGAGAACGCCATCCATAGCACTCATGCTTATCTTGCGTATTTTAGAGTATCCACTTTCACTTGTCTATGAACTATGCAAGGGGTCCAAGTTTCCATATCCGAGGAATCCGGCTATTCGAATAGATGATGTTAACCCTGCAGGGGTGTACTTCTTCACACACGCTCTCGCCACTTATCGCCCTGTACACGTCATGTACCTCGGCAACCTTCAAGCGGAAGCCGGGCGAGGGAGTCGGCCACGACCTGACTAACCGAACAAGTCTCTAGTCCAGGTTTATCGCCTATTCGGGTTCCATCCGCAAGGAGATCCGGCCGGGGTGTCGCTCACGGCCCCAAACGATGTGTGCAGGGTTCCCAAGCCCACCTCGACGGGTGGATGTACGCTTGGTACACCGTGCCACTGTGCCTAGTCTGTCCCAAGCCCACCTGTACCGGGTGCCACTTGGTAGACTACTAACACTACCTACAAACACCAGAAACTAGTTGCAACTCCTGGACAGAGATCATGTTGATTAATAAGTCGAGAGGGTCAATTAAGGATCCCAATGTGTGGTAGTAGCTGTTCATGGATCACAAACACAGAACTCAGTTCCTGAGGACGGCTGCAATGAGACAACCCACCATGTACTCCTACATGGCCTCTCACCGCTACCTTTACCAAATCGTGTTCACACACTTAGCTCACACACAGTAGGACATGTTCACACGCCTCTGATTCATCCCCGATGAATCAGACCTGACTCAACTCTAAGAAGTAGCAGGCATGACAAACAAGCATGAATGAGTAGGCACATCAGGGCTCAAACAACTCCTACTCATGCTAGTGGGTTTCATCTATTTACTGTGGCAATGACAGGTCATGCAAAGGATAAAGGGGTTCAGCTACCGCAGCAAGTAACAAATATATCGTTGTTGTCCTAATGCAGTAAAAGAGAGCAGGAATGAGAGAGTGGGATTTTATCGGAATGAACAAGGGGGTTTTGCTTGCCTGGCACTTCTGAAGATAATATAGCTCTTCATCGGTGTCATCGATCACATCGTCGGTATCACGTCTATCGAAAGGGGGCAATCACCGGCAACTGAGGAAAAACACAATCAATGCAATGCACATTATGATGCATGATCATGACATGGCAATATGAATGTGTTTTGGGCTAATGCACCTAGCTATGATTTAAATGAAGTTGGTTTGAATACATGATTCAAATTCCAACTCCATATATGATTATTTAAATGCCCTTAATTTGTTTTGTCCAAAACATAGGACAACATTGTTCAAACATGCATGAAAATGGTACAGATGGATTCCTTGAATTTTTCTAATAATTTTTCATATATAAATTATTTAATTTGGAGTTACGGTTAATTTTCTATGATTTATTGAAGTTTATACAATTTTCTGGAATTTATAAATCATTTCCTAATTTATTTTAATTCCAGAAAGGAATTATTGCGTCAGCATGACGTTGGCATGACGTCAGCAGGTCAACAGGGGCTGGCTAGGGTCAAACCTGACGTGTGGGGTCCACACGTCAGTGACACGGGTTAAACAGGGGGTTTAGTTTAGTTTAATTAAAGATTAGGGGCACTAGGGCCCACATGTTAGTGTCAGGGGGTTAGATTAGGTGGTGATTAGCTTAAGCTAATCACCTGATGGCGGGGTCCACCTGTCATGGACCCAGGGAAGGTCAAACCCCTGGTCAGTAGGGTCAATCCCGCCGGCGTCTCGACGCCGGCGAGGCCTGGGACGGTGGCGGCCGTCGGAAACACGCTACAGGGCACGGGCGAGGCCGTGCTTGGGCTCGTTGGAGAGCCCTTGCTCCCGCGCGTCGAACGGTGGTGGTGGCCGTGCCTGTGGTGGCCGGTACCGACGACGGCGAGCTCGTGAGCGGCGGCCGGAGTTCGGGTGCGGTCGGGTTCGGCGCTGCTGCTCGCAAGCGAGGGAGCTGAGGCGCTGGAGGGGCTCTACGGGTCGCGGCAAGCACAACGGGTGCACGCCCGTGACCAAATGGTCACCGGGGTTTCGCCGGCGACGATCCCATGCGGCGGCGGCTGCTGTTAGCAAGGGGGCGGCGGCTACGGCAAACAAACGAAGGCGGGATTAGGGGGAAGAGGACCGGGGGCTCACAGCGGTGCCGACGGAACGCTCGGCGAGGTCGGGGACGGTCCGGAGCCGACGAATTTGACGGTGATGGCCGGCGGGTCTGAGGTAGAAGACGACGGCGATGGCGACGAAGCAAAGCCCTCCGGCTCGTTTCCTTCGGCTTGGGGATGTGGTGCTCGATTGCGGAGCTGCTGGGCACGGCCACGGAACGAGGGGTGGCCGGTGGTCATGGCTACGGCGAGCGGCGCTCTCAGGTGCGTTCGGTGACGAGAGGGAGGGAGAGCAGAGGAGAGGATGATGCGAGGGAGAGAGTGAGAGAGAGCCAGGGGCTGCGTGGCGCTCCGTGGCGTCGTCTAGGAGGGGTCGGGGAAGCAGGAGGTGGCCGGAGAAGCAGGAGGTGGCCGGGGCGCGTGGCCGCGCGCGCCGGGCGCGTGCCCGTCCTCCTGGCAAAGGAGGAAGGCGACAGGGGGGTAGCGGTGGCGGGCTGGGCCGGCCAGCTGCAGTGCTGGGCCGGTTTGGCTACCAGGTGAGCGCCAGGTAGGCTTTTGCTCTTTTTATTTTTTTCTTCTGTTTTGTTTTATTTAATATCTTTTGCCATTGTTTTGAATTTAAACAAATTCAAACATTGCCAAAAACTCCTCTGAATATTTTTATTTTGCTAGATGGACATTTTTCCAAAAGCTCATAAAATACTTCAGGGGTATTTGAAATTATATTCTAATTATATGAATATAATTCAAATTCAAATAGCTAATGATTTAAATTCAAAGTCCCAAAAATAAATCCTTAAAAATGTTCAATATTTTGGTTGGGACCAGAACCCTTGCCAAAAATTATCAAACATTTAAGAAGAGCATTTTGGAACAATGAATGAGATTTTTAGGGTTTTTGCCCTTCTTTTATTTAGGGTTTTGAGCCTTCCAATTTCCCTCAGTTCAAGTTTCAAAAATTTAAACATGATGCAAACACCAGGCAGCACCAGAAGCTAGGGATGTGACGACTCACCCCCACTAAACAAGAATCTCATCTCGAGATTCAAGCGTAGGGTAAGATGAAGGGGAAACGCAAACTAGTATAATCTTCACGATCCAGGTTGCACTTTGAATGAACGTTGATTCGATAACCATCATTGTCTTGATGTCTTGCTCTGGGAACTCTAGCTAATCATGACCAGAAGAGGAAAGGAAAACTCTAGAAGGATCGATCTTCTCGAAGGTCGAACAACTCACGGAATGAGACATAGAACTATCTCTCGGGTTGAGACACGAGATACACATCAAGAGGGGTGGAAAGAAACGGATGACGAAGGTTCACTAGGTGGACAATAATTCCACACTTTAAAAAGGTGGTAAACGATTGTCAACGTAGCGAGGAGTTGAGTTTCCATGATGCCACAGCGGGACATCCTGGAGGAGGGTGATTCGTAGATTATTACCTTAAGTGGCAAAAAGAATTACCTTTGATATAGAGATCATTGAGACTCTCTATATCAGCCTAAGGCAAATCACAGCAATCGATTGGCGGGGGTCGGTAGAATGGCATACTCGAACTTGGATGATGTGGATTACCTTGTTGAAGACAACGTAATGGATGAATTTGCTTATCACCGGAAATGGAAGAGACCCATGGTAGAATGGCACATTGGCGGTGCAAGCTAGGAACGAATGCAAATGCTGGGAATGATTCTGGTAACTGGGGAAGAACCCAACAATAGAGAGTGAATTCACTGTTTGAAAAGGTCATAGTGCCGAGGAAACAGAGAGCACTATATAGTTAATGTCGACGATCAAACCTAGCACTTGCGCGTGCTCTCAAGAACTTGAGCATTTCCATAATCATCAAGATTTTACCAATATCCGTGTCAAGGATCCTGGCAACACAACTTACTACCATGATGAATACCGGTGGAAGATGCAGATGCAAAGGAAGATAACACTTTCTCAGATTTCACCCTTGGCGGGGCCAAGGAAATAAAATCTGGATGATCGACCGAGAGACATTTAGCACTCCGCTTCTAATGTTCTCCTTGACGTGCTAGTGTATCCCATTCATAGATATGGTTTGATAACTAGAACATCAAGTAAAGGTCGGACTTCGGGAGCAATAGAATCCATAAGGAACAGTTACGGAGGTAAATCCTACGAAATCCTTATGGGGAGGTGGCCAACTTCCTCAAACAAGATACTACAATAATAGGTCTTCCGGCTGGGTGTGTTGGCCACGACATCCACTTTACCGGTTATCGAGGGGCCAATATTATAGTTCTTGGAAAATGTTCCAACCATCATATCTGCCTGAGATTCAGATCTGGTTGGTGTCAGGATATTCTAGACTCATCGAGTCTAGGAAGAAAAATGAAAGTTTGCAACACAAATCGACGAGATGACGTTGCGAGATTCTCGGGAAATGAACTACGATAGCAAGCTCCAAAACATGAGCTGGTTCTGCTACAAACATGTGAACATGTTGTCCCAGACAAGCATGACCACATGGTAGTCTTATAATAAAACACTACCAAGTTCTGGTTGGGAACCATCATCGAGGATATCAAAGTTCTTGATTAAGCCCGGGTTAGCTCTTAAAAAGAACTCCTTCTCCTAGAACAAATCAGTCAGTGGCTTGGTGTGCTACAGAATTCATATGGAACGAAGATGATCAGTCTAACAGACCACAGAATACTTTGCACGTGCATGACTGACTTGGGATGATTCCAGAGGAGTAAAACAAACTTTCTCGAATTCACGACGGCAACTTACATCAAATGCACGTGAATCAAAGGGAGTCACTTCTTTCATCCAAACATATACCTCAGAGACGGAACTCGAAGGCATTGTTTACAAAGTTTCCAACACTAGCTTAATGTCCAACAGAATCATGGAGAAGATAAGGATGTTGTCGATGGGCTCAACAACAATTCATCCAGGTTCCCTTTTAAAAGGAATTCCATAGTTAAGTGAACACGGTGATAGCATTGGTCAGACCAAAGGATATAATGGTGTATGCTCGAGGAAAATCCACAAGTAAGACAACATTACGAACATCGTTGGTTCTGATTTGATTTGACGATAGCCCATACTTAAATCAAAGGTTTGGGTAAGATAATAGATCCAACAATTGTTCACAAGGACCAATTGATGAAGATACCATCTTTCTTCAACACACACACACACACACACAAAAAGATATCCCTTAACATGAACTAAGTCAGGCAAGCTTTTATCTTCCAACTCTCCAAGTTGTTGTTTAGCTTGACCAACTAGCTCAGGGGTATCCCACACAGATTCTTGGAGAAGAGGTGGTTTACAGGAGACCATCTTGATCACGAACTCAACATAGCGGTCAGGTGACAACCTGGTAATACTTCCGAGAAGATATACGGAAAATCACGAACCACCGATATGTTACTAAGCTCGAGAACAATCTTGCTTTTCAGGGCAAGACGATATGATCAAATGAGCGAGGACTTAACAAAATCCTATCTCATCAATCAAGGAGTGCACCAGGAAAATGGACTAGGTAGCACGATCAACCTTAGGGTGATGATTCAATAGTCAACTCGCTAAGGATGACGTTATTGTCCATTTAACTACCAAGCAACGGAGTTGCTAGGAGTATTGATTTCACACATCACAATTCATTTGTCGGTATTCCGGTTGCATCAACACGAAGACCGAGGAATGACTAATTATGGTGAGAAGTATCACTACGTCAAAATTCATGAGAGTTGGTGTAGTTCTCATGACAATTCTGACATAAAGGGGGTAATACTCCAAGGTAGAATAAAACCAAAAGCTGGATTGGCACTTGGTCTGCGGAATACAACTGCTTTGACCCAACCCTAGATATGAATGAGGTACTGGAGTTTGTTTCTCCTAGTCATTCAGGACAGAATGGCTTGACGGACCACAAGAGTAATAGGCATCGATAAACGAATGCACGCATACTCTTGACTATCAATTGACAGACGAGGGTCAGAATACAACTAAGGAGGAACAACTCGAGGAACATATAACTTTCTGAGTTGTGGATGCATAGATTAGTATGTCGAGCGAAGCTCAACATTTCTTCCGGTTAACCCATGCAGAAAAAGGTAGAACTGGCAGAGCCACAATATATAATGGAGAACTCATCGAGAGCACTCTGGTGGTGATCGTTCAGTTCAACGAGGAACTTCTGCCATAAGTAGTTCATGGTATTTGGAAGAAGAAGATACCACGGACTTCAAGGACTATCGCAAAGGTTGCTAATAACCTAAAGGAACGAGCAGAAACTATCAACATGAAGCAAGTAGGGTGAATCTTGGTTCGAAAACCCAAGGAGTAGAATGCCTACTAACTAAGTGGCATCACGGGATGCTTACGAGAATGATGGCCAGAATCATCACACTGGGACACAAATCGTAGCTAAATTACTAGATGATCCCCTAAGACACCTAGGGTCATAATACCAGCTCCAACATATATGTCAAGGTAACAGAGTACCTCAACTCACTGATTAGTGTGGTTAATCTGGCCCAAAGGAACATTGAAACGGGAGGAAGGAATTTGCAAGTGCATCAGACTGTTTAGAGACCTGAGATGACTCGGACAGCATAACGGCTGTAAATGCTCAAAAGATTTGAAACATGCTACAAAAATGGTGGCATAGCCACTCAGAAGCACAATATCAAGGTTTCGAGATCGACAGTTAACATACGGAAGTAGTAGAAACTGAACAGAGGCTTGAGTCCAACAATCTTACAAGTCTACAGATTAGTAACACGTGATCCTGATAGAAAGAAGAGATAGCCTAGTTCTTAATCCCCGTAGGAAAGATAAGATGACTCAGATCAGAAGGGCATAAGGTATAAGGAGTAAAGAGAGCCTTACGTTCCATCCCACAATCAATTCCCTTATATAACTAAAGAATTTCTAGACTCAACTTCGACCAGTTTGGCTTGGTAATCCTACAGGCAGTCAAGCTCTGATACCAACGCTGTCAGGACCCCGACTCAGTGCCACATCGATCTAGCATGTAACACCTCATATCACTTTGCGGCCTCACACACGGTATTCCCACGGGTGTCGCCTTACCTTTACCCGGGACCGTTTGCGCCTTTTGGCACACGTATATGACAGTGTCGCTAGCATCTATATGATAAGGAGCCCGGGCTGACATGGCTAGTCGTAAACCCAAAGTGGCACAAACTTACAGGGACAGGCATCCATGACCCAGCATCGAACGTGTCGGTCATCAGCGAGTGAATCCAGGCTGTAGCACTGGGCTAGCAGGACTCCGGTGAACCGGGCTGTAGCGGGCTAACAGGACTCCGGTATTCATCGCGTGACATTTCCCCGAAGGGACAGACACAGGAACGAAGAAGGACACATGCCGGCCAGCCTAAGTGTTCCGGAGCAGTAGCATGCTACCATGGCTCGGTGGAAACACTAGGAGACATTTCCCGGTAAGAGAGGCTACCAAGGATAAACAACTAGGTTGTCAGATCCCACACATACCAAGCATTTCAATAACATACACACAATATGCTCGATATGTGCAAATACAACATGGCATCACAACATGACTCTACAACTCAAGTATGTATTCAATAGGCTCCGAGGAGCGAGATATTACAATCATGGGTCTCATGACCCAACAATGAGAGCATACAAGTCAAAGCACAAACGGAAGCTATCATGTCTGAGTACAGGCAACTATAAATGAAAGAGGCTGAGAAGCCTGACTATCTACCAGATCCTGCCGAGGGCACAAGATCGTAGCTGAGGTAACAAGCTAAACGTCGAAGTCCACGTGGAACTACTAGTGAGACTGAAGTCTCTCTGCAAAAACATAAATTAAGCAACGTGAGTACAAATGTACCCAGCAAGACTTACATCAGATCTATCTACATATGCATCATTATCAACAAAGGGGTGGTGGAGTTTAACTGCAGCAAGCCAGCTTTGACTCGGTGGCTAACCTGAACTACGACTGCAAGTAACTCTCTTGAGGTGGCGCACACGAGTCCACATATTCACCATATCAATACACCACTATGGATCCACTCCCGTCTCCCTACGAGAACGCCATCCATAGCACTCATGCTTATCTTGCGTATTTTAGAGTATCCACTTTCACTTGTCTATGAACTATGCAAGGGGTCCAAGTTTCCATATCCGAGGAATCCGACTATTCGAATAGATGATGTTAACCCTGCAGGGGTGTACTTCTTCACACACGCTCTCGCCACTTATCGCCCTGTACACGTCATGTACCTCGGCAACCTTCAAGCGGAAGCCGGGCGAGGGAGTCGGCCACGACCTGACTAACCGAACAAGTCTCTAGTCCAGGTTTATCGCCTATTCGGGTTCCATCCACAAGGAGATCCGGCCTGGGTGTCGCTCACGGCCCCAAACGATGTGTGCAGGGTTCCCAAGCCCACCTCGACGGGTGGATGTACGCTTGGTACACCGTGCTACTGTGCCTAGTCTGTCCCAAGCCCACCTGTACCGGGTGCCACTTGGTAGACTACTAACACTACCTACAAACACCAGAAACTAGTTGCAACTCCTGGACAGAGATCATGTTGATTAATAAGTCGAGAGGGTCAATTAAGGATCCCAATGTGTGGTAGTAGCTATTCATGGATCACAAACACAGAACTCAGTTCCTGAGGACGGCTGCAATGAGACAACCCACCATGTACTCCTACATGGCCTCTCACCGCTACCTTTACCAAATCGTGTTCACACACTTAGCTCACACACAGTAGGACATGTTCACACGCCTCTGATTCATCCCCGATGAATCAGACCTGACTCAACTCTAAGAAGTAGCAGGCATGACAAACAAGCATGAATGAGTAGGCACATCAGGGCTCAAACAACTCCTACTCATGCTAGTGGGTTTCATCTATTTACTGTGGCAATGACAGGTCATGCAAAGGATAAAGGGGTTCAGCTACCGCAGCAAGTAACAAATATATCGTTGTTGTCCTAATGCAGTAAAAGAGAGCAGGAGTGAGAGAGTGGATTTTATCGGAATGAACAAGGGGGTTTTGCTTGCCTGGCACTTCTGAAGATAATATAGCTCTTCATCGGTGTCATCGATCACATCGTCGGTATCACGTCTATCGAAAGGGGGCAATCACCGGCAACTGAGGAAAAACACAATCAATGCAATGCACATTATGATGCATGATCATGACATGGCAATATGAATGTGTTTTGGGCTAATGCACCTAGCTATGATTTAAATGAAGTTGGTTTGAATACATGATTCAAATTCCAACTCCATATATGATTATTTAAATGCCCTTAATTTGTTTTGTCCAAAACATAGGACAACATTGTTCAAACATGCATGAAAATGGTACAGATGGATTCCTTGAATTTTTCTGATAATTTTTCATATATAAATTATTTAATTTGGAGTTACGGTTAATTTTCTATGATTTATTGAAGTTTATACAATTTTCTGGAATTTATAAATCATTTCCTAATTTATTTTAATTCCAGAAAGGAATTATTGCATCAGCATGACGTTGGCATGACGTCAGCAGGTCAACAGGGGCTGGCTAGGGTCAAACCTGACGTGTGGGGTCCACACGTCAGTGACACGGGTTAAACAGGGGGTTTAGTTTAGTTTAATTAAAGATTAGGGGCACTAGGGCCCACATGTCAGTGTCAGGGGGTTAGATTAGGTGGTGATTAGCTTAAGCTAATCACCTGATGGCGGGGTCCACCTGTCATGGACCCACGGGAGGTCAAACCCCTGGTCAGTAGGGTCAATCCCGCCGGCGTCTCGACGCCGGCGAGGCCCGGGACGGTGGCGGCCGTCGGAAACACGCTACAGGGCACGGGCGAGGCCGTGCTTGGGCTCGTTGGAGAGCCCTTGCTCCCGCACGTCGAACGGTGGTGGTGGCCGTGCCTGTGGTGGCCGGTACCGACGACGGCGAGCTCGTGAGCGGCGGCCGGAGTTCGGGTGCGGTCGGGTTCGGCGCTGCTGCTCGCAAGCGAGGGAGCTGAGGCGCTGGAGGGGCTCTACGGGTCGCGGCAAGCACAACGGGTGCACGCCCGTGACCAAATGGTCACCGGGGTTTCGCCGGCGACGATCCCATGCGGCGGCGGCTGCTGTTAGCAAGGGGGCGGCGGCTACGGCAAACAAACGAAGGCGCGATTAGGGGGAAGAGGACCGGGGGCTCACAGCGGTGCCGACGGAACGCTCGGCGAGGTCGGGGACGGTCCGGAGCCGACGAATTTGACGGTGATGGCCGGCGGGTCCGAGGTAGAAGACGACGGTGATGGCGATGAAGCAAAGCCCTCCGGCTCGTTTCCTTCGGCTTGGGGATGTGGTGCTCGATTGCGGAGCTGCTGGGCACGGCCACGGAACGAGGGGTGGCCGGTGGTCATGGCTACGGCGAGCGGCGCTCTCAGGTGCGTTTGGTGACGAGAGGGAGGGAGAGCAAAGGAGAGGATGAGGCGAGGGAGAGAGTGAGAGAGAGCCAGGGGCTGCGTGGCGCTCCGTGGCGTCGTCTAGGAGGGGCCGGGGAAGCAGGAGGTGGCCGGAGAAGCAGGAGGTGGCCGGGGCGCGTGGCCGCGCGCGCCGGGCGCGTGCCCGTCCTCCTGGCAAAGGAGGAAGGCGACAGGGGGGTAGCGGTGGCGGGCTGGGCCGGCCAGCTGCAGTGCTGGGCCGGTTTGGCTACCAGGTGAGCGCTAGGTAGGCTTTTGCTCTTTTTATTTTTTTCTTCTGTTTTGTTTTATTTAATATCTTTTGCCATTGTTTTGAATTTAAACAAATTCAAACAATGCCAAAAACTCCTCTGAATATTTTTATTTTGCTAGATGGACTTTTTCCAAAAGCTCATAAAATATTTCAGGGGTATTTGAAATTATATTCTAATTATATGAATATAATTCAAATTCAAATAGCTAATGATTTAAATTCAAAGTCCCAAAAATAAATCCTTAAAAATGTTCAATATTTTGGTTGGGACCAGAACCCTTGCCAAAAATTATCAAACATTTAAGAAGAGCATTTTGGAACAATGAATGAGATTTTTAGGGTTTTTGCCCTTCTTTTATTTAGGGTTTTGAGGCTTCCAATTTCCCTCAGTTCAAGTTTCAAAAATTTAAACATGATGCAAACACCAGGCAGCACCAGAAGCTAGGGATGTGACAGCAACTTTCATGCATGTTTGAAATGTTTAAAATGTTGTTTGGTTAAATTTGCTCCTATGTCATGTTAAAATGATTTAATTCATAACTAAATAACCGTAGCTCGGTTTTAAATAAACTTTATATGTAAATGGGGTAGAAAAATGCCTAGTTTAACATGGTGGCGTCACTTTGCATGTTTAACAACTCGAAAATTGTGTTTAGGGAAGATCAGTACCAAACCTAAAATATGCACATGAGGAGTTTCCGGACTTGTTGTTTTGTTGTCCCGGCCTCATTTAAACTTTCCTAGATAGGTAGTTTCATTATGCTTCACCTCTTGCCATGCTAACAACATTTAATTTTGTTGGGTACATAAACAAGATCGAACTAAATAAGTCATGTGGTGTTTCGTCAATATGCAACAGAGTTGCATATTGAGCTCCACTTAATTTGTAGGGTTGCTTGTGCACTTTGCCATGCCATGCTTCATTAAACCGGACATGCATCATACTTGATTGTGCATCATGCCATGATTATGTGATGGTTGTTTACCATGATTGTTTGCTTCTTTCTGGTGTTGCTTCTTCGGGTTGGTTCCGATAACGTCGTGTTGTGAGGATTCGTTCTACTACATCAGTTTATCTTCTTCATGGACTCGATCTTCTTCCTTGCGGGATTTTAGGCAAGATGACCATACCCTCGAAATCACTTCTATCTTTGCTTGCTAGTTTCTCGCTCTATTGCTTTGCCTATGCTACGATACCTACCACTTGCTTATCATGCCTCCCATATTGCCATGTCAAACCTCTAACCCACCTTGTCCTAGCAAACCGTTGTTTGGCTATGTTACCGCTTTGCTCAGCCCCTCTTATAGCGTTGCTAGTTGCAGGTGAAGATTGGAGCTTGTTCCATGTTTGGAACATGGTTATTTTTTTTGGGATATCACAATATCTCTTATTTAATTAATGCATCTATATACTTGGTAAAGGGTGGAAGGCTCGGCCTTATGCCTGGTGTTTTGTTCCACTCTTGCCGCCCTAGTTTCCGTCATACCGGTGTTATGTTCCTTGATTTTTTGTTCCTTACACGGTTGAGTTATAATGGGAACCCCTTGACAGTTTTCCTTGAATAAAACTCCTCTAGCAAGGCCCAACATTGGTTTTATCATTTGCCACCTAGCCTTTTCTTTCCCTTGGGTTCTGCAGACTCAAGGGTCATTTTTATTTTAACCCCCCCGGGCTAGTGCTTCTCTAAGTGTTGGTCCAACTGAGCGATGTCTGGGGCTACCAGGGGCAACTCTGGGCTGGCCTACCCGACGTCTGGCTCATCCGGTGTGCCCTGAGAACGAGATATGTGGAGCTCCTATCGGGATTTGTCGGCACATCTGGGTGGCTTTGCTGGTCTTGTTTTACCATTGTCGAAATGTCTTGTAACCGGGATTCCGAGTCTGATCGGGTCTTCCTGGGAGAAGGAATATGCTTCGTTGACCGTGAGAGCTTGTGATGGGCTAAGTTGGGACACCCCTGCAGGGTTTTGAACTTTCGAAAGCCGTGCCCGCGGTTATGGGCAGATGGGAATTTGTTAATGTCCGATTGTAGAAAACCTGAAACTTACCTTAACTAAAATGCAGCAACCGCGTGTGTAGCCGTGATGGTCTCTTCTCGGCGGGGTCCGGGAAGTGAACACGGTGTTGGAGTTATGCTTGAACATAGGTTGTTCTAGGATCACTTCGTGATCATAGTTTATCGATCGTGCTTTTGCCTTCTCTTCTCGCTCTCATTTGCGTATGTTAGCCACCAAATATGCTAGTGCTTGCTGCAGCTCCACCTCATACCTTTTACCCCCCTTTAAGCTTAAATAGTCTTGATTGCAAGGGTGTGAGATTGCTGAGTCCCCGTGACTCACAGATACTTCCAAAACTAGCTCGCAGGTGCCGATGAAACCGTGCAGGTGACGCAACCGAGCTCAAGGAGGAGCTCGATGAAGATCGTGTTTGTTATGTTGTTCCGTTTCCAGTTGATCAATAGTGGAGCCCAGTTGGGACGGTCGGGGATCTATAGCATTTGGGGTAGTCTTCTTTTATTTTGGTTCTGTAGTCGGACCTTGATTGTATCTGGATGATGTAATGCTTTATTCATGTATTATGTGAAGCGGCGATTGTAAGCCAACTATGTACCTCTTTCCTTATTCAGTACATGGGTTGTGTGAAGATTACCTCACTTGCGACATTGCTTACAATGCGGTTATGCCTCTAAGTCGTGCTTCGACACGTGCGAGATATAGCCGCATCGTGGGCATTACAGGAAACTTCCCTCCCGAAGGGGGAAATCATCGCCATCGTCATCACCAACGCTCCTCTCATCGGGAGAGGGCAATCTCCATCAACATCTTCATTAGCACCGTCTCCTCTCAAAACCCTAGTTCATCTCTTGTATCCAATTCTTGTATCCAAGTCCGGGATTGGTGCTAGTAGATTGCTAGTAGTGTTTATTACTCCTTGTAGTTGATGCTAGTTGGTTTAATTGGTGGGAGATCATATGTTCAGATCCTATATGCATATTAATACCCCTCTGATTATGAACATGTTTATGCTTTGTGAGTAGTACACTTGTTCCTGAGGACATGGGAGAAGTCTTGCTATTAGTAGTCATGTGAATTTGGTATTCGTTCGATATTTTGATGAGATGTATGTTGTCTTTCCTCTAGTGGTGTTATGTGAACGTCGACTACATAACACTTCACCATTATTTGGGCCTAGAGGAAGGCATTGGGAAGTAATAAGTAGATGATAGGTTGCTAGAGTGACAGAAGCTTAAACCCTAGTTTATGCGTTGCTTCGCAAGGGGCTGATTTGGATCCATATATTTCATGCTATGGTTAGGATTACCTTAATACTTTTGTTGTAGTTGCGGATGCTTGCAATAGAGGTTAATCATAAGTGGGATGCTTGTCCAAGTAAGGACAGTACCCAAGCACCGGTCCACCCACATACCAAATTATCAAAGTACCGAACGCGAATCATATGAGCATGATGAAAACTAGCTTGATGATATTCCCATGTGTCCTCGGGAGCGCTTTTCTCTATATAAGAGTTTGTCCAGGCTTGTCCTTTGCTACAAAAAGGATTTGGCCACCTTGCTGCACTTTATTTACTTTTGTTACTTGTTGCTCGTTACAAATTATCCTATCACAAAACTATCAGTTACCACTCATTTCAGTACTTGCAGAGAATACCTTGCTGGAAACCGCTTATCATTTCCTTCTGCTCCTCATTGGGTTGGACACTCTTACTTATCGAAAGGACTACGATAGATCCCCTATACTTGTGGGTCATCAAGACTCTTTTCTGGCGTCATTTCCGGGGAGTGAAGCGCCTTTGGTAGGTGTAATTTGGTAAGGAAAAATTTATATAGTGTGCTGAAATTTACTGTCACTTGTTACTATGGAAAGTAATCCTCTGAGGGGCTTGTTCGGGGTATCTTCACCTCGACCAGTAGAGCATCAACCTACTAAACCTACTGAAAATGAAAATGTCTGCTTTGAAATTCCTTCGGGTATGATAGAAAAACTGCTAGCTAATCCCTTTTTAGGAGATGGAACAAAGCATCCTAATGAGCATCTGATATATGTGGATGAAGTTTGTGGATTATTTAAGCTTGCAGGTGTACCCGGAGATGTTGTTAAGAAGAAGGTCTTCCCTTTATCTTTGAAGGCAGATGCATCAACATGGTATAGGCTATGTGATGATATGGGGTCTTGGAATTACAAACGATTGAAATTGGAATTTCATCAGAAGTTTTATCCTATGAATCTTGTTCATCGTGATCGCAATTATATATATAATTTTTGGCCTCGCGAAGGAGAAAGCATCGCTCAAGCTTGGGGGAGGCTTAAATCAATGTAATATTCATGCCCCAATCATGAGCTCTCAAGAGAAATGATTATTCAAAAAATTTATGCTCGGCTTTCTGATAGCAATCGTATCATGCTTGATACTTCTTGTGATGGCTCTTTTATGTTGAAGACTATTGAATTCAAATGGGATTTATTGGAAAGAATTAAACGCAACTCTGAAGATTAACCTCGACAAAGGTAAGGAGTCAGGTATGCACCTAGGTTTGATTGTGTTAAATCTTTTATGGATACCGACGTTTTCCATAAATTTAGCACTAAATATGGACTTGACTATGAGATAGTAGCTTCTTTCTGTGAATCTTTTGCTACTTATGTTGATCTCCCCAAGGAGAAGTGGTTTAAATATCATCCTCCCATAGAAGTAAAAGTAGCTGCACCTATTAAAGTTGAAGAAAAGATTGTCACTTATAATGATCCTATTGTTCCTACTTCTTATGTTGAGAAACCACCTTTTCCTGTTAGGATAAAGGATCATGCTAAAGCTTCAACTGTGGTTCGTAAAAGCAATATTAAAACTTATACACCTCATGAGCAAATTAAAGTTGAACCTGATATTGCTATTGTTAAAGATCTCTTGTCTGATAATATTGATGGACATGTTATTCATTTCCTTGATGAGACTGCTAGAATTGCTAAACCTTGTGCTAAAGATAAAAACAAACCTGTGGTAGGCATGCCTGTTATTTCTGTTAAAATAGGAGATCATTGTTATCATGGCTTATGTGATATGGGTGCTAGTGCTAGCGCAATACCTTATTCCTTATACAAAGAAATTATGAATGATATTGCACCTGCTGAGATAGAAGATATTGATGTCACAATTAAACTTGCCAATAGAGATACTATTTCACCAATGGGAATTGTTAGAGATGTTGAAGTCTTGTGTGGGAAAACTAAATATCCTACTGATTTTGTTGTTCTTGGTTCCCCACAAGATCGCTTTTGTCCCATTATATTTGGTAGACCCTTCTTAAATACTGTTAATGCTACCATAGATTGCAAAAGGGATGTTGTTACTATCGGTTTAGATGATATGACTCATGAATTTAATTTCTCTAAATTTAGTAGACAACACCGTGAAGACGAATTACCTAGTAAGGATGAAATTATTGGTATTGCTTCTATTGCCGTACCTCCTAGTGATCCTTTAGAACAATATTTGCTAGACCATGAAAATGACATGTTTATGAATGAAAGAAGGGAAATAGATGAAGTATTCTTTAAACAGGAACCTATCCTAAAACACAATTTGCCTGTTGAAATCCTAGGGGGTCCTCCTCCACCCAAGGGTGATCTCGTGTTTGAGCTTAAACCGTTACTTGATACTCTTAAATATGCTTATCTTGATGAGAAAAAGATATATCCTGTTATTATTAGTGCTAACCTTTCAGAGCATGAGGAAGAGAGATTATTGAAAACTCTGAAGAAGCACTGTGCTACTATTGGGTATACTCTTGATGATCTTAAGGGCATTAGTCCCACTCTAGTTAAATAAAATTAATTTGGAAGAAGATGCTAAACCAGTTCGTGATCATCAACGACGGATGAATCCTAAAATGAAAGAAGTGGTAAGAAAAGAAATACTAAAGCTCCTTGAGGCAGGTATAATTTATCCCGTTGCTGATAGTCAGTGGGTAAGTCCTGTCCATTGTGTCCTTAAGAACGGAGGTATTACTGTCGTTCCTAATGATAAAGATGAATTGATTCCTCAAAGATTTATTACAGATTATAGGATGGTAATTGATTTTCGCAAATTAAATAAGGCCACTAAAAAGGATCATTACCCTTTACCTTTTATCGATCAAATACTAGAAATATTATCCAAACATACACATTTTTGCTTTCTAGATGGTTATTCTGGTTTCTCTCAAATACCTGTGTCAGCCAAAGATCAATCAAAGACTACTTTTACTTGCCCTTTTGGTACTTTTGCTTATATATGTATGCCTTTTGGTTTATGTAATGCACCTGCTACCTTTCAAAGATGCATGATGGCTATATTCTCTGACTTTTGTGAAAAGATTTGTGAGGTTTTCATGGATGATTTCTCCATCTATGGATCTTCTTTTGATGATTGCTTGAGCAACCTTGATCGAGTTTTGCAGAGATGTGAAGAAACTAATCTTGTCTTGAATTGGGAAAAGTGACACTTTATGGTTAATGTAGGTATTGTCTTGGGGCACAAAGTTTCTGAAAGAGGTATTGAGGTTGATAAAGCCAAGGTTAATGCTATTGAGAAGATGCCATGTCCCAAGGACATCAAAGGTATAAGAAGTTTCCTTGGTCATGCCGGATTTTATAGGAGGTTCATTAAGGACTTCTCAAAAATTTCCCGGCCTCCGACTAATTTATTACAAAAAGATATACCATTTGTCTTTAATGATGATTGTGTAGAAGCATTTGAAATACTTAAGAAAGCATTGATCTCTGCACCTATTGTTCAACCATATGATTGGAATTTACCCTTTGAAATTATGTGTGATGCTAGTGATTATGCTGTAGGTGCTGTTCTAGGGCAAAGAGTTGATAAGAAATTAAATGTTATTCTATATGCTAGTAAAACCCTAGACAACGCTCAAAGAAATTATGCTGCCACTGAAAAAGAATTCTTAGCAGTTGTATTTTCTTGTGATAAGTTCAGACCTTATATTGTTGATTCTAAAGTAACTATTCACACTGATCATGCTGCTATTAAATATCTCATGGAAAAGAAAGATGCTAAACCTAGACTTATTAGATAGGTTCTCTTGCTACAAGAATTTGACTTACATATTGTTGATAGAAAGGGAGCTGAGAACCCCGTTGCAGACAACTTGTCTAGGTTAGAAAATGTGCTTGATGACCCACTTCCTATTGATGATAGCTTTCCTGATGAGCAATTAAATGTCATAAATGCTTCTCATACTGCTCCATGGTATGCTGATTATGCTAATTACATTGTTGCTAAGTTTATACCACCTAGTTTCACATACCAGCAAAAGAAAAAGTTCTTCTATGATTTGAGGCATTACTTTTGGGATGACCCACATCTTTATAAAGAAGGAGTAGATGGTGTTATTAGACGTTGTGTACCTGAGCATGAACAGGAACAGATCCTACGCAAGTGTCACTGGAGATAGAACTGCACATAAGGTATTGCAATCTGGTTTTTATTGGCCTACTCTCTTCAAGGATGCCCGTAAGTTTGTCTTATCTTGTGATGAATGTCAAAGAATTGGTAATATTAGCAGACATCAAGAAATTCCTATGAATTATTCACTCGTTATTGAACCATTTGATGTTTGGGGCTTTGACTATATGGGACCCTTTCCTTCCTCTAATGGATATACACATATTCTAGTTGCTGTTGATTACGTTACTAAGTGGGTAGAAGCTATTCCAACTAGTAGTGCTGATCATAACACTTCTATTAAAATGCTTAAAGAAGTTATTTTTCCAAGATTTGGAGTCCCTAGATATTAATGACTGATGGTGGTTAACATTTTATTCATGGTGCTTTCTGTAAAATGCTTGCCAAATATGATGTTAATCATAGAATTGCATCCCCTTATCACCCTCAGTCTAGTGGTCAAGTAGAATTGAGTAATAGAGAGCTCGAATTAATTTTGCAAAAGACTGTTAATGGATCTAGAAAGAATTGGTCCAAGAAACTTGATGATGCATTATGGGCCTATAGAACTGCATATAAAAATCCTATGGGTATGTCTCCGTATAAAATGGTTTATGGAAAAGCATGTCACTTACCTCTCGAACTAGAACATAAGGCTTATTGGGATATTAAAGAGATCAATTATGATTTCAAACTTGCCGGTGAGAAAAGGTTATTTGACATTATCTCACTTAATGAATGGAGAACCCAAGCGCTTCTACCTTTACTTCTACCTTTACCGTTTTTCTTAGTTCGATCCTTTTGGTATTATCTTCATCTAGTAGAATAAAGTCTATGGCATTATCTAGTTTTGAGTTTTGCTTTATAACCCTTCTATGCAATCGAGTCCGTGAGCTATATAATAAAGATTAGTGTTGAGTCAAGCGCTTGATTATTTTGCCATCATCCTACGAGAAAGAAAAGAGAAAGAAATAAAAAGAAACAAAGAGATCATGTGAATCTTATGGAGAGTAGTGAGCTCACATAGAGAAAGTATGATGAATAAAAGTTGTTGAGGGTTGACAAACATAATTTGGTCATCGTTGCAATTAATAGGAAGTAATAAAGAAAGAGAGGTCTTCACATATAAATATACTATCTTGGACAACTTTTATGAGTGTGAGCACTCATTAAAATATGACATGCTAAAGAGCTGACATTGGACAAGGAAGACAACGTAATGGGTTATGTTTTCTTACATCTAAGATAAATTATATTGTCATGGATCATCCAACATGATTGAGCTTGTCTTTCCCCCACATGCTAGCCAAATTCTTTGCACCAAGTAGAGATACTACTTGTGCTTCCAAACACCCTTAAACCAGTTTTGCCATGAGAGTCCACCATACCTACCTATGGATTGAGTAAGATCCTCCAAGTAAGTTGTCAATGGTGCAAGAGATTTACCAGGGGGCCACACCCTGCCCACGAGGGTGGGGGGCGCGCCCTACCCCCCTAGGCGCGCCCCACTACCTCGTGGGCCCCCCTGGTGGCCCTCCGGTGGCCATCTTCTGCTATATGAAGTCTTTCGATGGGAAAAAATAAGAAGCCATCTTCTCGGACGAAACTCCGCCGCCACATGGCGGAACCTTGGCGGAACCAATCTAGAGCTCTCGCGGAGCTGTTCTGCCGGGGAAACTTCCCTCCTAGAGGGGGAAATCATCGCCATCATCATCATCAACGCTCCTCTCATCGGGAGAGGGCAATCTCCATCAGCATGTTCATCAGAACCATCTCCTCTGAAAACCCTAGTTCATCTCTTGTATCCAATTCTTGTCTCCAAGTCCGGGATTGGTTCTACTAGGTTGCTAGTAGTGTTAATTACTCCTTGTAGTTGATGCTAGTTGGTTTAATTGGTGGAAAATCATATGTTCAGATCCTATATGCATATTAATACCCCTCTGATTATGAACATGTTTATGCTTTGTGAGTAGTTACGTTTGTTCCTGAGGACATGGGAGAAGTCTTGCTATTAGTAGTCATGTGAATTTGGTATTCGTTCGATATTTTGATGAGATGTATGTTGTCTTTCCTCTAGTGGTGTTATGTGAACGTCGACTACATGACACGTCACCATTATTTGGGCCTAGAGGAAGGCATTGGGAAGTAATAAGTAGATGATGGGTTGCTAGAGTGATAGAAGCTTAAACCCTAGTTTATGCGTTGCTTCGCAAGGGGCTGATTTGGATCCATATGTTTCATGCTATGGTTAGGTTTACCTTAATACTTTTGTTGTAGTTGCGGATGCTTGCAATAGAGGTTAATCATAAGTGGGATGCTTGTCCAAGTAAGGACATTACCCAATCACCAGTCCACCCACATACCAAATTATCAAAGTACCGAACGCGAATCATATGAGCGTGATGAAAACTAGCTTGATGATATTCCCATGTGTCCTCGGGAGCGCTTTTTCTCTATATAAGATATCTCCAGGCTTGTCCTTTGCTACAAAAAGGATTGGGCCACCTTGCTGCACTTTATTTACTTTTGTTACTTGTTGCTCGTTACAAATTATCCTATCACAAAACTATCAGTTATCACTCATTTCAGTACTTGCAGAGAATACCTTGCTGGAAACCGCTTATCATTTCCTTCTGCTCCTCGTTGGGTTCGACACTCTTACTTATCGAAAGGACTACGATAGATCCCCTATACTTGTGGGTCATCAGGAAGCCACGAGGCAGGGGGTGCGCTTACCCCCTGGGCTCGCCCTCCACCCTCGTGGGCCCCTTGTTGCTTCACCGACCTACTTATTCCTCCTATATATATATATATATATCCACGTACCCCCCAAACTGAAGGAAATATGCCCTAGAGGCAATAATAAAGTTATTATTTATTTCCTTATATCATGATAAATGTTTATTATTCATGCTAGAATTGTATTAACCGGAAACATAATACATGTGTGAATACATAGACAAACAGAGTGTCACTAGTATGCCTCTACTTGACTAGCTCGTTAATCGAAGATGGTTATGTTTCCTAACCATAAACAAAAGAGTTGTTATTTGATTAACGGGATCACATCATTAGGAGAATGATGTGATTGAGATGACCCATTCCATTAGCTTAGCACCCGATCATTTAGTATGTTGCTATTGCTTTCTTCATGACTTATACATGTTCCTATGACTATGAGATTATGCAACTCCCGTTTACCGGAGGAACACTTTGTGTGCTACTAAACGTCACAACGTAACTGGGTGATTATAAAGGTGCTCTATAGGTGTCTCCAAAGGTACATGTTGGGTTGGCGTATTTCGAGATTAGGATTTGTCACTCCGATTGTCGGAGAGGTATCTCTGGGCCCTCTCGGTAATGCACATCACATAAGCCTTGCAAGCATTGCAACTAATGAGTTAGTTGTGAGATGATGTATTACGGAACGAGTAAAGAGACCTGCCGGTAACGAGATTGAACTAGGTATTGAGATACCGACGATCGAATTCGGGCAAGTAACATACCGATGACAAAGGGAACAACGTATGTTGTTATGCGGTCTGACCGATAAAAGATCTTTGTAGAATATGTAGGAGCCAATATGAGCATCCAGGTTCCGCTATTAGTTATTGACTGGAGACGTGTCTCGGTCATGTCTACATTGTTCTCGAACCCACAGGGTCCGCACGCTTAAGGTTTAGATGACAGTTATATTACGAGTTTATGCATTTTGATGTACCGAAGTTTGTTCGGAGTCCCGGATGTGATCACGGACATGACGAGGAATCTCGAAATGGTCGAGACATAAAGATTGATATATTGGAAGCCTATATTTGGATATCGGAAGTGTTCCGGGTGAAATCGGGATTTTACCGGAGTACCGGGAGGCTACCGGAACCCCCCGGGAGGTATATGGGCCTTAGTGGGCTTTAGTGGAAGAGAGGAGAGGTGGCCAGGGCTGGGCCGCGTGCCCCTCCCCCTAGTCCGAATAGGACAAGGAGAGGGGGGCGGCGCCCCCCTTCCTTCTCTCTCTCCTCTTTCCCCCTCCCGAATCCTATTCCAACTAGGAAAGGGGGTGGGAGTAGGACTCCTCCTGGCGCGCCCTCCTCCTGGCCGGCCGCACCCCCCTTTGATCCTTTATATACGGAGGCAGGGGGCACCCCTAGACACACAAGTTGATCCACGTGATCATATTCTTAGCCGTGTGCGGTGCCCCCTTCCACCATAGTCCTCGATAATATTGTAGCGGTGCTTAGGCGAAGCCCTGCAACGGTAGTACATCAAGATCGTCACCACACCGTCGTGCTGACGAAACTCTTCCCCGACAGTTTGCTGGATCGGAGTCCAGGGATCGTCATCGAGCTGAACGTGTGCTAGAACTCGGAGGTGCCGTAGTTTCGGTGCTTGATCGGTCGGGTCGTGAAGACGTACGACTACATCAACCGCGTGATGCTAACGCTTCCGCTGTCGGTCTACAAGGGTACGTAGATCACACTCATCCCTCTCGTTGCTATGCATCAACATGATCTTGCGTGTGCGTAGGAATTTTTTTGTAATTACTACGTTCCCCAACAGTGGTATCAGAGCCTAGGTTTTATGTGTTGATGTTACATGCACGAGTAGAACACAAGTGAGTTGTGGGCGATATGAGTCATACTGCTTACCAGCATGTCATACTTTGGTTCGGCGGTATTGTTGGACGAAGCGGCCCGGACCGACATTACGCGTATGCTTACGCGAGACCGGTTCTCCCGATGTGCTTTGCACATAGGTGGCTAGCGGGTGACAGTTTCTCCAACTTTAGTTGAACCGAGTGTGGCTACGCCCGGTCCTTGCGAAGGTCAAAACAGCACCAACTTGACAAACTATCGTTGTGGTTTTGATGCGTAGGTAAGATTGGTTCTTGCTTAAGACCGTAGCAGCCACGTAAAACTTGCAACAACAAAGTAGAGGACGTCTAACTTGTTTTTGCAGGGCATGTTGTGATGTGATATGGTCAAGACATGATGCTAAATTTTATTGTATGAGATGATCATGTTTTGTAACCAAGTTATCGGTAACTGGCAGGAGCCATATGGTTGTCGCTTTATTGTATGCAATACAATCGCGTTGTAATGCTTTACTTTATCACTAAGCGGTAGCGATAGTCGTGGAAGCATAAGATTGGCGAGACGACAACGATGCTACGATGGAGATCAAGGTGTCGCGCCGGTGACGATGGTGATCACGACGGTGCTTCGAAGATGGAGATCACAAGCACAAGATGATGATGGCCATATCATATCACTTATATTGATTGCATGTGATGTTTATCTTTTATGCATCTTATCTTGCTTTGATTGACGGTAGCATTATAAGATGATCTCTCACTAATTATCAAGAAGTGTTCTCCCTCGGTATGCACCGTTGCGAAAGTTCTTCGTGCTGAGACACCACGTGATGATCGGGTGTGATAGGCTCTACGTTCAAATACAACGGGTGCAAAACAGTTGCACACGCGGAATACTCAGGTTATACTTGACGAGCCAAGCATATACAGATATGGCCTCGGAACACGGAGACCGAAAGGTCGAGCGTGAATCATATAGCAGATATGATCAACATAGCGATGTTCACCAATGAAACTACTCCATCTCACGTGATGATCGGACATGGTTTAGTTGATTTGGATCACGTAATCACTTAGAGGATTAGAGGGATGTCTATCTAAGTGGGAGTTCTTAAGTAATATGATTAATTGAACTTAAATTTATCATGAACTTAGTCCTGGTAATATTTTGCAAATTATGTTGTACTCCCTCCGTTCCTAAATACTTGTCTTTCTAGGCATTTCAACAAGTGACTACATACGGAGCAAAATGAGTGAATCTACACTCTAAAATATGTCTACATACATCCGTATGTAGTAGTCATTTGAAATGTCTAGAAAGACAAGCATTTAGGAATGGAGGGAGTAGATCAATAGCTCGCGTTGTTGCTTCCCTGTGTTTATTTTGATATGTTCCTAGAGAAAATTGTGTTGAAAGATGTTAGTAGCAATGATGCGGATTGGATCCGTGATCTGAGGTTTATCCTCATTGCTGCACAGAAGTATTATGTCCTTGATGCACCGCAAGGTGACTGACCTATTGCAGGAGCAGATGCAGACGTTATGAACGTCTGGCTAGCTCAATATGATGACTACTTGATAGTTTAGTGCACCATGCTTAATGGCTTAGAATCGGGACTTCAAAGACGTTTTGAACGTCATGGAGCATATGAGATGTTCCAGGAGTTGAAGTTAATATTTCAAGCAAATACCCGAGTTGAGAGATATGAAGTCTCCAACAAGTTCTATAGCTAAAAGATGGAGGAGAATCGCTCAACTAGTGAGCATGTGCTCAGATTGTCTGAGTACAACAATCGCTTGAATCAAGTGGGAGTTAATCTTCCAGATAAGATAGTGATTGACAGAACTCTCTAGTCACCATCACCAAGTTAGTAGAACTTCGTGATGAACTATGATATGCAAGGGATAACGGAGACGATTCCCAAGCTCTTCATAATGCGGAAATTGACGAAGGTAGAAATCGAGAAAAACATCAAGTGTTGATGGTAGACAAGACCACTAGTTTCAAGAAAAGGGCAGAGGGAAGAAGGGGAACTTCAAGAAGAACAGCAAGCAAGTTGCTGCTCAAGTGAAGAAGCCCAAGTCTGGTCCTAAGCCTGAGACTAAGTGTTTCTACTGCAAAGGGATTGGTCACTAGAAGCGGAACTACCCCAAGTGATTGGCAGATAAGAAGGATGGCAAAGTGAACATAAGTATATTTGATATACATGTTATTGATGTGTACTTTACTAGTGTTTATAGCAACCCCTCAGTATTTGATACTAGTTCAGTTGCTAAGATTAGTAACTCGAAACGGGAGTTGCAGAATAAAAAGAGACTAGTTAAGGGTGAAGTGACGATGTGTGTTGGAAGTGGTTCCAAGATTGATATGATCATCATCGCAAACTCCCTATACTTTCGGGATTAGTGTTGAACCTGAATAAGTGTTATTTGGTGTTTGCGTTGAGCATGAATATGATTTGATCATGTTTATTGTAATACGGTTATTCATTTAAGTAAGAGAATAAATTGTTGTTCTGTTTACATGAATAAAACCTTATATGGTTACACACCCAATGAAAATAGTTTGTTGGATCTTGATTGTAGTGATACACATAATCATAATATTGAAACCAAAAGATGCAAAGTTAATAATGATAGTGCAACTTATTTGTGGCACTGCCGTTTAGGTCATATTAGTGTAAAGCGCATGAAGAAACTCCATGCTAATGGGTTTTTGGAATCACTTGATTATGAATCAGTTGATGCTTGCGAACCATGCCTCATGGGCAAGATGACTAAAACGCCGTTCTCCGGAACTATGGAGCGAGCAACTGACTTATTGGAAATAATACATACTGATGTATGAGATCCGATGAGTGTTAAGGCTCGTGGCGGGTATCATTATTTTCTGACCTTCACAGATGATTTGAGCAGATATGGGTATATCTACTTAATGAAACACAAGTCTGAAATATTTGAAAAGTTCAATTTCAGAGTGAAGTGGAGAATCATCGTAACAAGAAAATAAAAGTTTCTACGATATGATCGCAGAGGTAAAATATTTGAGTTACGAGTTTGGCCTTCAGTTAAAAACAATGTGAAATAGTTTCACTACTCACGCCACCTAGAACACCACAATGTAATGGTGTGTCCGAACTTCATAACCGTACTTTATTAGATATGGTGCGATCTATGATGTCTCTTACCGATCTACCACTATCGTTTTGGGGTTATGCATTAGAGACAGCTGCATTCACGTTAAATAGGGCACCATCTAAATCCGTTGAAACGACATCGTATGAACTATGGTTTGGCAAGAAACCTAAGTTGTCGTTTCTTAAAAGTTTGAGGTTGCAATGCTTATGTGAAAAAGTTTCAACCTGATAAGCTCAAATCCAAATCGGAGAAGTGCGTCTTCATAGGATACCCAAAAGAAAATGTTGGGTACACCTTCTATCACAGATCCGAAGGCAAGACATTCGTTGCTAAGAATGGATCCTTTCTAGAGAAGGAGTTTCTCTTGAAAGAAGTGAGTAGGAGGAAAGTAGAACTTGATAAAGTAATTGTACCTTCTGCCTTATTGAAAAGTAGTTCATCACAAGAAATCTGTTCCTGTGACTACTACACCAATTAGTGAGGAAGACTAATGATGATGATCATGTAACTTCAGATCAAGTTAATACCGAATCTCATAGGTAAACCAGAGTGAGATCCGCACCAAAGTGGTACGGTAATCCTGTTCTGGAAGTCATGTTACTAGACCATGACGAACTTGCGAACTATGAGGAAGCGATGATGAGCCTAGATTCCGCGAAATGGCTTGAGGCCATGAAATTTGAGATGAGGTCCATGTATGAGAACAAAGTATGGACTTTGATTGACTTGCCTAATGATCGGCGAGCCATTGAGATTAAATGGATCTTCAAGAGGAAGACAGACGCTGATAGTAGTGTTACTATCTACAAAGCTAGAATTGTCGCAAAAAGGTTTTCGACAAGTTCAAGGTGTTGACTATGACGAGAGTTTCTCACTCATATCTATGCTTAAGTCTATCCGAATCATGTTAGCAATTGCCGCATTTTATGAAATCCAGCAAATGGATGTCAAAACTGCATTCCTGAATGGATTTTTGGAAGAAGAGTTGTATATGATGCAGTCGGAAGGTTTTGTCAATCCAAAAGGAGCTAACAAAGTGTGCAAGCTCCAGCGATCCATTTATGGACTGATGCAAGCCTCTCGGAGTTGGAATAAACGCTTTGATAGTATGATCAAAGCATATAGTTTTATATAGACTTGTGGTGAAGCCTGTATTTATAAGAAAGTGAGTGGGAGCACTACAGCATTTCTGATAAGTATATGTGAATGACATATTGTTGATCAGAAATAATGTAGAATTATTCTGCAAAGCATAAAGGAGTGTTTTTAAAGAAGTTTTTCAAAGAAAGACCTCGGTGAAGATGCTTACATATTAAGCATCAAAATCTATAGAGATAGATCAAGACGCTTGATAAGTTTTTTCAATGAGTACATACCTTGACAATATTTTGAAGTAGTTGAAAAATGGAACAGTCAAAGAAAGAGTTCTTGGCTGTGTTACAAGGTATGAAATTGAGTAAGACTCAAAGCCCGACCACGGCAGAAGATAGAAAGAGAATGAAAGTCATTCCCTATGCCTCAGCCATAGGTTCTATAAAGTATGCCATGATGTGTACCAGATCTATTGTATACCCTACACTGTGTTAAGCAAGGGAGTACAATAGTGATCTAAGAGTAGATCACTGGACATTGGTCAAAATTATCCTTAGTGGAATAAGGAAATATTTCTCGATTATGGAGGTGACAAAAGGTTCGTCGTAAAAAGTTACGTCGGTGCAAGTTTTGACACAGATCTGGATGACTCTAAGTCTCGATCTAGATACATATTGAAAGTGGGAGCAATTAGCTAGAGTAGCTCCGTGCAGAGCATTGTAGACATAGAATTCGCAAAATACTTACGGATCTGTATGTGACAGACCCATTGACTAAAATTATCTCACAAGCAAAACATGATCACACCTTAGTACTCTTTGGGTGTTAATCACATAAATGATGTGAACTAGATTATTGACTCTAGTAAACCCTTTGGGTATAGGTCACATGACGATGTGAACTATGGGTGTTAATCACATGGTGATGTGAACTCTTAGTGTTGAATCACATGGCGATGTGAACTAGATTATTGACTCTAGTGCAAGTGGGAGACTGAAGGAAATATGCCCTAGAGGCAATAATAAAGTTATTATTTATTTCCTTATATCATGATAAATGTTTATTATTCATGCTAGAATTGAATTAACCAGAAACATAATACATGTGTGAATACATAGACAAACAGAGTGTCACTAGTATGCCTCTACTTGACTAGCTCGTTAATCGAAGATGGTTATGTTTCCTAACCATAAACAAAAGAGTTGTTATTTGATTAATGGGATCACATCATTAGGAGAATGATGTGATTGACATGACCCATTCCATTAGCTTAGCACCCGATCGTTTAGTATGTTGCTATTGCTTTCTTCATGACTTATACATGTTCCTATGACTATGAGATTATGCAACTCCCGTTTACCGGAGGAACACTTTGTGTGCTACCAAACGTCACAACGTAACTGGGTGATTATAAAGGTGCTCTACAGGTGTCTCCAAAGGTACATGTTGGGTTGGCGTATTTCGAGATTAGGATTTGTCACTCCGATTGTCGGAGAGGTATCTCTGGGCCCTCTCGGTAATGCACATGACATAAGCCTTGCAAGCATTGCAACTAATGAGTTAGTTGTGAGATGATGTATTACAGAACGAGTAAAGAGACCTGCCGGTAACGAGATTGAACTAGGTATTGAGATACCGACGATTGAATCTCGGGCAAGTAACATACCGATGACAAAGGGAACAACGTATGTTGTTATGCGGTCTGACCGATAAAAGATCTTCGTAGAATATGTAGGAGCCAATATGAGCATCCAGGTTCCGCTATTGGTTATTGACCGGAGACGTGTCTCGGTCATGTCTACATTGTTATCGAACCCACAGGGTCCGCACGCTTAAGGTTTCGATGACAATTATATTATGAGTTTATGCATTTTGATGTACCGAAGTTTGTTCGGAGTCCCAGATGTGATCACGGACATGACGAGGAATCTCGAAATGGTCGAGACATAAAGATTGATATATTGGAAGCCTATATTTGGATATCAGAAGTGTTCCGGGTGAAATCGGGATTTTACCGGAGTACCGGGAGGCTACCGGAACCCCCCGGGAGGTATATGGGCCTTAGTGGGCTTTAGTGGAAGAGAGGAGAGGTGGCCAAGGCTGGGCCGCGCGCCCCTCCCCCCTAGTCCGAATAGGACAAGGAGAGGGGGGCGGCGCCCCCCTTCCTTCTCTCTCTCCTCTTTCCCCCTCCCGAATCCTATTCCAACTAGGAAAGGGGGGGAATCCTACTCGCGGTGGGAGTAGGACTCCTCCTGGCGCGCCCTCCTCCTAGCCGGCCGCACCCCCCTTTGATCCTTTATATACGGAGGCAGGGGGCACCCCTAGACACACAAGTTGATCCACGTGATCATATTCTTAGCCGTGTGCGGTGCCCCCTTCCACCATAGTCCTCGATAATATTGTAGCGGTGCTTAGGCGAAGCCCTGCGACGGTAGTACATCAAGATCGTCACCACGCCGTCGTGCTGACGAAACTCTTCCCCGACACTTTGCTGGATCGGAGTCCGTTGATCGTCATCGAGCTGAACGTGTGCTAGAACTCGGAGGTGCCATAGTTTCGGTGCTTGATCGGTCGGCCCGTGAAGACGTACGACTACATCAACCGCGTTGTGCTAACGCTTCCGCTGTCGGTCTACAAGGGTATGTAGATCACACTCTCCCCTCTCGTTGCTATGTATCACCATGATCTTGCGTGTGCGTAGGAAATTTTTTGAAATTACTACGTTCCCCAACACAAACATCCAGGAGCACCACGAAAACCTAATTCCACCGCCGCAACCTTCTGTACCAGAGAGATCCCATCTTGGGGCCTTTTCCGGAGCTCCGTCGGAGGGGGCATTGATCATGGAGGGCCTCTACATCAACTCCATGGCCTCTTCGGTGATGTGTGAGTAGTTTACTTTAGACCTTCGGGTCCATAGTTATTAGCTAGATGGCTTCTTCTCTCTCTTTGGATCTCAATACAAAGTTCTCCTTGATTCTCTTGGAGATCTATTCGATGTAATCTTCTTTTGCGGTGTGTTGTCGAGATCCGATGAATTGTGGGTTTATGATCAAGTTTATCGATGAACAATATTTGAATCTTCTCTGAATTCTTTTATGTATGATTGGTTTATCTTTGCAAGTCTCTTCGAATTATCAGTTTGGTTTGGCCTACTAGATTGATCTTTCTTGCAATGGGAGAAGTGCTTAGCTTTGGGTTCAATCTTGCGATGCTCGATCCCAGTGACAGAAAGGGAAACGACACGTATTGTGTTGTTGCCATCGAGGATAAAAAGATGGGGTTTATATCATATTGCATGAGTTTATCCCTCTACATCATGTCATCTTACTTAAATCATTACTCTACTCTTATGAACTCAATACTCTAGATGCATGCTGGATAGCGGTCGATGTGTGGAGTAATAGTAGTAGATGCAGAATCGTTTCGGTATACTTGTCGCGGACGTGATGCCTATATTCATGATCATACCTAGGTATTCTCATAACTATGCTCAATTATATCAATTGCTCGACAGTAATTCGTTTACCCACCGTAATACTTATGCTCTTGAGAGAAGCCACGAGTGAAACCTATGGCCCCCGAGTCTATCTTCCATCATATTAATCTTCCAACACTTAGCTATTTCTATTGCCGTTTATTTTACTTTGCATCTTTATTTCTCTTTATCATAAAAATACCAAAAATATTATCTTAGCATATCTATCAGATCTCACTCTCGTAAGTGACCGTGAAGGGATTGACAACCCCTTTATTGCATTGGTTGCGAGGTTCTTATTTGTTTGTGTAGGTGTGCGGGACTCGAGCATGATCTCCTACTGGATTGATACCTTGGTTCTCAAAAACTGAGGGAAATACTTACGCTACTTTACTGCATCACCCTTTCCTCTTCAAGGGAAAACCAACGCAATGCTCAAGAGGTAGCAGGCGTGCCTGGGGGGCCAGGCGCTCGGTGGCCTCCCGCACCCCCTCTTTGCCCTATAAATTTCCAAATATTCCAAAAACCCTTGGGGTTAACCTAGATCAGAAGTTCCGCCGCCGCAAGGCTCTGTAGCCACCGAAAACCAACCTAGACCCTTTTCGGCAGCTTGCCGGAGGGGGAAATCATCTTTGATGGCCATCTTCATCATCCCAGCAACCACCACGATGAGGAGGGAGTAGTCCACCCTCGGGGCTGAGGGTTTGTACCAGTAGCTATGTGTTTAATCTGTCTCTCTCTCCCTCTCTCTCTCATGTTCTTGATATGTCACGATCTTGATGTATTGCGAGCTTTGTTAATATAGTCGGATCATATGGTGTTTTCCCCTCTCTATCTTGTTGTGATGAATTGAGTTTTCCCTTTGAGATTTTGTTGTTATCAGATTGAAACCTTTTACGGATTTGAGAGCACTTGATATATGTCTTGCATATGAATACTCGTGGTGACAATGCGATATCATATCGATTCACTTCATATATGTTTTGGCACTGAACTCGTGGATTCCCGAGGTGACAATGGGGTAATCTATGCATAGGGGTGGTTATATGATCCAACTATATTATTATTGTTGAGAGGTTCCACTAGTGAAAGTACGGACCCTATGCCTCATTTTCAAGCATTGTAATACCATTTGTGCTCTATTTTATCAATTTCTACCTTGCCATTTTTTATTGTTCTTATTGGAAAAGTCAATATCTACCATCCATATTACACTTGTATCACCATCTCTTCGCCGAACTAGTGCACCAATACAAATTACCATTGTATTTGGTGTGTTGGGGACACAAGAGACTTTTTATTATTTGTTTGCAGGGTTTTTTGAGAGAGACTGTCTTCATCCTACGCCTCCCACAAATTGATAAACCTTAGGTCATCTACTTGAGGGAAAATTGCTACTGTCCTACAAAACTCTACGCTTGGAGGCCCAACATGTGTCTACAAGAATAAAGTTGCGTAGTAGACATCAAGCTATTTTCTTGCACCGTTGCCGGGGAGGTGAGTGCTTGAAGGTATATCTTTAGATCTTGCAATTGAATCTTCTAGTTTCTTGTTTTATCACTAGTTTGGTTTATAAAAGAAAACTACATAAGAAATGGAGTTGAGGTTGCATCATATTATTGATCATATTTATAATATCTTTCTTGAAAATGATGGTTCGGAAAATGTGCTCATTTGTTAGAAGAAGAAGTCAATAAAATGTTTGGCACAAAATATTTAAATGATGAGAATGATTGCAATGTTGTTAGTATGAATTCTTTGAATATTCATGATGCTAATGATATGCAAAGTTACAAGCTTGGGGATGGTATATTTGATGAAGATGATATTTTTACTCCCCCAAGTTTTGATGAGAATATTTATTATGATGAAAGCATGTCTCCTATTTATGATGATTATATTGATGAAAGAGGATTTGGAGAAGTCATGAGTTTATTTAATGATGATTCCACTATCTCGGAAGAGGTTTCAATTGATTATGATAACAAAGTTGCTATCTATGATGATTATGGTGATGACATGTATGCTATATTGAATAATAATAACCTTGAAACTTGACATCATGATTTTAATTTTCACTCTCATGATAGTTATTTTGTTGAGTTTTCTCCCACTACTATTGATGAGAAGAAAATTGCTTATGTGGAGAGTAATAAGTTTTCTATGCTTTTGTGTCATGAAAAGAATGCTTTATGTGATGGTTATATTATTGAATTTCGTCATGATGCTACTGAAATTATTATGAGGGAGGAACTTATGCTTGTAGGAATTGCAATAATATCAAGTTTCCTCTCAATGTGTTTAAAGTTTTGAAGTTATGCTTGTTTTGCCTTTCTATGCTAATTGATTCTTGTTCCCATAAGTTGTTTGCTCACAAAATCCCTATGCATAGGAAGTAGGTTAGGCTTAATTGTTCTACTCATATGCTTCATGATGCTCTTGTTATGTTCCAATTCTTATCTTCTGTGCGAGCATGAGTAAATTGCAAAAAACCACCACAATTGAGGACCCTAATTCAGAAAACCACCATCATTTGTTTTATTTTAAAAAAACCACCAATATTGTGCTGACAGTTTTCAGAAAACACTAAATGCACGGTAAGCAATGATTGATGCGAAAACTGACTGGTGGGTCCCGCTGTAAGTGATGACATGGCATGTGAAAGCTGACACCGTTTGTCTCCGCTGTCAAGGGCCCACCCGTCATACTCTTGTCCACGCTCTCACCCTTTCTTCCTCCTCAGGCTAAATGACAGGGCCGTGCTCCCGTCGATGCGCTTCAGAGAGGTGGCGGCCCCCGCTGCCGTCGCTATCTGGGACAGCAGCCTCCTCCGCCGCCTGCGGCCCTCCAATGCGTCTTCCATACAAACCAGTCGAAGGTGTTGAGTCTAGCAGCAGCCGCGGGTCGCGGTGGAGGTCCGTGCATCGCCACCCTCGCTCCGCGCCTCTCCGGCATCGTCCTGTCAAGGTCCAAGGGTCGCACATGTCGGATTCATCCTGCCGTAGACGGCTTTGGCTCACCTGAATCACATGGCCGGAGATCGGGCCCGGCGGCTGACGGCCGTGGTCAGGGATGAGAGGACCTAGGTGTCATCTTTAGGGCTTCCCGGCATGATTTCTTTGATCGCGAGGTCGAGCGTGGAATGGCAGAGCTTCTGGACAATGTGGCTTTCCTGGGGATGTCAGTTGGCCGCGGTGGTGACGATGGTGGCAGTGAGCGCGAGCCAGCTGGAGCTTCGGGCGTGCGCGCGAGGAGCACGCTCTAGTGGATTTGGTGCACGCCTCTGCCGTCGCCAGGCATTAGAGAGGCCAAGGATTTGGTGCGTGCCTCTGTCGTCGCATTCTCGGAGCCGTCCGAGCTTGTCGTTCTCCGGTGGGCTACAACCCCGTCCAAGTTCGTCGTTCGCCAGTGCGCGGGTGTTCCTGGAGGCGGTCAGGTCGCCGAGCGCGAGCCTCGCAGCCCCAGTCATTGATGTGTGTGCCTGACTGCCTGCCACCGTTCGCCGGCGACTGCAACAATGGAGTAGCACCTGTGGTGTGTGCCTGCTAGGTGTTCAGCGAAATGCCAACACCACTCAGGGAGGAAGAGGAGAGGTTGACTGGGTGGCTTAACATCGTCTTCTTCTTCCGTTTTCCTATTGCCATGTCATCACATATAGTAGGACCCATGCGTCAGGTTTCCACTCAAACCGCTTTAATCAGTCAATCAGTGTTTTCTGAAAACTGTCTGCACATTGTTGGTGGTTTTTTGAAAAAAAAACCGAATGGTGGCGTTTTTTTATTTAGGGTCCCCAATTGTGGTGGTTTTTTGCAATTTACTCATGCGAGCATCATTGAAATCATCATGCCTAGCTAAAAGGCATTAAAGAAAAGCGCTTGCTAGGAGACAACCCAACATTTAACCCTAATGTTTCTGTGTGTTCACATGATTAGGCTAATGTATTAATTATGTTTTATTGTCTTTGTTTAGATAAAGTGCCAAGTAACGCCTTTTGGATCATGGTGGATGATAGTTGATTTGATCTTGCTGAAAAACAGAAAGTTTTGCGCTTAGGAAAACAATTCTCATTTTTAAAGTAAGTGCTATAAAATGCTTATTCTTTTTGCAGAAGATTAATAGACAAATTACCGAGGTTTTCCTAATTTTTCAGAATTTTTGGAGTAGCGAAAGTATGGTTGGATTACATATTACTACAGGCTGTTCTGTTTTTGACAGATTCTATTTTCAATGCATAGTTTGCTTGTTTTCTGGTTTCCATGGCTTATATTGCTCAATATAAATTGTGTAAATGATATGCTACAGTAGGCATTGTGTGATAACAATTATGAATTTTGTCTTTGACAGTACCAAAAGTGAAATGGTTTGCTCTTTATCATACTAACCTATCTCACGAAGTTCCGTTAAGTTTTGTGTGATTGAAGTTTTCAAGTTTTGAGCGAGATGTCGATATGAGGAGAATAAGGAGTGACAATACCCTAATATTGGGGATTCCCAAGGCACCCCAAGGTAATATTCCAGGAAGATCCAGGCAACTAAGCTTGGGGATGCCCCGGAAGGCATCCCCTCTTTCGTCTCCAACATTATCGGTAACCTCACTTGGAGCTATGTTTTCATTCATCACATGATATGAGTTTTGCTTGGAGCATAATTTTATTTTGTTAGGATTTACTTGCTGTTATTTAGAATAATGTTTGGCATCTTTTATTTCAATAAAAGTGGCAATGATAGCCTTTGCCATGCTTATTTTGCAAGTATACATGTTGCTGTTTGAAAACAGAAAGTTTACCGCTGTTGCAAAAATTCCCTAGAAAAGTCAGAATGTGGTAAAATGTTGAAACTTTTTGCAAAATGAGCTGTGATAAATTTTCTTTAGTGTGGTAAAATTTCATAACTTTTGGAGTTAGGGAAGTATTGATACTCTTGCATTCTTCACATACTGTACTAGTTTGGCAGATTGCTGTTATGTTTGCTTGTTTAATGATTCTATTTGAGGATAGGAGTATTAAATATGCAGAGGCATTTAGTATGCAATGTTGAATAATAATTTTAGTGATTTGCTACAGCATAGAATGATAAATTTTTTGCATTGTTTTATACTAACTTATCTCACGAGTTCTTGTTGTGTTTTGTGTGGATGAAGCTTTTGAGATTTAGGGAAGCCGTGATATAAAAGGAATTAAGGAGACACAAAAGCTCAAGCTTGGGGATGCCCAAGGCACCCATAATATTTCAAGAAGTCTCAAGCATCTAAGCTTGGGGATGCCCTGGTAGGCATCCCACCTTTCTTCTTCAATAATGATCGGTTAGTATCGGTTGGGCCTAAGTTTTTGCTTCTTCACTTGAATTGTGTTGTTCTTAGAATGTCATTTTATTTTCATTTTGCTGGTTTTTTCAATAAAATACTTAGATCTGGAAGTTTTTAAATAAAATAGAGTCCTCAAATAGTTGCCAGTGAGGCTAGGTAAGCGGCATTCACATCCCGTCAATGAAGCTCTTTTCTATGGAATTGCTCTAGTGCTTCACTTATATATTTTTGAGCATGGTGTGCTTTAGTATTTTTGAAGAAATCCTCTCGTTGTTTCACTTCAATTAATTTGAGAGAAAGAAATATTGTGATCATGATCTTCATTTATATCTTTTTGGAGTAGCTTGTCATTTACTCTTGTGCTTCACTTATATCCTATGCGTAAATTGTTGAATAAATTGAATGCCATTGTGACACCCCAAAAATTTTAAACATGATTTGTCTATTAAAATCTTGCCAGAAAATTAAATTTTTCATTTTTTTGGTTTTTCTTTGATTTTAGAACCATCCTCTCTTTGATTTTTTCTGGAGTTTTTACCCCAAGTGAAAACTTTCCAAATATATTTTTGGACTTATTTATCCCCTCAAGAAAAACATTTCTATTATCAGTGGATTTATTGGCATAATTATTTCTCTCTGTGCTTTATTCCTTAAAGTGATTTTTCATTAGTTTTGGAGCCCTATTTGCACTACAAACCTTTGATAAATTTATTTAATATTTCAACTAAAATTTGGGGATGTCATGTGATGTTTTTAAATCACTTTTATGTAAAAATATATTTCATTCATTGGATATTTTGAGCTCTACCCCAAGTTTTCAAATCTGGTCCAGTGGGCAATTTTGCACTACAACCTATTTAAATATTTATTTAAAACTTCCACCAAAATTATGGGATGTTAATAGGAGTATTTTATTCAACTCTATGCAAAAACCCAGTTATGTCCTTTGAAAAATTTGAGTGAATCAACCTCTTTTTCATTCTGGTCCAGCTTGGTGATTTGTACTGCAACCCTAATTTATCTTGCTCTAGTAACCATGAGCTTTTTCCTACTTATAGACCACCCTGCAAAACCCTTAAGTCCAGGAGAGTGGACCCATTGGAGGATTTTAAGTGCATGCAATGAGGCATTTTTCTTTCTGTCCAAAACAGAAGATTTGCAAAACTTGCACTAGCAAGTTTCTGGTTTTGTCCAAATGACCTTGCCACCCTCTCCTACATCTAAAGAGACCCCAATCTGGAAAGTTTGGCCACCCCAAGAGTTTCCTATATGCACATGGCATTCTGTCAAACACCTTGAGGGCATGGACAGTTTTGGCATGATTTTTGTCTTTACACTGTGACCGTGCACCTCTGGATAAACTAGCATTCCACTAACCTCCTTACTAACCCTAACCTGGTCCTGTTAAATGCCAGCCTCGCTCAAGCAATCTAGGTTGCCCTGGCATTCTGTTGAGCATGTCGCGTGCGTGCGCTGGGCGCGCCCAGAGCATGCGTTTTGCACGTGCGTGTGCCCGAGCCGCCGCGTCGTGCCCCTGGCCCTTGCTTGCCTGTAGAGCCACGCTCGCCCTCGTCCACACGTCGGAACCCTCCAAGCCAGCCCCTGGAGCCCTACAGCGCCGCCGTCAGGTCAGCCACGACAGCTAGCGGCCGGCCACAACAGCCCCTGCCGCGGACGGCGCCGCCCGAGCCACCCTCGCTCGCCAGATGCCCCCTGGAGCAGCTCAAGCTTATCCACAAGCTCGTCCCCTAGTGCACGTCGCCGCCACGTCGCCCTGCAACTACAGAACGGCGGTTCACCATCGATCTTATCCACGACCACCGTCAGAACCGACCCCGATCGCCTATTTAAGGACCCCCGAGCTCGCCAGACCCTCAGGCAACCTTCAAGCCAACCCCCTGGAGCTCCCCTGGCCAACAATCGACAGCGGGAAGCTCTCTTCCCCATCTCCGGCAGGTTCGGCCACCGCCACCCTCTGGCTCCGCTCGTCGCAAATAGAGCCTTCCCCATCATTCCGGCGCCACCGTTCGACTCCCCATGACCGTACGGAGCCACCCGAACCCTCAGCTACGTCGAGGAACCACCATAACCCAAAGCCCCAAACCTCCCGAAGCCACCGGCCGCCGCGAAGCTCACCGCCAGCGACTCCCTCCACCCCCACCGATCTAGCGACCACCGGGAGGACTGCCCCGGGCTGGCGGATCCATCCCTGCCCTCCAGAGCCCCGCCCCGCTCGGACAGAGGAGGGAGAAGAGGCGCGGCGACTGGTCAAACCTGACCAGTGGGCCCCCTGGACCCACTGTCAGTGACCCCGAGCCGGCCCGTGTGTTTTAAGTGAAAGCGCAAACGACTAAAGTACGTCTCCTCTGCCCGAAAGCATATTCATTTTTGAAACGTTTTCTTTTTCTGTTTTATTTTAAAAACAGAGTTTGACTAAAACTTTGACTGGCTATAACTTTTTAAATATAAATCCAAATGACTTGATTCTTTTTCTATTGTTTCCCAAATATTGTCTAGTTTAATTTCATATTTATTTCAAAAAATTCCAAACAACTTTTTGTACTATTTTTAAAGTATGTGTTAATTCAAATTTATTTAAAATAGGATTATGGAGAGGGAGAAGAAAACTTTCAGAAAAATATTGGAGTGCACCTCACCTCTCCATACCTTGAAGGCAAGCATTCTGAACCCTGGCATAATTTTGTCTTGCATTGTTGATACGGTTGCAACCCCATCTTGTGTCAGAGATTTAGTTATTCTATGCAATGATACGATCATAGTCATAGTGCATATAGATGGTTTCATGATGTTGGCATTTGATATGTTTGTGATAGAAATCCCCCTCATATGCCTCTCATGCCTGCCGGGAAGGATCCGGGAAAGCCTGTGTCTTGGGTAGACACGAGCTTGTCCCTCGTCGAGACGATTATGATCGGTGGGGCATGGGGAGGTATGATGAGTGGTGGTTCTGTCTGATGGATGTGAAATATAATCCTTGAGCTAACCATGCAGGAATGCTTAAACCTCCTGAGTCGGCCGTAGATCGAGTCTTGTTCCAGTAAACCCCATACTTGTTTCGTGCTGCCACTTGTCCCTGCCGTAGGTAGGGTATGGTTCAGTAAGTTGTCAACCCCTGTCCTAGCACACACCATACAGAGAGGCCATGGTGGAAGATACCGGCTGCATCCGGTAGGCATGCCACCTGGTCCGGGGGCATGGGTGTTTCCGGTTGGGACCGAGAGGGGGGCACCCCTTAGAGCGTGCGATATAAGTTTGATCCCATGCTAAGCGAGGTTGTAGCCTCCCCACTTAGAGTTTCGCTTGACAGGTGTCGTGGGTGATTCCAGACACCGGTAAGTTAAGCTGGTGTGTGCGGTCAGGTGTGTTTTCGAATGAAAGAACGTAGACGGAAATAGTCCCGAAGAACTAAAGGAATCCGTTGCTAGTGGGTAAAGAGTACACCCTCTACAGAGATATCATACCTATTCGAATAGCCGTGTCCATGGTTAAGGACTACAGTCTGGGATGGGTCAAGTGTCGGTCTTAGTGTCGGTCTTCGGAGGAAAAACTACTAAACCAGAACATTGATTATGACCTATGACATATGATGATTATGATTATTATTATTGTGGACTAATCAATTGTATTATTTGAAATTAATGAGTATCCCTAGAACAGTCCTACCTCCTGGATATTCACTGTGATTATTTTTATATATAAGCCCTTTATGTGGTGTCGCTCAAACGCCCGACTGTGGCATGCTTGTTATTTCATTTACTTATAAGCCCTTTATGTGGTGTCGCACATACGCCCGACTGTGGCATGCTTGTTATTCCTTTTATATATAAGCCCTTTATGTGGTGTCGCTCAGACGCCCGACTGAGACATGCTTCATATTATTATCCTTTCGAGGCGTGCTTCAGACACCCGATCGGTTCTTTCCATTTCTACTCCCTGATTGTTTACTCATGTTTTATTTGAATGATCTGCTTGCGTGCATCATGAACCTTATTTCATAATTGACGAAGTGATCATAGAATATTTCAAAACATGATTATCAATGGCTATATTATACCTGTGTTCTTAATGTTTGCGAGTACATTCAAAGTACTCACTGGCTTGTCCCTGGCTATTGTCTTGGCCAGATTTCTTGCGTGGAGAGGAGCGTTGTGATGACAGCCCCGGAACCTACGCAATGGTGATAGCAGCCTCGCGAAGATAGGAGTTATCCAGGTCAGCTGTTCCTGTGGGAAATGGAGTCCCATAGACGCTGATGATCCGCAAACCGCTTCCGCCATCAACCACTAGAAACCTTTTTGTTGTACTCATAGGCCAGAATGGTCTTGTACTACATATGATGTACTTTGCTTGGAGTTTCTGTATCAAGTTGGTGCCTCATCAGCTAACAGTAATCCTGGGGCTGGTGAGCACAAGGGCCATATTCTGGGAAATTTATATCCTGAAAACCCCGGTCCTGACAAACTTGGTATCAGAGCCAGGCTGACCGTTGGCTAATCCTATCTTAGCCAGGTCGAAAACCTAGGTAAACCAACCCACCAGACCTTAACCTAACCCCGGCCAAGCTTCTCATGTAAGATAGCCACACAGTGACGCGACACCTTTTGGCAGTCAGTGCCCAACCTATCAACCTAGCCTGTCGATCACGCGCCAGTGACCGACACCTAAATTGTCTCATTCGCAAGCGTGCGAAGGAAGACTCCGTCCCCTTTTTTCTATAAAAGGGGCACACAAACCTCAACCCAGCACAGCTTAGCCTCTGCCCAAACCAAGCTAAAATGCCAGGACCCATTGTTCACAATGAGACCACAAAAATCAACCTTGGAGGTTTCGTGACCGTGCTAGCAAACCTCACCCGCCGTGCCTTTGCGTTAGAAGAGCCCCCAGAATATGTTGTGTACCAAGGGTCCATGAGCGGTGAGAGCCGTCAATTTTGGGCCACTGTACACGTCTATGGTAGGGGTCTATCGCCAGAACGCCCCTACAGGTTCACCGGAAGGACAACTTCCTTTGAGCCACAGGCCATCCAACTTGCTGCTCGAGAGGCTATGGTTCAACTTCGGCACTTGTCGCCCAGAGTTAACTGTCGCTCCTTCTACTACTACCCCAGCCGTGACGGGTATGGTAGGCCACCCCAAGTTGCCAACGGAGATCACGAGATGGATCCCGCATTATTGCATCTGGTGCACTATGTAAGTGCACTAGAGGAACTGTTCGATCAAATCACCCTTGATCTGATCGCAGCTCATGGAGAACTAATCCGCCGAGCCCCGACAAGAAGAGAAGATGAGCCCGGCGCCGACAGCCTAGTCGTGCTATTCGGACAACCGATCGAGTCCTTAAGGTCTGCCCCAGCCATCGACCATAATGCGTTGATGTCCCCAGAAGTGCTTCGTCGCCTTTTGGGAACACACTCCAGCGGGATTGTGGCCAACAACCCCCGCGATGCTCAGCACCGCTACCCCGACCCTGCAGCACCTCAACCCCCTCCAGCTAACCCCGACGGTGAAAATCATGGAGAAGCCTCGGCGTCCTCAAGGCAAGCCTGCTTGGATATAAACAAGGTAGACTAAGTCACTCGAGTAGTACCGAGTCTTAATATACCCCACGCCCTATAATTGTGTGATCATGTATCACCATATTGGAATGCTGTCTGCTTGTGCACCCTCATTTTAAATAGTAGATGTGCATAAGTATGTTGATGTACGGTTGCATTTTTTAATTCCGGGCGTAGCCACCAAAAACCAACCCCGACAGTACCCACAGTAATGCGCCGCTTTTGCGAGATGTGTGTATCTGTGGCTTTGACCCCGATCCCATAGAGCAGAACCGACAAACCAGTTTCCCTCCACCGCGGTAAATAACCCAGCCCTCTTGCTATATAAGAGGCCACCTCGTGACCTTGCCAAGTACCCCTCACCCTGGGCACAACCCTCACAGCCATTTCTTGCCATGCCGAGCCCTAGCATTTATCTGACCCCCGAGGCAACCCCAGGTAGTTTTGTTAAAATATTGTGGGACTTTACCTACAGTACCATGGGTTCTACCCAGCCACCCCAGTACGAGCTGCTCAAACCGAGAATCACCTCATCCACCTCGAAATATTGGGCAGTACTGCATATCCCTCCCGTAAACTCAAACCAAGACCCAACAGAAGTCTCCTTCGTGGGGAAATCTATGCCGACTCCGCAGATGGCCATAGAAGCGGCTGCACACGAAGCGCTTGTTCGCCTTCGATTCGCGGTACCCTATGCCAACGAACGAGGGTATTATTACTTTCCGAGCCGTCCAGCACCTGGGGAAGTAGCATCTTTTCCCGGTGGATGAATTGAGAGAGACCCAGTACTGGCCAACCTTGCCCAGTACCTTATCGCGCAAGAGCGTCTGACCCAGCGGATAATGGGTTATCTTCAGAGCCTCGCTGATTTAAATCCTCAGATTGCCATCGGCAGACCGCTGAGACCCGGCCAGGAGAGACGCGTCCATCGGCTAATCAATCCGCATCCCTCGATAGAGGAGGAGTGTGCCCCAGTGCCAGAGACGTTTTCTCAGGACCCTGTCCTCTTACCGTTTTCATTGCAAACATCATGGCTATGTTTATATATGTGATGCAGCTTATGCGTTGTACCCAAGTTCGTGCTATGAGTAAACTGTTCGGTTTCAGCTAATATGAGCTATTTTTTTAAAAACGACCCTTAACAAATCTCGAGGACGAGATTTTTCTTAAGGGGGGTAGTGTTGTGACACCCCAAAAATTTTAAACATGATCTGTCTATTAAAATCTTGCCAGAAAATTAAATTTTTCATTTTTTTTGGTTTTTCTATGATTTCAGAACCATCCTCTCTTTGATTTTTTTTTGGAGTTTTTACCCCAAGTGAAAATTTTCCAAATATATTTTTGGACTTATTTATCCCCTCAAGAAAAACATTTCTATTATTAGTGGATTTATTGGCATAATTATTTCTCTCTAGGCTTTATTCCTTAAAGTGATTTTTCATTAGTTTTGGAGCTCTATTTGCACTACAACCCTTTGATAAATTTATTTAATATTTCAACCAAAATTTGGGGATGTCATGCGATGTTTTTAAATCACTTTTATGTAAAAATATATTTCATTCATTGGATATTTTGAGCTCTACCCCAAGTTTTCAAATCTGGTCCAGTGGGCAATTTTGCACTACAACCTACTTAAATATTTCTTTAAAACTTCCACCAAAATTATGGGATGTTAATAGGAGTATTTTATTCAACTCTATGCAAAAACCCAGTTATGTCCTTTGAAAAACTTGAGTGAATCAACCTCTTTTTCATTCTGGTCCAGCTTGGTGATTTGTACTGCAACCCTAATTTATCTTGCTCTAGTAACCATGAGATTTTTCCTACTTATAGACCACCCTACAAAACCCTTAAGTCCAGGAGAGTGGACCCATTGGAGGATTTTAAGTGCATGCAATGAGGCATTTTTCTTTCTATCCAAAACAGAAGATTTGCAAAACTTGAACTAGCAAGTTTCTGGTTTTGTCCAAATGACCTTGCCACCCTCTCCTACATCTAAAGAGACCCCAATCTGGAAAGTTTGGCCACCCCAAGAGTTGCCTATATGCACATGGCATTCTAACAAACACCTTGAGGGCATGGACAGTTTTGGCATGATTTTTGTCTTTACACTGTGACCTTGCACCTTTGGACAAACTAGCATGTCCACTAACCTCCTTACTAACCCTAACCTGGTCCTGTTAAATGCCAGCCTCGCTCAAGCACTCTAGGCTGCCCTGGCATTGTGTCGAGCATGTCGCATGCGTGCGCTGGGCGTGCCCAGAGCATGTGTTTTGCACGTGCTTGCGCCCGAGCCGCCGCATCGTGCCCCTGGCCCTTGCTCGCCTGCAGAGCCACGCTCGCCCTCGTCCACACGTTGGAACCCTCCAAGCCAGCCCCTGGAGCCCTACAGCGCCACCGTCAGGTCGGCCACGGCAGCTAGCGGCCAGCCACAGTAGCCCCTGCCGTGGACGGCGCCGCCTGAGCCACCCTCGCTCGCCAGATGCCCCCTGGAGCAGCTCAAGCTTATCCGCAAGCTCGTCCCCTAGCGCACGTCGCCGCCACGTCTCCCTGCAACTACAGAACGGCGGTTCACCGTCGATCTTATCCATGGCCACCGTCGGAACCGACCCCGATCGCCTATTTAAGGACCCCCCCCAAGCTTGCCAGACCCTCAGGCAACCTTCAAGCCAACCCCCTGGAGCTCCCCTGGCCAGCAATCGACGGCGGGAAGCTCTCTTCCCCATCTCTGGCAGGTTCGGCCACCGCCACCCTCCGGCTCCGCTCGTCGCAAACAGAGACTTCCCCATCATTCCGGCGCCACCGTTTGACTCCCCATGACCGTGCGGAGCCATCCGAACCCTCAGCTACGTCGAGGAACCACCGTAGCCCAAAGCCCCAAACCTCCTGAAGCCACCGGCCGCCGCGAAGCTCACCGCCGGCGACTCCCTCCACCCCCACCGATCTAGCGACCACCGGGAGGACCGCCCCGGGCTGGCGGATCCATCCCTGCCCTCCAGAGCCCTCGAGGAGCCGCCAATCGCCGGTGACGATCGCCGGAGCCCCGTCCCGCTCGGATAGAGGAGGGAGAAGAGGCGCGGCGACTGGTCAAACCTGACTAGTGGGCCCCCTAGACCCACTGTCAGTGACCCCGAGCCGGCCCGCGTGTTTTAAGTGAAAGCGCAAACGACTAAAGTACGTCTCCTCTGCCCAAAAGCGTATTCATTTTTGAAACGTTTTCTTTTTCTGTTTTATTTTAAAAACAGAGTTTGACTGAAACTTTGACTGGCTATAACTTTTTAAATGTAAATCCAAATGACTTGATTCTTTTTCTGTTGTTTCCCAAATATTGTCTAGTTTATTTTCATATTTATTTCAAAAAAATCCAAACAACTTTTTGTACTATTTTTAAAGTATGTGTTAATTCAAATTTATTTAAAATAGGATTATGGAGAGGGAGAAGAAAACTTTCAAAAAAATATTGGAGTGCACCTCACCTCTCAACACCTTGAAGGCAAGCATTCTGAACCCTGGCATAATATTGTCTTGCGTTGTTGATATGGTTGCAACCCCATCTTGTCTCGGAGATTTCGTTATCCTAAGCGATGATACGATCATAATCATAGTGTATATAGATGATTTCATGCTGTTGGCATTTGATATGTTTGTGATAGAAATCTCCCTCATATGCCTCTCATGCCTGCCGGGAAGGATCCGGGAAAGCCTCTGTCTTGGGTAGACATGAGCTTGTCCCTCGTCGAGAAGATTATGACTGGTGGGGCATGGGGAGGTATGATGATGAAGGAAATATGCCCTAGAGGCAATAATAATGTTATTATTTTATTTCTTTATATCATGATAAATGTTTATTATTCATGCTAGAATTGTATTATCCGGAAACATAATACTTTTGTGAATACATAGACAAACAAAACGTCACTAGTATGCCTCTACTTGACTAGCTCGTTAATCGAAGATGGTTATGTTTCCTAACCATAGACATGTGTTGTCATTTGATTAATGGGATCACATCATTAGGAGAATGATGTGATTGACATGACCCATTCCATTAGCTTAGCACCCGATCGTTTAGTATGTTGCTATTGCTTTCTTCATGACTTATACATGTTCCTATGACTATGAGATTATGCAACTCCCGTTTACCGGAGGAACACTTTGTGTGCTACCAAACATCACAACGTAACTGGGTGATTATAAAGGAGCTCTACAAGTGTCTCCAATGGTGAATGTTGGGTTGGCGTATTTCGAGATTAGGATTTGTCACTCCGATTGTCGGAGAGGTATCTCTGGGCCCTCTCGGTAATGCACATCACATAAGCCTTGCAAGCATTACAACTAATGAGTTAGTTGCAAGATGATGTATTACGAAACGAGTAAAGAGACTTGCCGGTAACGAGATTGAACTAGGTATTGAGATACCAACGATCGAATCTCGGGCAAGTAACATACCGATGACAAAGGGAACAACGTATGTTGTTATGCGGTCTGACCGATAAAGATCTTCGTAGAATATGTAGGAGCCAATATGAGCATCCAGGTTCCGCTATTGGTTATTGACCGAAGACGTGTCTCGGTCATGTCTACATTGTTCTCGAACCCGTAGGGTCCGCACGCTTAAGGTTTCGATGACAGTTATATTATGAGTTTATGCATTTTGATGTACCGAATTTTGTTCGAAGTCCCGGATGTGATCACGGACATGAAGAGGAGTCTCGAAATGGTCGAGACATAAAGATTGATATATTGGAAGCCTATATTTGGATATCGGAAGTGTTCCGGGTGAAATTGGGATTTTACCGGAGTACCGGGAGGTTACCGGAACCCCCCCCCCCCGGGAGGTATATGGGCCTTAGTGGGCTTTAGTGGAAGAGAGGAGAGGTGGCCAGGGCTGGGCCGCGTGCCCCTCCCCCCTAGTCCGAATAGGACAAGGAGAGGGGGCGGCACCCCCTTCCTTCTCTCTCTCCTCTTTCCCCCTTCCCGAATCCTATTCCAACAAGAAAGGGGGGAATCCTACTCCCGGTGGGAGTAGGACTCCTCCTGGCGCGCCCTCCTCCTGGCCTGCCGCACCTCCCCTTGCTCCTTTATATACGGGGGCAGGGGCACCCCTAGACACACAAGTTGATCCACGTGATCATATTCTTAGCCGTGTGCGGTGCCCCTTCCACCATAATCCTCGATAATAGTGTAGCGGTGCTTAGGCGAAGCGCTGCGACGGTAGAACATCAAGATCGTCACCATGCTATCGTGCTGACAGAACTCTTCCCCGACACTTTGCTAGATCGGAGTCCGGGGATCGTCATTGAGCTGAACGTGTGCTAGAACTCGGAGGTATCGTAGTTTCGGTGCTTGATCGGTCGGGCCATGAAGACGTACGAATACATCAACCGCGTTGTGCCAACGCTTCCGCTGTCGGTCTACAAGGGTATGTAGATCACACTCTCCCCTCTCGTTGCTATGCATCACCATGATCTTGCGTGTGCGTAGGAATTTTTTTGAAATTACTACGTTCCCCAACAGTGGCATCCGAGCCTAGGTTTTATGTGTTGATGTTATATGCACGAGTAGAACACAAGTGAGTTGTGGGCGATATAAGTCATACTGCTTACCAGCATGTCATACTTTGGTTCGGCGGTATTGTTGGACGAAGCGGCCCGGACCGACATTACGTGTACGCTTACGCGAGACCGGTTCTCCCGACGCGCTTTGCATAAAGGTGGCTAGCGGGTGACAGTTTCTCCAACTTTAGTTGAACCGAGTGTGGCTACGCCCGGTCCTTGCGAAGGTTAAAACAACACCAACTTGACAAACTATCGTTGTGGTTTTGATGTGTAGGTAAGATTGGTTCTTGCTTAAGCCCGTAGCAGCCACGTAAAACTTGCAACAACAAAGTAGAGGACGTCTAACTTGTTTTTGCAGGGCATGTTGTGATGTGATATGGTCAAGACATGATGCTAAATTTTATTGTATGAGATGATCATGTTTTGTAACCGAGTTATCGGCAACTGGCAGGAGCCATATGGTTGTCGCTTTATTGTATGCAATGCAATCGCGCTGTAATGCTTTACTTTATCACTAAGCGGTAGCGATAGTCGTGGAAGCATAAGATTGGCGAGACGACAATGATGCTACGATGGAGATCAAGGTGTCGCGCCGGTGACGATGGTGATCACAATGGTGCTTCGAAGATGGAGATCACAAGCACAAGATGATGATGGCCATATCATATCACTTATATTGATTGCATGTGATGTTTATCTTTTATGCATCTTATCTTGCTTTGATTGACGGTAGCATTATAAGATGATCTCTCACTAATTATCAAGAAGTGTTCTCCCTGAGTATGCACCGTTGCGAAAGTTCTTCGTGCTGAGACACCACGTGATGATCGGGTGTGATAGGCTCTATGTTCAAATACAATGGGTGCAAAACAGTTGCACACGCGGAATACTCAGGTTATACTTGATGAGCCAAGCATATACAGATATGGCCTCGGAACACGGAGACCGAAATGTCGAGCGTGAATCATATAGTAGATATGATCAACATAGTGATGTTCACCAATGAAACTACTCCATCTCACGTGATGATCGGACATGGTTTAGTTGATTTGGATCACGTAATCACTTAGAGGATTAGAGGGATGTCTATCTAAGTGGGAGTTCTTTTAGTTATATGATTAATTGAACCTAAATTTATCATGAACTTAGTACCTAATAGTATCTTGCTTATGTATGTTTGGTTGTAGATAGATGGCCCATGTTGTTGTTCCGTTGAATTTTAATGCGTTCCTTGAGAAAGCAAAGTTGAAAGATGATGGTAGCAATTACACGGACTGGGTCCGTAACTTGAAGAATTACGTCCTGGAAGCACTGCTGGGTCCAGGCCTGCTGCTGGAGCAACACCAGATGTTATGAACGTCTGGCAGAGCAAAGCTGATGACTACTCGATAGTTCAGTGTGCCATGCTTTACAGCTTAGAATCGGGACTTCAACGATGTTTTGAACGTCATGGAGCATATGAGATGTTCCAGGAGTTGAAGTTAATATTTCAAGAAAATGCCCGGATTGAAAGATATGAAGTCTCCAATAAGTTCTATAGCTGCAAGATGGAGGAGAACAGTTCTGTTAGTGAGCATATACTCAAAATGTCTGGGTATAATAATCACTTGATTCAATTGGGAGTTAATCTTCCAGATGATTGCGTCATTGACAGAATTCTCCAATCACTGCCACCAAGCTACAAGAGCTTCGTGATGAACTATAATATGCAAGGGATGAATAAGACTATTCCCGAGCTCTTCGCAATGCTCAAAGCTGCGGAGGTAGAAATCAAGGAGCATCGCATCAAGTGTTGATGGTCAACAAGACCACTAGTTTCAAGCAAAAGGGCAAAGGGAAGAAGAAGGGGAACTTCAAAAAGAACGGCAAGCAAGTTGCTACTCAAGAGAAGAAACCCAAACCTGGACCTAAGCCTGAAACTGAGTGCTTCTACTGCAAGCAGACTGGTCACTGGAAGCGGAACTGCCCCAAGTATTTGGCGGATAAGAAGGATGGCAAGGTGAACAAAGGTATATGTGATATACATGTTATTGATGTGTACCTTACTAATGCTCGCAGTAGCACCTGGGTATTTGATACTAGTTCTGTTGCTAATATTTGCAACTCAAAACAGGGACTACGGATTAAGCGAAGATTGGCTAAGGACGAGGTGACGATGCGCGTGGGAAATGGTTCCAAAGTCGATGTGATCGCAGTCGACACGCTACCTCTACATCTACCTTCGGGATTAGTATTAGACCTAAATAATTGTTATTTGGTGCCAGCGTTAAGCATGAACATTATATCTGGATCTTGTTTGATGCGAGACGGTTATTCATTTAAATCAGAGAATAATGGTTGTTCTATTTACATGAGTAATATCTTTTATGGTCATGCACCCTTAAAGAGTGGTCTATTCTTATTAAATCTCGATAGTAGTGACACACATATTCATAGTGTTGAAGCCAAAAGATGCAGAGTTGATAATGATAGTGCAACTTATTTGTGGCACTGCCGTTTGGGTCATATAGGTATAAAGCGCATGAAGAAACTCCATACTGATGGGCTTTTGGAACCACTTGATTATGAATCACTTGGTACTTGCGAACCGTGCCTTATGGGTAAGATGACAAAAACACCGTTCTCCAGTACTATGGAGAGAGCAACAGATTTATTGGAAATCATACATACAGATGTATGTGGTCCGATGAATGTTCAGGCTCGTGGCGGATATCGTTATTTTCTCACCTTCATAGATGACTTAAGCAGATATGGGTATATCTACTTAATGAAACATAAGTCTGAAATGTTTGAAAAGTTCAAAGAATTTCAGAGTGAAGTTGAAAATCATCGTAACAAGAAAATAAAATTCCTACGATCTGATCGTGGAGGAGAGTATTTGAGTTACGAGTTTGGTGTACATTTGAAACGATGTGGAATAGTTTCGCAACTCACGCCACCTGGAACACCGCAGCATAATGGTGTGTCCGAACGTCGTAATCATACTTTACTAGATATGGTGCGATCAATGATGTCTCTTACTGATTTACCGCTATCATTTTGGGGATATGCTCTAGAGACGGCCGCATTCACGTTAAATAGGGCACCATCAAAATCCGTTGAGACGACGCCTTATGAACTGTGGTTTGGCAAGAAACCAAAGTTGTCATTTCTGAAAGTTTGGGGCTGCAATGCTTATGTGAAAAAGCTTCAACCTGATAAGCTCGAACCCAAATCGGAGAAATGTGTCTTCATAGGATATCCAAAGGAAACTATTGGATACACCTTCTATCACAGATCCAAAGGCAAGACTTTTGTTGCTAAATTCGGAAACTTTCTGGAGAAGGAGTTTCTCTCGAAAGAAGTGAGTGGGAGGAAAGTAGAACTTGACGAGGTAACAGTACCTGCTCCCTTATTGGAAAGTAGTACATCACAGAAACCTGTTTCTATGACACCTACACCAATTAGTGAGGAAGCTAATGATAATGATCATGAAACTTTAGAACAAGATACTACTGAACCTCGTTGATCAACCAGAGTAAGATCCGCGCCAGAGTGGTACGGTAATCCTGTTCTGGAAGTCATGCTACTAGATCATGATGAACCTACGAACTATGAAGAAGCGATGGTGAGCCCAGATTCCGCAAAACGGCTTGAAGCCATGAAATCTGAGATAGGATCCATGTATGAGAACAAAGTATGGACTTTGGTTGACTTGCCGAATGATCGGCAAGCAATTGAGAATAAATGGATCTTCAAGAAGAAGACTGACGCTGACGGTAATATTACTGTCTACAAAGCTCGACTTGTCGCAAAAGGTTTTCGGCAAGTTCAAGGGATTGACTACGATGAGACCTTCTCACCTGTAGCGATGCTTAAGTCTATCCGAATCATATTAGCAATTGCCGCATTTTATGATTACGAAATTTGGCAAATGGATGTCAAAACTACATTCCTAAATGGATTTCTGCAAGAAGAGTTGTATATGATGCAGTCGGAAGGTTTTGTCGATCCAAAGGGAGCTAACAAAGTGTGCAAGCTCCAGCGATCCATTTATGGACTGGTGCAAGCCTCTCGGAGTTGGAATAAACGCTTTGATAGTGTGATCAAATCATTTGGTTTTGTACAAACTTTTGGAGAAGCCTGTATTTACAAGAAAGTGAGTGGGAGCTCTGTAGCATTTCTGATATTATATGTAGATGACATATTGCTAATCGGAAATGATATAGAATTTCTCGATAGCATAAAAGGATACTTGAATAAGAGTTTTTCAATGAAAGACCTCGGTGAAGCTGCTTACATATTGGGCATTAAGATCTACAGAGATAGATCAAGACGCTTAATTGGACTTTCACAAAGCACATACCTTGACAAAATTTTGAAGAAGTTCAAAATGGATCAAGCAAAGAAAGGATTCTTACCTGTGTTACAAGGTGTGAAATTGAGTAAGACTCAATCCCCGACTAATGCAGAAGATAGAGAAAAAATGAAAGATGTTCCCTATGCTTCAGCCATAGGCTCTATCATGTATGCAATGCTGTGTACCAGACCTGATGTGTGTCTTGGTATAAGTCTAGCAGGGAGGTACCAAAGTAATCCAGGAGTGGATCACTGGACAGCGGTCAAGAACATCCTGAAATACCTGAAAAGGACTAAGGATATGTTTCTCATATATGGAGGTGACAAAGAGCTCATCATAAATGGTTACGTTGGTGCAAGCTTTGACACTGATCCGGACGATTCTAAATCGCAAAGCGGATATGTGTTTACATTAAACGGTGGAGCTATCAGTTGGTGCAGTTCTAAAAAAAGTGTTGTGGCGGGATCTACATGTCAAGCGGAGTACATAGCTGCTTCGGAAGCAGCAAACGAAGGAGTCTGGATGAAGGAGTTCATATCCGATCTAGGTGTCATACCTAGTGCATCGGGTCTAATGAAAATCTTTTGTGACAATACTGGTGCAATTGCCTTGGCAAAGGAATCCAGATTTCATAAGAGAACCAAGCACATCAAGAGACGCTTCAATCCCATCCGGGATCTAGTCCAGGTGGGAGACATAGAGATTTGCAAGAGACGCTTCAATCCCATCCGGGATCTAGGCCAGGTATGATGATGAAGGAAATATGCCCTAGAGGCAATAATAATGTTATTATTTTATTTCCTTATATCATGATAAATGTTTATTATTCATGCTAGAATTGTATTATCCGGAAACATAATACTTGTGTGAATACATAGACAAACCAAACGTCACTAGTATGCCTCTACTTGACTAGCTCGTTAATCAAAGATGGTTATGTTTCCTAACCATAGACATGTGTTGTCATTTGATTAATGGGATCACATCATTAGGAGAATGATGTGATTGACATGACCCATTCCATTATCTTAGCACCCGATCGTTTAGTATGTTGCTATTGCTTTCTTCATGACTTATACATGTTCCTATGACTATGAGATTATGCAACTCCCGTTTACCGGAGGAACACTTTGTGTGCTACCAAACGTCACAACGTAACTGGGTGATTATAAAGGAGCTCTACAAGTGTCTCCAAAAGTGAATGTTGGGTTGGCGTATTTCGAGATTAGGATTTGTCACTCTGATTGTCGGAGAGGTATCTCTGGGCCCTCTCGGTAATGCACATCACATAAGCCTTGCAAGCATTACAACTAATGAGTTAGTTGCAAGACGATGTATTACGAAACGAGTAAAGAGACTTGCCGGTAATGAGATTGAACTAGGTATTGAGATACCGACGATTGAATCTCGGGCAAGTAACATACCGATGACAAAGGGAACAACGTATGTTGTTATGCGGTCTGACCGATAAAGATCTTCGTAGAATATGTAGGATCCAATATGAGCATCCAGGTTCCGCATTTGGTTATTGACCGAAGACGTGTCTCGGTCATGTCTACATTGTTCTCGAACCCGTAGGGTCCGCACGCTTAAGGTTTCGATGACAGTTATATTATGAGTTTATGCATTTTGATGTAACGAAGTTTGTTCGGAGTCCCGGATGTGATCACGGACATAACGAGGAGTCTCGAAATGGTCGAGACATAAAGATTGATATATTGGAAGCCTATATTTGGATATCGGAAGTGTTCCGGGTGAAATCGGGATTTTACTGGAGTACCGGGAGGTTACCGGAACCCCCCGGGAGGTATATGGGCCTTAGTGGGCTTTAGTGGGAGAGAGGAGAGGTGGCCAGGGCTGGGCCGCGCGCCCCTCCCCCCCTAGTCCGAATAGGACTAGAAGAGGGGGGCGGCGCCCCCCTTCCTTCTCTCTCTCCTCTTTCCCCCTTCCCGAATCCTATTCCAGCTAGGAAAGGGGGGGGGGATCCTACTCCCGGTGGGAGTAGGACTCCTCCTGGCGCGCCCTCCTCCTGGCCGGCCGCACCTCCCCTTGCTCCTTTATATACGGGGGCAGGGGCACCCCTAGACAAACAAGTTGATCCACGTGATCATATTCTTAGCCGTGTGCGGTGCCCCCTTCCACCATAATCCTCGATAATATTGTAGCAGTGCTTAGGCAAAGCCCTGCGACGGTAGAACATCAAGATCGTCACCACACCGTCGTGCTGACGGAACTCTTCCCCGACACTTTGCTGGGTCGGAGTCCGGGGATCGTCATCGAGCTGAACGTGTGCTAGAACTCGGAGGTGCCGTAGTTTCGGTGCTTGATCGGTCGGGCCATGAAGATGTACGAATACATCAACCGCGTTGTGCCAACGCTTCCGCTGTCGGTCTACAAGGGTATGTAGATCACACTCTCCCCTCTCGTTGCTATGCATCATCATGATCTTGCGTGTGTGTAGGAATTTTTTTGAAATTACTACGTTCCTCAACAGATGAGTGGTGGTTCTGTCTGATGGATGTGAAATATAATCCTTGAGCTAACCATGCAGGAATGCTTAAACCTCCTGAGTCGGCCGTAGATCGAGTCTTGTTCCAGTAACCCCCATACTTGTTTCGTGCTTCCACTTGTCCCTGCCGTAGTTAGGGTACGGTTCAGTAAGTTGTCAACCCCTGTCCTAGCACACACCATACAGAGAGGCCATGGTGGAAGATACCGGCTGCATCCAGTAAGCATGCCACCTGGTCCAGGGGCATGGGTGTTTCCGGTTGGGACCGAGAGGGGGCACCCCTTAGAGCGCGCGATATAAGTTTGATCCCATGCTAAGCGAGGTTGTAGCCTCCCCACTTAGAGTTTTGCTTGACATGTGTCGTGGGTGATTCCAGACACCGGTAAGTTAAGCTGGTGTGTGCGGTCAGGTGTGTTTTCGAATGAAAGACCGTAGACGGAATTAGTCCCGATGGACTAAAGGAATCTGTTGCTAGTGGGTAAAGAGTACACCCTCTGCAGAGATATCATACTTATTCGAATAGCCGTGTCCATGGTTAAGGACTACAGTCTGGGATGGGTCAAGTGTCGGTCTTAGTGTCGGTCTTCGGAGGAAAAACTACTAAACCAGAACATTGATTATGACGTGTGACATATGATGATTATGATTATTATTATTGTGGACTAATCAATTGCATTATTTGAAATTAATGAGTATCCCTGGAACGGTCCTACCTCCTGGATATTCACTGTGATTATTTTTATATATAAGCCCTTTATGTGGTGTCGCTCAGACGCCCGACTGTGGCATGCTTGTTATTTCATTTACTTATAAGCCCTTTATGTGGTGTCGCATAGACGCCCGACTGTGGCATGCTTGTTATTCCTTTTATATATAAGCCCTTTACGTGGTGTCGCTCAGACGCCCGACTGAGACATGCTTCATATTATTATCCTTTCGAGGCGTTGCTTCAGAAACCCGATCGGTGCTTTCCATTTCTACTCCCTAATTGTTTACTCATGTTTTATTTGAATGATCTGCTTGCGTGCATCATGAACCTTATTCCATAATTGATGAAGTGATCATAGAATATTTCAAAACATGATTATCAGTGGCTATATTATACCTGTGTTCTTAATGTTTGCGAGTACATTCAAAGTACTCACTGGCTTGTCCCTGGCTATTGTCTTGGCCATATTTCTTGCGTGGAGAGGAGCGTTGTGATGACAGCCCCGGAACCTACGCAATGGTGATAGCAGCCTCGCGAAGATAGGAGTTATCCAGGTCAGCTGTTCCTGTGGGAAATGGAGTCCCATAGACGCTGATGATCCGCAAACCGCTTCCGCCGTCAACCACTAGAAACCTTTTTGATGTACTCATAGGCCAGAATGGTCTTGTACTACATATGATGTACTTTGCTTGGAGTTTCTATATCAAGTTGGTGCCTCATCAGCTAATAGTAATCCTGGGGCTGGTGAGCACAAGGGGCATTTTCTGGGAAATTTATATCCTGAAAATCCGGTCCTGATGGCCATGAAGTTGAAATCATATCATGCCTAGTGGTAGCTTCACATTGGGTTTAGAAAGTGAAATCTTTTGAGGCTTGACAAACACAATATTGGTCGTACAAGAAATTCACTAATAATTAGTATAAGGAAGAGAACTTTCACATGAAAATACACTATCTTGGAAATCTTTTGTGATTGTGAGCCTCCATCAAGTAGAGATACTACTTGTGCATCCAAAAACCCTTAAACCCAAATCTTATTTTCAAGAGTCCACCATACCTACCTAAGGATTGAGCAGGATCCTTCAAGTAAGTTGTCATCGGTGCAATAAGGCAATAAAAATTGCTTCTAAAAGTGTGAGATCATTTAGTGTAAGAGAAAATTGAGCATTGTACGAACTTGTGTTGGTGAAGAATAAAAGCGACAGACTGCATAATAAAGGTTGCCATCATAAGGGGTAATACAACGTGATGTTCTTTTGCACTAAGGGGTTGAGCATACAAACAAATAAGCGCATGGAAACCTTTGCTTCCCTCTGCGAAGGGCCTATCTTTTACTTTTCAGTATTTACTTTTATGCAAAGAGTCAAAGTTCTTCTCTCTATTCCTTTTTATTTTTCTCTTTTGGCAAGTATCATGTGGTGAGGAAAGCTCTAGGCACATATATCTAGTTGGATATGGGTAGCATGAGTTATTATTGTTGACACCACCGTTGAGGTGAATATGTTGGGAGGCAAAACAATAAGTCCCTATCTTTCTATGTGTCCGGTTTAAACGTTTTGCTCATGTGTATGCGGTGAGTGTTAGCAATCATAGAAGACTATAAGATGGTTGAGTATGTGGAGCTCTTACTTAAACTCCATTGAATAATTTGAATTGCAATTGTTTGGTGACTAAGAACATAGATTGTTGAGTTTCAAGAGAGTTCATTGTTTGAACCTTAACATGTGAATTGGTTGCTACTTTAACATGAGAAGTTTTATAAGAAAGAATTGCTATTATGATGCTAGGAAAAATGATTGAATTTGTCATTGATCAAACTTGTGCACTTTGCTAGCACTCACACTTCATAAATTATTTATTTTATCATTTACCTACTCGAGGACGAGTAGGAATTAAGCTTGGGGATGCTGATACGTCTCCAACGTATCTATAATTTATGAAGTATTCATGCTGATATATTAGTTATCATTCTTGGATGTTTTATAATCATTTTATAGTGACTTTATATCATTTTTTGGGACTAACCTATTGACCCGGTGCCCAGTGCCAATTGTTGTTTTTTTGCTTGTTGTTTACATAGCAGGAAATCAATATCAAATGGAGTCCAAACACCGCAAAACTTTCTGGAGATTTTTTATGGACCAGAACACCCAGGATGGGCCAGAGAAGCACCTGGTGGGTGCCCCGAGGGGGGCACAACCCACCAGGGCGCGCTTGGGGGCCTAGGCGTGCCCAGGTGGTTTGTGCCCACCTCGGTGGCCTCCCGCACCCCCTCTTTGCCCTATAAATTCCCAAATATTCCAGAAACCCTCGGGTTTAACCTAGATCAGAAGTTCCGCCGCCGCAAGGCTCTATAGCGACCGAAACCCAATCTAGACCCTTTTTGGCACCCTGCCGGAGGGGGGAATCATCTCAGGTGGCCATCTTCATCATCCCAGCGACCACCACAATGAGGAGGGAGTAGTCCACCCTCGGGGCTGAGGGTTTGTACCAGTAGCTATGTGTTTAATCTCTCTCTCTCTCTCTCTCTCTCTCTCGTGTTCTTGAGATGTCACGATCTTGATGTATCGCGAGCATTGTTAATATTGTCAGATCATATGGTGTTTTCCCCTCTCTATCTTGTTGTGATGAATTGAGTTTTTCCCTTTGAGATTTTGTTGTTTTTGAATTGAAACCTTTTATGGATTTGAAAGCACTTGATATATGTCTTACATATGAATACTCATGGTGATAATGGGTATCGTATTGATTCACTTGATATATGTTTTGGCACTCAACTCGCGGATTCCCGAGGTGACATTGGGGTAATCTATGTATAGGGGTTGATGCACGTTCTTGTCTTCGTTTCTTCGGTAGAAATCTTGGGGCACTCTTTGAAGTTCTTTGTGTTGGATTGAGTATTATGAATATAATTTGCTTTGGTGTTATTTTAGTATGAACTCTAGGATATATCGAACGAAAAGAATAGCTTGTGTTATTTTAGTATGAACTCTTGAATAGATCGAATGGAAAGAATAGCTTTGAGGTGGTTTCGTACCTGTGACTCCCCCGATGAAATCGTACACTAATCATACACGCAAACGTGTACGATCAAGATCAGGGACTCACGGGAAGATATCACAACACAACTCTACAAATAAAATAAGTCATACAAGCATCATATTACAAGCCAGGGGCCTCGAGGGCTCGAATACAAGAGCTTGATCATAGACGAGTTAGCGGAAGCAACAATATCCGAGTACAGACATAAGTTAAACAAGTTTGCCTTAAGAAGGCTAGCACAAAAGTAGCAACAATCGAAAAGGCAAGGCCTCCTGCCTGGGACCTCCTAACTACTCCTCAAAGCCGAAATCCATGTAGAATCATCCCCGGGATCCTCTGGCTCCTGGACTCCATCATCTGGTCGCAACAACCGGGTATAGAAAGGGAAAAAAGGGGGAGCAAAGCAACCGTGAGTACTCATCCAAAGTACTCGCAAGCAAGGAGCTACACTACATATGCATTGGTATCAATGAAAAGGGTAGTATCTGTGGACTGAACTGCAGAATGCCAGAATAAGAGGGGGATAGCTAGTCCTATCGAAGACTATGCTTCTGGCAGCCTCCACCTTGCAGCATGTAGAAGAGAGTAGATGGTAAGTTCACCAAGTATCATCGCATAGCATAATCCTACCCGACAATCCTCTCCTCGTCGCCCTGTTAGAGAGAGATCACCTGGTTGTATCTGGCACTTGAAAGGGTGTGTTTTATTAAGTATCCGGTTCTACTTGTCATAAGGTCAAGGTACAACTCTGGGTCGTCCTTTTACCGAGGGACACGACTATTCGAATAGATAAACTTCCCTGCAGGGGTGCACCACATTTCCCAACACGCTCGATCCCCTTTGTCCGGACACACTTTTCTGGGTCATGCCTGGCCTCGGAAGATCAACACGTCGCAGCCCTACCTACGCACAACAGAGAGGTCAGTACGCCGGTCTAAATCCTATGGTGCAAGGGTCTGGGCCCATCGCCCATTGCACACCTGCATGTTGCGTACGCGGTCGGCGAGCAGACCTAGCCTCCTTTATACAAGAGCAGGCATTCCAGTCCAACCCGGCGCGCGCCGCTCAGTTGCTGACGTCAAGAAGGCTTCGGCTGATACCACGATGTCGAGTGCCCATAATTGTTCCCGCATAGTTGGTTAGTGCATATAGGCCAGTGGCCAGACTCAGATCAAATACCCAGATCTCGTTAAGCGTGTTATTTTGAAATAACCATGGATGTCGACTAGGGCCAGGCCCACCTCTCTCCTAGGCGGTCTCAACCTGCCCTGTCGCTCTGCCACAAAGATCCACTTAGAGGGCCGTCGGGACAAATGTCCTTTCGGACCCAATCCGTGAATCACTCACGGGTACTCTACTAGCCGACCCGACTTTAATCACCACAGGTATCATATAATATGTATATAAGTATACACCCATGATCAACTCCCTAGTGATCACGGCCAGATAGTATAGAATGGCAGACAGACAAGAATGTAGGGCCACTGATGATAAACTAGCATCCTATACTATGCATTTAGGAATGCAAGTAAGGTATCAACAACTGTAGCAACAATGACAGGCTATGCAACAGAATAGGATTAACGGAAAGCATTAACATGCTACACTACTCTAATGCAAGCAGTAGAGAGAAGAATAGGTGATATCTGGTGATCAAGGGGGGGGGGCTTGCCTGGTTGCTCTGGCAAGAAGGACGTGTCTTCAACACCGTAGTCGAACTGGGGGTCGCCGACAGTCCCAGGGTCTACCGAAAAGAAGTAACGAAGGGGGAACACAATAAATAACAGAGCAATCAAAGTATCACAAAGTGAGACGCGTCAATACGTTGTGCTAGGTGTGACCTAACGCAGGGATAGATGATACGGGCAAAGGGGAAAAACATCCAGGAAAGTATTCCCGACGTTTCGCGTTTTCGAACAGACGAACCAGAGCGGGAATTTTGTGTGTTTGCTATGCTAGGGATATATGGCGGACGAACGGGCCGCGTACTCGGATTTGTCTCGTCATTCTGAGCAACTTTCATGTATAAAACTTTTTAATCCGAGTTACGGATTAATTTCTATGATTTTTTTAAGTTTAAAACAATATTCTGGAATTACTGGATTTCATAATAATATGAAAAAGACTAAATTGCTATGTGCACACACAAAGTGTACACAGCAGAGCAGTACAGAGGCTGGCAGTGGGCCCTGTTGAGTGCTGAGTCAGCAGTCAACAGTCAACTGTTGACCAGTCAAAAGGTTGACTGGGGTCCACCTGTCATTGACCAACTTAATTAAACAGATCTACTAATTAGTTTAGTTAATTAGGGTAGTTAAAAGGAGTTAATTAAGTTAAATAATTAATTACCGACTAATTAATTGCTTAATTATTTTTATTAATATTTTTAACCCCTCTTTTTTTTACAGGAGCATGGGCCCCTCTAGTCAGCGGCCCACAAGGCCATAGCGGGCGTGCGGGCGAAAGGGCAGCGGGTGTTGGCGGAGGATGGAGCCTGCCCCGATGCGGGGCGAGGCCGTGGCCCACTCTGGCGGCGGGGGCACCGGTGCGGCGCGGCCTGGGGCCTGGCGCGCGGCCACGCGCATGATGGCCGTCGGCGGCGGTGACCAGGGTGGCATGAACGGCGGCGAGAAGGGGGTAGGTGCTGGGGATATTACTACTGGGCGTAAACCGGCCAGGACAGGCCGGGTTAACTTCATCAGTAGTTGAGTATGATAAAAGCCCATGAGGGCAGATGAGGGCTGAAGGCCCATAATCGGTTTAAGGCCTATAGCTATAAACCGGCGTCGGTATGTAACTTGTGTTATAAGTTAGGAATAGTGGAGACCGAACCGGACGCATCTATGAGCCGGTATCGGGACTCTGTAAACCGACGGGCGTCACCCATGTATATAAGGGGACGACCCGGCGGCGGTTCAAGGAGGGACAACAACTCGAGACATAGGCGAAGCTTATTTTTGGTCCCTAGTCATCGAAACACCCATCAATTCCATCACAACTAGAAGTAGGCTTTTACCTTCAACGAAGGGGCCGAACTAGTATAAACTCTCTTGCGTCCTTGTGTCCGCTTTAACCCCTTCAAGCTAACCCGTGGCGATGGCTCCACGACTAAGTCCTTTCTCTAGGACATCTGTCGTGACAAAACCACGACAGTTGGCGCCCACCGTGGGGCTATCGCACGATGGTTTCCGGTTCTTGGAGGGCCTCTTTAAAGGACTCGAGGGCTACGCTGTAGGCCGGATGACTAAGAGTCGTCATGGCAAACTCTACATCGACGACGCAGGCTGGGGCCCCGAGGCCAGCTCAATTGAGTACGGGTACCGGGTCCCCTTTGGTACCATTCACGTTTTCATTGGCAAGATCGGTGAACCGGGCCCTGAGCTGGACATCTGCACCGACCTCGTCGAGACGGCTCAGCGTGCGCGATCCGCCCGGGTTAAACCGGCCATGAAGCATGCCTTCGTGGGAATGATCCATGGAGTGAGTTATGAGGATGGATCGGAGCTTCACGGGGCGACTGCCGTTCGTTCCGGTGACGAATCTTCGACCGGAGAAACCAAATCTCTTTATCAGCTACAAGATGGCCGGATTGAGAGCTGTTCCGATGGTGACAGTATTCCGGACCCCTCTGATCTGCCTAACCGGGTTGGAATATTCATGACCGAAACACAAGCAGCGCTTCACTCTTCGACAGCCGCGGCAACGATCTTCGGTTCAGCAGCGGCAACGGTTGCCGGTGCGGGAGGCCCTGTGCTCCCACCGGCTCAGGTTCTATCAGAACTATTTGATGCGTTGACTGTGCTTATGGCAGAAGTTAATCCGCCAGATCAGGATGCTCACAACATGGAGATTGCAAAGGTAAAGGAACAAATCACCCAGGCCAAGATGGATCTGGCGGCTAAGGACACCAGGATGGCCGCCGAGCGGGCCGCTTTAGACGCACAGGACTTAAAGCGGCAATTGGCCAATCCGCATGTGCTCGCCGCCCCCATTGACAAGGAGCCGTTACTGCTATATGTTGCTGCTAATGCTCGTGCGGTCAGCGTGGCTATTGTGGTGGAACGAAAGGAGGCAGGTAAGGAGCATCTGGTTCAACGTCCGGTCTATTATATCAGCGAGGTACTCATTGAGTCCAAGCAAATGTATCCGCACTGGCAGAAGCTGGTGTACGGAGTTTTTATGGCAAGCCGGAAGCTTAAGCAATACTTCCAAGGGCACCCAATTACGGTGGTCAGTTCTGCTCCTTTGGGAGATATCATCCAGAACCGGGAAGCAACTGGCCGGATTGCAAAGTGGGCTATAGAGCTGGGGCCGTACGGTTTGAAATATGTGCCTCGGACAGCGATTAAGTCTCAAGCACTTGTTGATTTCATCAATGATTGGATGGAAATGCAAGCACCTGAAGAAAAGCCGGATCATACGTATTGGACCATCCATTTTGACGGATCCAGGCAGTTGGAAGGCAGAACCTGTTAGCAAGTGTGATGCGGCCACGGAGGTTCAGTTCATCAAAAAGGTGATTTTCCGGTTTGGCTTTCCACACAGTATTATCACAGATAATGGTACCAATTTGTCCAAAGGTGCTATGAAGGAGTTCTGCGAATGGGAGCACATCCGGCTCGATGTTTCATCAGTGGCACATCCACAGTCCAATGGTCAAGCAGAAAGAGCTAATCAAGAGATCTTGAGAGGCATCAAGCCTCGGCTCATGGTTCCTTTGCAGAGAACGCCGGGTTGTTGGGTAGAAGAATTACCATCTGTGTTATGGAGCATCAATACAACACCCAACAGATCAACAGGATACACGCCGTTCTTCATGGTTTATGGAGCGGAGGCAGTTCTCCCCAGTGATATCCGTCATGACTCACCTCGTGTCACGGCTTATGTTGAAGCGGATAACGAGACAGTGCGGCAAGATGCTTTGGACCGGTTGGATGAAGAGCGTGATATCGCAGCCGCCCGGTCAGCAATTTACCAGCAGGATCTTCGTCGTTATCACAGTCGCCGAGTCAGAATCAGAGCCTTCCAGGAAGGAGATTTGGTGCTTCGGCTCATCCAAGATCAGACTGATATGCATAAGCTATCCCCACCTTGGGAGGGGCCTTTCGTGGTCAGCAAGAATTTGCACAACGGGTCGTGCTATCTGATCGATATTCGAGAGCATAAGGACTCACGTACATCAGAGGAGGAGACTAACAGGCCGTGGAATATAGCTCATCTTCGGCCTTACTATACCTGAGCCATTGGCTATACTTATGTACATACAATGTATATATTATGATTAAGTATAATAAACCGGAACCTCAGCTAAAGCGGGGTATCTGTTCTTTTACATCATGTGAGGTTACACGGAGTTGCTCTAAAGCGGCCTCCGGTTTACCCCTTGAGTTCGCTTTGCTAAAAGCATCGTGTTATATCACTTGGAGGATTGGTCGTGTCCGAACCAATACCATGCCTCTTGATAGGCGAAAGCCACCAGATCACTTGGGGACTTGGTCATGTCTGAACCAGTCATGCCTCTTGATCGGCCTAAGGCCACAGAATCACTTGGGGGCTTGGTCGAACCCGAACCATGACCATGCCATTTGGTCGGCATAAATGCCACAAGAATCACTTGGGGACCTGGCTAACTAGAACCATAGTTACACCTAATGGGAGCTTGGTCTTGTTTGGCCATGGTTACGCCATTTGATCATCTTAAATAAATCTTTTTTGGCAAACGTTTTTGTCGTTACTTTTGCTTCATACTTTTCTTTGAAGGGGTTTTTTTGTTTTTTATTGTGTTCTTTAAACTGACAAAGTTTTTTAACCAATCAATTAACGAAACACAGTTCACGTCAATCCGGAGACTATTTGTCTGGTTTGATCCTTGTTGTTAACATCCTCTTATGGAGTAACACGGTGTTCATTATAACCCGGCACGGTTTACATGGTAACCAGTGTCATATACATATACAGGAGTTGTTATTTCCTCCAACAGTGTGGGTTTGCAAAAACTCCGCTTCAAGGTTGGCCAAGCCAACTTCACACTCAACGGTGGCAGGTATTATGTATCTCAAAAATTTTGATCATATACTTAAAATTTTGTTTTGGATGTTTTGACTTTATATATACAAACATCATATTCTGCCTGACGGTACAACCGCAGTGGCACTTAACGAATTTCTTATTTCAGAAAGTATTTTGGAAAGATCATTACCATAGGAAGAACAAGTTATGCACGAAGGCATATCAACATCAAAGGTATCAGCTAGCCTATTACAAGGCAACATGGTGCCCATAATAACGTAATTGTTTTTTCACAAAGGAGAGACAGTTTTAAAACCGGCTTCCGGTTTAAGCTTGGCCACCAGCCTGGCCTGATGGTTGTGGGTCATCCTGCGCCGCTTCAGCTTCCGTTTCTCTACCCAGTGGCTGGAAATCCACAGTTGTCCAGTCGATTCCCATCAATGCTTGAAAAACAGCTTCGTAATGGATTAGCGAAGACGGGGCAATATCGGGAGCGTAAGTATACTTACGGATTGGAGGGATCAGGTTTTCCGATTCATGGATTGGTGCAGCTATTCGCTTGTTTTGGCTATCATATTGGGTTTGATAATGAGACAAATCTGCTTCCTCAGCCAGTTGACAAGCTAGCGGACGTACCTCCCGGTTTATGGCTCGCAGATCCGCTTCACCAAATTCTGACCCGTCTTCCTTCAAACTGGGATAACCCTGAGCCGCTTCAATAGGATCAAAATCTGGCACCCAGGCTTTTGCCCGGATTAAAGCATTGATTGCACCGGTTCGAGCAGCAGATTTCTTCAGCTCTTCAACCCGGGCAGGAAGCACTGATAGTTTCATCAAAGTATCTTGAATCAAAGTGGGCGCCGGTTTGTTATGAGACGCGGTACAGATGATCCGCTGGGCACCAGTATACAATTGTTCAACCAAGGTATAGGCGGCTTTCTATTTCTTCCGCACATCTGACCCCAAGTGACCAATGCGTGTCCCTGAAATACCATAAAAGGTTAATAAACTGGCAACTCTGTAAGAAGGCAGAACCAATTCAGAAGGCAAGCTGGCTTACCAAAGATGGCAGTGGTCATGGCATGAACGTGCCGCTTTATGCTGGTCAGTTCATCCGTCACTGTTTTCAGTGCATCCTCGGCATCCTCTGCTCGTTTGATCAAAGCGGATTTTTCAGTGGCCCAATCCGCCCGTTTCTTCTTGAAGTTCTCCTTAAGTTGTTCCATGGCGATTAAGGCTCTAGCCAATTCCTATTTTGCCTTGGAGGTTTCAGCCTGTTGGGTTTTCAGGTTTTCTTGCAGATCGATGACTTGGCTTTCTTTCGCCTTCAGCTCCGCCTGCAGGCATACAGACATATGTTTCAACAAATCGGTAGAAGGATTCAAGTACCAACCACATAACAAGTTATGCTCTTAGCACTTGGGGGCTAATGCATATTCGATCTTCATCTTTCAATTGTTTACAAAGTCCCAAGCTCAATACAAGTATTCAACTTGGCACTTGGGGGCTAATGGCTATTTGATCATATGTATTCTGATGCGGCAGTTTCAATTACTTAAAGTACCAGTTAACTACGCTAAGTTGAACCGGCCCTTGGGGACTACATCGGCAAATTTCAAAGAATCAAGATTCATATTATTAAGTCCCGGTTTGAAAGAATATTTCAAATCAGCCCTTAGGGGCTAGGAGAGTCAGCAAGAATGAAAGCATACAAGCAGGAAGGAGCATATGGAAGTTACCTCATATTATCCTTCATCATGTTAACCAGACCGGCTTCATAGTCACGGCTGGTACACAGTCGGTTCAGATAGCCGGAATGGATATCTTGGATGTTCAGAGCAGCGTAAGCCGTTAGATCAGCATTCCACTTGCCTTTGCCAAAAGCAGCTAATTCTTCCTTGGCAGAATGTTTGGATAAAGCGACAGGATTGCTTGGCTTAGTATGGCCAGTGCCAGTAATGACAACTTCATCATCATTGGTACCGCCGGTTTGCACTGGAGCTGTTGGCTTGTCTGTAGGTTTTGCGGGACCGGTGGAGCTTTCAACCCGAAGGGAACCTGTGGGCTGATGGATAGGACCTGAGGTATTAGTAGGTCTTTCTTCAGCACTAAGATCATCATCTGGCTGCGGTGGATCATTGGGAATATCCTCAGGAATAGCCGCTTCAAGATTGGGTGTGGTGCCTGGTTCAAGAATGACATCTTCTTCGGCCGCTTTATCCAGGCGGGCCTTCTTGCTCGGCCTAGGTTTGGCCCTGAGAAGAATAACAAAATTAAATACAACATATGTTCTAAGGCAATATACTTCAAACATCACAATAAATATAGCTTACCCAAGCACCATTTTGAGCGGTGGGAACCAGAAGATGAGTGGGAAATAACCTGATAATCGGAGTCAGACGGATTAAGAGGTTGACGAAAGCAGCCCGCTTTAGGACAAGCACTGACAAGCGAATTAGAGACCTCGAAATGACGTTTCCAAACCGGACTGTTTGGTAAACCGGCGGAGGTAACTACCTGGCCGCTGTGCCGGGTGGTGCGGCGAGCTTCATGTTGTTGAGTCTTCATAAGAAGTTTAGGATCCAAATAAGCAAGAGGATGAGAAAATTTAACTTTCCAGTTTGCCTGACGGATTTTTTGTGAAGGCAAAGTTTCTGAATCGGAAGAGAGAATAATTACCTCTGCAACATCCGCATGGCTGGCTTCGGCATCATCCTGACAAATATCATCATCAATAAGATGCATGAAAAATAAACCAAGTGAGTCAAGCTCTACCTCAAAGTCCGGATTATCCACCTCGTCATCAGGGGCCGGATTAGAAGATGCAGTGGTTCTTTTCTGGTGGGCAGTCTTCTTCACAGCTTTAGTTTTTTGCCAGGTTGCTCTTTCCGGTTTATCTGTTTTCTCTGGTTTCTCCTGCGGCAGCTTTTTGCTCCAAAACGGATCATCACCCTGATTATGCAAACACTGATATTAAAAACAATGACTAGACATATCAATAACAGATTCAGCAAAGAGAAAAATCAAAGTCTTACAGCTGGCGGTTTGTTGGTGGCACAGAAGGGAAGCAGGTCGGTTCTAGCGCAGATGTGCTCCGGTTCATTCAGTATCTTACGCACAGCTTCTATGATTTCTTCACCGGAGAGCTGGAGTCTTGAATGTCGCAGTGGGTCATCCACACTATCAGTATATTCGCACATCAAACCAGAGCGCTGACTAAGGGGCAGTATGCTCCATGATATCCAACAGCGGGCAAGATCAACCCCTGTTAAACCGTTGGCCATAAAGGCTCTGAGCTTTGATAGCTGAGGAGCATATTTGCTTCTCTCCTGGGCACTCAATCGTTGAGGAAAAGGATGGGTATTGCTGAGCCGCTCCGGATGAAAGCCAGGCAAGGGATTCTCACCAGCAGGGGAGGTGTCTTTGCAGTAGAACCATGTCTGATTCCACTCCTTGGGGTGACTGTGCAGCTTGGCGTGAGGGTATGTGACCTCTTTCCTTTTTTGAATCGCCATGCCACCCAACTCCGAATTAGAGCCATCAGTAAACTCAGTACGGCGGTTTAGATGGAAAAGATCTCTGAATAATTCCACTGTGGGCTCCTCTTGAAAGAACACCTCACAGAGCACTTGGAAGTGGCACATATTTGTAACAGAGTTGGGGCCAGTGTCTTGCGGATGGAGTTGGAAATCAGCTAGAACATCCCGGTAGAATTTAGAATCGGGCGGTTTAAAACCCCGGGCTAAGTGGTCTACGAAAACAACAACCTCTCCTTCTCGAGGTGTGGGGGGGGCATTCTTTGCCAGGAGCCCTCCAATGGACGGTGTCTTTGCTGCCCAAGGCGCCAATCAGGACTAAATCATCCAGTTGATCCTCTATGACGCGAGAAGGGACCCAATTGCACTCATACACATGCTTGGCCATGATGAAATCTACAAAGTACATTGATATGTGCAATGTTAAACCAGAAGTAGATCTATCTAAACCGGAGTTTATGAAGCAACAGCATCACGGCGGTTCAACAAGGGGACTAATGATATATGATAGATTGCTTTTTCAAAGGTGAACCGCCTATGTGGTAAAGAGGATACAGATCTAAGGCAAGAATGACTAAGGAAGGTAAAAACAGATTTCATAAGGTCGCAGTGAAATTTTGGATCTACCGTAAGACAGGAAAATAAAAGGATTTAGACCTAAAAGGTTGATCTCAAAGCAATTCACAAGGGACCAGATCAATGTTTTATGCGCATAAAGGTTTGCTTTGGTAACAGAAGATAAGCCATTACGGGGAATACATCAGGTTTGAAGTTTTATTCATGGGCTAAAGAAGAAACAAAGGAAGAACAATGCCAGAGTCTCGATGAACTTCGACGAACGAGGAAACCCTAGAACAGATCTGCGGGGGAAAGGAAAGAAGATTTACCGGAGCTGAGGAAGAAGCGGAAGGTCGCCGCGATGCTCTAGTGTGCTCAGGTTGATGCAACGGCCAAGGTTGATGCAGAGGTCGACGATGGAGGCGGAGCTCTAAAGCTGGGCAACGCGAGGAAGATGAAGCAGAAGGGGTCGGAGGGAAAGAGAAAGGAAATGACCCTTCGGTCCTATTTATAAAGAAAGGTATATGTCAGGCGCGAGAATCAAGGAGCCGCGAGTTTGGAAACGAAGCTGCGGCCTTAATTGTCGCAGGCTTGTTAACAGGATAAGGTTCTTTATAACCAGTGATGTCACACCGGTCTACCGCGAGCAGAGAAGATGACATCATGGCGGTTCAACAAAATACAAGAAGATGTTGAAGATGAAGATCTTTGCTAAGGATTGACATGAACCTGTTCAAATCAATTTGGGGCCTAATGTTGGGGATATTACTACTGGGCGTAAACCGCCCAGGACAGGCCGGGTTAACTTCATCAGTAGTTGAGTATGATAAAAGCCCATGAGGGCAGATGAGGGTTGAAGGCCCATAATCGGTTTAAGGCCTATAGCTATAAACTGGCGTCGGTATGTAACTTGTGTTATAAGTTAGGAATAGTGGAGACCGAACCGGACACATCTATGAGCCGGTATCGGGACTCTGTAAACCGATGGGTGTCACCCATGTATATAAGGGGACGACCCGGCGGCGGTTCAAGGAGGGACAACAACTCGAGACATAGGCGAAGCTTATTTGCTCCCTAGTCATCGAAACAACCATCAATTCCATCACAACTAGAAGTAGGCTTTTACCTTCATTGAAGGGGCCGAACTAGTATAAACTCTCTTGCGTCCTTGTGTCCGCTTTAACCCCTTCAAGCTAACCCGTGGCGATGGATCCACGACTAAGTCCTTTCTCTAGGACATCTGCCGTGACAAAACCACGACAGTAGGGGTGCGTCGGGTACTAGGCGCGGATGAGGCGTCATCCATGGGGTTGCCGCAGCTGTAGCAGGCGCGGTGTGGGCGCGATGGGGAACGGGTGGGCGCACATGAGCACGGCTGGAGGCGGGACACGAGTGGCAGCGGGCAAGAGCGGGGGCGGGCGCGGTGGCTGGAGCGAGCAGCATCAGGGGAGCCGGGGCGCGGCGTCACGGGAGGCGAGCGACGGAGGTGGCCCGCAGGACAGCAGCAGCTGCTGTAAGGCAGCAGACGGGAGGCGCGTTGTAGCGAAGCGGCGGGCCTGGTGGCTAGCACAAGCAGCGGGCGGCCGGGGCAGACGTGGGGGGCAGTGAGCGGGGCACGGGCAAGGCCGGCGTGAGGTAAGACCGTTCGCGTGCGGGCGTGGCTGTGGATGCCGTGGGCGCGTACAGAGAGGAGCCCGGGCACGGGGGTGGTTGCGGTTGGCGTTGTGAGTTCGGCGCGATGGGAGGCGAGCAGCTCGGGGCATGGCCACGCGCGCACGGGGCCGCATCCAGGGGACAAGCGCGAGCGCGGTGGTGGGCGTCATGGGAAACACTACAACGGAGGGGGAAGAAGGGGAGGGCATGCCTCACCGAGAGCCGTAGGGGGTTGGCAGTGGGCTCGGCTAGGGTCGGGGTGGCCGGAGTCAATGATGAGGCGGCGGCATCTGAGGACGGAGGAGATGACGTAGGCGTTGCTGTGGCGCTGATCTCGAACGGGGTGAGGTAGTCAATGTAGGCGAGGAAGAGGGAGCTCCTGGACGCTCTGGTGCGGCCCGGGGTGGCGCCGGAGCATGCTGACGATGGTGGCGCGACGAGCTCCTGCTCGGGTGCGGCGGATCTGGAGGGGAGAGGAGTAAGAGGGAGAGGTAGAGGGAGTGGGGGAATAGGGGCTAGGGTTCAGGGGAGGGCGCCGGGGACGTCTTGTAGGCGGTCAGGGGGCACCGATGGCCGCCATGCACTCCATGGCCGTGGATGTGTGCCACGATCCCCCTGTCTCCTCTACAGAGGGGGGGGTGAGGTGTAGGTGTGCTGGCTGGTTGGCCAACTGGGCCAAGGCCCAGCACGAAGGGGGGGGGTTTGTTTTCTAGTTTTCATTTTAACTATTTTCGGTTTTTCAATTTCAGCTATTGTTTTCTATTAAAATGTAAAAATAAATGGGTTTTGTTAGATATGAGACTTGTGACATAAATCAGGCGCATTATTTCTAGGAGTCACAAAAAGTTCGAGGCCAAAGGAAGTTTTCTAACCATTCTTTGAAATTGGAAAGGCTAATTTTAAAAGTTGTTGGAGCACTAAATAATTTCCAGGGGCACTTCAAAAATTCAAAAGAGGTTGGTTCCAACATGACAAATATCAAGAGATTATTTGCCACACTTTGAACATTTGAATCTTTATGTTTGAAAACTTTTATTTTTGACTTTAATTTAAAATTTGAATTTGGACCGGATTCGAACCAACGCGAGTTTAACAACAGTAATCGTGATTACATGGCATCCTTAGCAGGGAATTACTGTAACTTAATTATCCGGTCGTCACAATTCTCCTCCACTACAAGAAATCTCGTCCCGAGATTTAAATAGGGAAGTATAGAGTAACTTCGGGAGGACTGGACCTTATAGGGTTAATTATCTGGTGAGCAATTCAAGGAATGAGGCAGAAGTATCTCTCGAGTTGAAACTTAACAATACATCAAGAGCAAAGTATGAAGGTACCATGAGAAGTTTTAATGGGTAGGCAATCATTCAATGCCTAATCAAAAGGTGAAAGGGGTTCAAAGCAACAACAACCAAAATTATTGCGTCTGATACTAGAATAGATCACTAGGAAGGTGGCTCATGAATTACATACGAAGGCAAGTGAAAAAGGATACTTCAGAATCAAGGATGTACAGGAGTCAAGTTTCGATCCTGTGGAAATGTGGGTTATGGTCCCACCATGTGGTTCAAAAGTAGGAAGGATGCCGACATATTGCACGGTCATGGTAGCAAGGCATGGCAGAGGATAGCCTGTCAGTTATGTTGGCAACAACGTTGGTACCAAGGGTGAGGGATGAAGAGAACCATTTTCCTTCTCGTTGAACGAGGCGGACCAATAGGCAAGGTTCTCGTCCATCAGTGGTCATCGGAATGTTTTTGACAATAGTAACAGGGTCTTGCTGACAGAATTGTACACTGAGGTGTTTACATAAGCAGGAGAATATTACTGCTTAGATCATATAGACCTCAAGAAAGGGTAAACCAAACAATGGAGAGGATAATAGGATTATCAAATTAAACAGAACAATGGAAAAGAAAATGTGTTTAAACACCTATTTCATGGGTATATCCTACCCAAGGACAATCAGAGCATGATATCCATGACATGATAGAAGAAGAAAACTATTTAGGTAAGGGAGAGGAATTTCATGACATTACCCATTCAATGGTGTTTGGATAATTGATAAGGACAATTTAGCATTGTGCTTCAAACGTTTTTATTGGAAATCAGAGTACCACAGACATGCTTCGAGATAGCATTGACATGGTCTTCAAGCACGGTTGGACTTTGGATACCCAAAGGATCCATCAGGAACAAACCATAGAATAAGTGTTACAATTTCCTCATGAAGGGATGGATAACCTTGCTAAAAAGGGAAAACTATAACAATGGGTCCTCTGGCCAGGTGTGCTAGGCATGACATCACCTTATCGGGTCATATAATGTCCGATGTTATAACTCTTGAAAATATATTCCAACCATCATATCTGACCGAGATTCAGATCTGATTGGTGTTAGGATACCTCAGACTCAGGATGCCTGAGAAGAAAAGGGGCAACACAAAATGACAAGATGACATTGTAAGATTTTAGGGAATGAACTACGGAAGCGAGTTCCAACACAAAAGTTCGTCATTAAACCAAGGAGAGGATGAGGAGGAGGCCGATGGACTCAGCGACATATCATCGAGATTTCCAAAAAGATGGATTTCCACAATCATGTGAACAAGGAGATAACATTGTTCAGATCAAATGATATAAAGATGTATGCTCGAGGAGAACATCCACGAGTAAACATTCGTTGAAAGGAGTACCCAAAATATGGGCTTAGGTAGCATGATCAATGTTAGAATAGTGATTCAATAACCAATAGTCTAAGAATGAACGATTGACCATTAACTTCATAGCACTAGGGTTGCTAGAAGGGCAGAATCCAAATAGCATTGTTCTCCTATTAGTAATTCGGCTGGAAACAACACGGGGACCAAGAAGAATGGTGATGGCAAGAAGAATCACTGTATCAAGAATTCTTACGAGGCGGTGAAATTCTCACGACATTCTTGACATAAAAGATGGTAATACTCAAAGGTAAAGAAGAATAAATGTTGGATAGCAAGGAACTCAAGGTATAACACAAAACACGAACAAGTTTGTGTTGAACGGAAGGCAATAAAATGGTTGATGATAAAACAAATCATCGAGGGCAAGGATGGTATTTCTCATCATGAATTCAGTTAGTATCTAGGCAGGAATCAAGATGTTGATGATGTTCACGACAAATTTTGTCGAGAGGATCCACGAAGAAGCAACCGAACAGCGACTGCATTAAGCAAAAGGACTGATGCAGCGAAAGATTATTGGAACCACAGATGCGACACCAACTCGGAATCAAGCTTGCTGCTCAAGGTGAAATGATAAGACAAGGAAGATCGATGTAAGCTTAGCTCATCATCGAAAGTTGTGCTCTGGGAATAAGGACCAGGTAGCACAGTTAAAATTGGCACACGATAATGATATAGTTGAGCAGGCCAGGAATGACATGGTCGAGTACAAACTCGTGAGTAAAGGAGATTACTAAGAGTTGTTTAAACGTGGTGAGGACCCGATTTAGTTATCGGTGTCCTCGAGTGACTAACAACTCGATACCAGGAAACATTGGAATCGGTGAGAAATAATACTTGATGAAGGCTCCTAATAAGCAACATGGTTCGGTGATATTATCGAGATACCTGAGGGTAATACTCGGAGGAAGATCAAAATAGAGGTTGCGGAGATGCATTGATCTGCAAAAGAAAAGTGCTTTAACTTGTCTGAGAAATGGAATTGAAGGAGAACAATTTGGTCAGAACCACATTTGTAAATGATCAAACGATTGATACAAGATGAACTTGTAACAAGGGGGTAATTAATTTCATGAGAAGCTTCGATGAAAAGATCTGCATCGTGTCCATGGGCATGAATGCAAAGTTCAAGGTCGAATACCACTTCTTCAATGCCTAACCTTTCATTCACTTCCCGTCTTCAAACAAGTTATGGAGTTGAAAATTTATCTGGCAAAACACCAGTAGATATAACCCGCATAAACTTCGGGTTCACACAGACTAAAGAAGGCATAGGTTCAACCCATAGGGGCATCTTAGGAACATATACCACGAACTTCAGGAGTAAATAACACAAGCACAGAAGCAGAGCATGGTTTACTAAAGTAGAGGATACAATTTACCAAAGGCATTATGTATCAGGGAAAAAACTCACAAGAACTTTGGATGTGAAGGACACTGTCGGATAATAACCCGGCAATGGGTCTGGTTGTCCACAACGGGGCTGATGTGAGTATCGGTACTCATTTGGAGGAAGAAGGAATGCAAAGGTATCGGATTATAGAAACAACTGACTAATTCAAAGCTCAAAGGTAAAGGAATTAAGATTTCCAGAATTAAGGGATCAGAAGCAAACGCTCTGACTTAAGGATGGATAAGTTGGGCAAGCTTAGGGGTACAATCGATGGCAATTAGATTGGTTGAGATCTAGCTCATGTTTAAAATGACGTCTGAGCCGGATGAATTATAGGATCTGGTTTAGGATTGCGAGCATTCGCACTTATTGAATCAATGGGCTCAAAATGCTAGTGGCAAAGGATGCCAATGAGATTACTATACTTATGGTAGTAACCATAATGCAAGCAAGCAAGAAATTCAAGAACAATAGGTTGTTGAGGATTTTCAGAAGAATGAATGGTATTACGAAGACTTTTGTGAAACACATGAATCAACGGAGGATGAGCGGATACTCGATAGGTGCACAAGACTATCCGTAGGGGTATTCAGGTGACAAGGAACTGCAAGGCAGTAAGCTCAAAGGATTCTCGGAACAATGGAGAAATTCTTCAGGGTACCAAGTAATAACAAGGGCAACTGCAAACGAAGGTATGATCGGCAAGCGTAAGTAGTTATCCATAAGGATTTATCAGTGGTCGGGAATAGCAAAAGGCAGTGAGCATAAAGTCTTGAGAGAACACTGAAGAGTATCTTCGGAATCCTTCAGTGCACCAAGCAATCATCTGGAGTGAGGGGCTCTCCGGGAGGAAGTAATTACAAGAACCTAGAGTTAGCGTTGGTAAAATATTTTAACCCAATTAGAAGAGAGGTCAGAGTCCCAGAGTATAGACAAGGAATAAAAAGATCCTAATACCACCCAATGGCGACGTGGGCCCATGGGCCGCACAGCCAAGTTAGTAAAACAATTTTCATCGATTAGACTCAACTTCGACCAAGGACTTGGAAGGGGGATTCCTACAGGCAGTCGGCTCTGATACCAACTTGTGACGCCTCCAATTCAATCGTACACTAATCATACACGCAAACATGTATGATCAAGATCAGGGACTCACAGGAAGATATCACAACACAACTCTACAAATAAAATAAGTTATACAAGCATCATATTACAAGCCAGGGGCCTCGAGGGCTCGAATACAAGAGCTCGATCATAGACGAGTCAGCGGAAGCAACAATATCTGAGTACAGACATAAGTTAAACAAGTTTGCCTTAAGAAGGCTAGCACAAAAGTAGCAACAATCGAAAAGGCAAGGCCTCCTGCCTGGGACCTCCTAACTACTCCTCGAAGCCGAACTCCATGTAGAATCATCCTCGGGATCCTCTCGCTCCTGTACTCCATCATCTGGTCGCAACAACCGGGTATAGAAACGGGGAAAAGGGGGAGCAAAGCAATCGTGAATACTCATCCAAAGTACTCGCAAGCAAGGAGCTACACTACATATGCATTGGTATCAATGAAAAGGGTAGTATCTATGGACTGAACTGCAGAATGACAAAATAAGAGGGGGATAGCTAGTCCTATCGAAGACTACGCTTCTGGCAGCCTCCACCTTGCAGCATGTAGAAGAGAGTAGATGGTAAGTTCACCAAGTATCATCGCATAGCATAATCCTACCCGGCAATCCTCTCCTCGTCACCCTGTTAGAGAGCGATCACCGGGTTGTATCTGGCACTTGAAAGGGTGTGTTTTATTAAGTATCCAGTTCTAGTTGTCATAAGGTCAAGCTACAACTCCAGGTCGTCCTTTTATCGAGGGACACGGCTATTCGAATAGATAAACTTCCCTGCATGGGTGCACCACATTTCCCAACACGCTTGATCCCCTTTGTCTGGACACACTTTTCTAGGTCATGCCCGGCCTCGGATGATCAACACGTCACAGCCCTACCTAGGCACAACAGAGAGGTCAGCACGGCGGTCTAAATCCTATGGTGCAGGGGTCTGGGCCCATCGCCCATTGCACACCTGCACGTTGCGTACGCGGCTGGCGAGCAAACCTAGCCTCCCTTATACAAGAGCAGGCGTTCCAGTCCAACCCGGCGTGCGCCGCTCAGTCGCTGACGTCAAGAAGGCTTCGGCTGATACCACGACGTCGAGTGCCCATAACTGTTCCCGCGCAGTTGGCTAGTGCGTATAGGCCAGTGGCCAGACTCGGATCAAATACCCAGATCTCGTTAAGTGTATTATTTTGAAATAACCACGGACGCCGACCAGGGCCAGGCCCACCTCTCTCCTAGGCGGTCTCAACCTGCCCTATCGCTCCGCCACAAAGATCCACTCAGAGGGCCGTCGGGACAAACGTCATTTCGAACCCAATCCGTGAATCACTCGCTGGTACTCTACGAGCCGACCCGACTTTAATCACCACATGTAACATATAATATGTATATAAGTATACACCCGTGATCAACTCCCTAGTGATCACGGCTCGATAGTATAGCATGGCAGACGGACAAGAATGTAGGGCCACTGATGATAAACTAGCATCCTATACTAAGGATTTAGGAATGCAAGTAAGGTATCAACAACTGTAGCAACAATGACAGGCTATGCAACATAATAGGATTAACAGAAAGAAGTAGAGAGAAGAATAGGCGATATCTGGTGATCAAGGGGGGGGGGCTTGCCTGGATGCTCTGGCAAGAAGGACGTGTCGTCAACATCGTAGTCAAACTGGGGGTCGCCGGCAGTCCCGGGGTCTACTGGAAAGAAGTAACGGGGGGGGAACACAATAAATAACAGAGCAATCAAAGTATCACAAAGCGAGACGCATCAATACATTGTGCTAGGTGTGACCTAACGCAGGGATAGGTGATACAGGCAAAGGGGAAAAACATCCAGGAAAGTATTCCCGACGTTTCGCGTTTTCGGACGAACGAGCCGGAGGGGGAAAGTTGCGGGTTTGCTGTGCTAGGGATGTGTGGCGGACGAACGGGCTACGTATTCGGATTCGTCTCGTCGTTCTAAGCAACTTTCATGTATAAATTTTTTCATCCGAGTTACGGATTAATTTCTATGATTTTTTTTAAGTTTAAAACATTATTCTAGAATTACTGGATTTAATAATAATGTGAAAAAGACTAAATTGCTATGTGAACACACAAAGTGTACACAGCAGAGCAGTACAGAGGCTGGCAGTGGGCCCTGTTGACTGCAGAGTGAGCAGTCAACAGTCAACTGTTGACCAGTCAAAAGGTTGACTGGGGTCCACCTGTCATTGACCAACTTAATTAAAAAGATCTACTAATTAGTTAACCTAGTTAATTAGGGTAGTTAAACGGAGTTAATTAAGTTAAATAATTAATTACCGACTAATTAATTACTTAATTGTTTTTATTAATATATTTTTAACCCCTCATTTTTTTACAGGAGCGTGGGCCCCTCTGGTCAGCGGCCCACAAGGCCTTAGCGGGCGTGCGGGCGAAAGGGCAACGGGTGCTGGCGGAGGACTTGAGCCCGCCCAGGTGCGGGGCGAGGCCGTGGCCCGCTCTGGCGGCGGGGGCACCGGTGCGGCACGGCTTGGGGCCTGACGCGCGGCCACGCGCACGACGGCGGTCGGCGGCGGTGACCGGGGCGGCATGAATGGCAGCGAGAAGGGGGTAGGGCACGTCAGGTACTACGCACGGCCGGGGTGTCATCTGCGGGGCTGCCGCGGCTGCAGCGGGCGCAGTGTGGGCGCGTGGGGGAACACGGTGGGCGCACGCGAGCATGGCTGGAGGCGGGACGCCGGTGGCAGCGGGCGAGACCGGGGCATGCGCGGTGGCTGGAGCGAGCAGCAGCAGGGGAGCCGGGGCGCGGCGTCGCGGGAGGCGAGCGACGGAGGCGGCCGGCAGGACAGCAGCAGCTGTTGGAAGGCAGCAGGTGGGAGGCGCGCTGCAGCGAAGCGGCGGGCCTGGTGGCCAGCACAAGCACCAGCGACCGGGGCAGACGTGGGGGGCAGCGAGCGGGGCACGGGAAAGGCCGACGTGAGGCAAGACACGTTCGGGCGCGGGCGTGGCCGGGGATGCCGTGGGCGCGTACAGAGAGGAGCCCGGGCGCGGGGGTGGTTGCGGCTGGCGCGGTGAGTTCCGCGCGACGGGAGGTGAGCAGCTCAGGGCATGGCCGCGCGCGCACGGGGCCACGTCCAGGGGACAGGCACGAGCATGATGGCGGGCGTCATGGGGAGCACTGCAACGGAGGGGGAAGAAGGGGAGGGCGTGACTCACCGAGAGCCGTAGGGGGTTGGCAACGGGCTCGACGGGGGTCGGGGTGGCCGGAGTCAACGATGAGGGCGCCGGCGTCCGAGGACAGAGGAGATGGCGTAGGCGTTCCTGTGGCGCTGATCTCAAACGGGGCGAGGTAGTCGACGTAGGCGAGGAAGAGGGAGCTCCTGGACGCTCTGGTGCAGCCCGGGTGGTGCCGGAGCATGCTGACGATGGTGGCGCGATGAGCTCCCGCTCGGGTGCGGCGGATCTGGAGGGGAGAGGAGTAAGATGGAGATGGAGAGGGAGTGGGGGAATAGGGGTTAGGGTTCAGGTGAGGGTGCCAGGGACGTCTTGTAGGCGGTCAGGGGGCACCGATGGCCGCCACGCGTGCCATGGCCGTGGATGTGTGCCACGATCCCCCTATGTCCTGTACAGAGGAGGGGGTGAGGTGTAGGTGGGCTGGCTAGTTGGCCAACTGGGCCAAGGCCCAGTATGAGGGGGGGTTGTTTTCTAGTTTTCATTTTAACTATTTTCGGTTTTTCAATTTCAGCTATTGTTTTCTATTAAAATGTAAAACTAAATGGGTTTTGTTTGATATGAGACTTGTGACATAAATCAGGCGCATTATTTCTAGGAGTCACAAAAAGTTCGAGGCCAAAGGAAGTTGTCTAACCATTCTTTGAAATTGGAAAGGCTAATTTTAAAAGTTGTTGGAGCACTAAATAATTTCCAGGGGCACTTCGGAAATTCAAAAGAGGTTGGTTCCAACATGACAAATATCAAGGGATTATTTGCCACACTTTGAACATTGGAGGCTTTATGTTTGAAATTTTTTATTTTTGACATTAATTTAAAATTTGAATTTGGACCGGATTCGAACCAACACGAGTTTAACAACAGTATTTGTGATGACATGGCATCCTTAGCAGGGAATTATTGTAGCTTAATTATCTGAGCATCACAGTACCCTACAAACAATTTATTCTTATGTTCTTCGCTAGATAGGAACTTTGGAGTGATTCTTCATAGCACTTTGAGGGGTGGTTATATGATCCAATTATATTAGCATTGTTGAGAGGTTGCACTAGAGAAAGTACGGACCCTAGGCCTCATTTTCAAGCATTGTAATACCGTTTGTGCTCTGTTTTATCGGTTGCTACCTTGTTGTTTTTTATTGTTCTTATTACAAAAGTCAATATCTACTATCCATATTACACTTGTATCACCATCTCTTTGCCGAACTAGTGCATGTATATAAATTACCATTGTATTTGGTGTGTTGGGGACACAAGAGATTTTTTATTATTTGATTGCATGGTTGTTTGAGAGAGACTATCTTCATCCTACGCCTCCCACGAATTGATAAACCATAGGTCATCCACTTGAGGGAAAATTGCTACTGTCCTACAAAACTTTGCGCTTGGAGGCCCAACATGTGTCTACAAGAATAAAGTTGCGTAGTAGACATTAGTTACCCTCATTTCATGCAAGTTTTGTGATGATCTGTACTGATCTATATCCACTTAATGAATAGAAACTGGGATATTCTGAATTGGAACATTCGTGGCCTTAATGATCCCAAAAAGTGGACTGCTATATCAAATAAAGTGGAGGAATCCAAATGTTCCATCTTATGTCTATAGGAAACTAAGAGAGAATCAATTGATTCAGCCTATCTTAAAAACTTCTGCCCTAGAAGAATCTCAAATTTTGCTTACCTTCCATCAGTGGGTGCTTTAGGAGGTCTTTTGATAGCATGGAGTGAAAACATCTTCTCTGGGCAGTTGCATCACATCAATGAGTTCTCCATGACTATGCAATTTGCTTCCAATCTTGATGGTGATTCATAGTTCCTCACAAATGTTTATGGGCCCTGTCAACCCAATGAGAGAGCAGATTTCGTTAGCTGGTTTCAGAACTTTTCTATGGCAGATGATGCACATTGGCTTATAATGGGAGATTTTAATTATATCAGATAACCCCACAACAAAAGCAGAGAAGGGGGAGCATTAATGATATGCTCACTTTCAATGAAGCTATGAATAGGCAAGCTTTGATAGAAATCCCTCTTAAGGGCAGGAATTTTACCTGGAGTAATATGCAAGATGCTCCACTCCTGGAGAAACTGGACTGGTGCTTCACTTCAGAAGCCTGGACACTTAAATATCCTGTCACACTTGCTCACCCACTAGCAAAGACAACCTCTGATCATATCCCAATCATGGTTTCAATTGGTACCAACATACCCAAATCCAAGTCCTTCAGATTTGAGAACTATTGGTTAGAACACCACCATTTCAGGGATGTAGTACAAGGTATTTGGGCACAGCCAGTGGATATACAAGATAGTGCTAAGGTGATTGCCACCAAATTTAAAAGATTGAGGAAAGGTTTGAAGAATTGGGCTAGAGACCTCTCAAATTTGAAGAAGATCATTGATATCTCCAATTCCTCATTCTATGCTATGATTACTTTGAGGAGCGCAGAAATTTATCCAATGAAGAAACAATGGGAAGAGATGCAATCAAGGACCACCTGCAAGTTATATTAATTGGAACATCAAAGACTTTATAGGAAACAAAGATCCACAATTAGATAGATCAAGGTGGGAGAAGCTTACACTAAATATTTCCAAGCAAAGGCTACCATCAAATTGAGAAATAATTGTATTGATGTGTTAAAAGATGAGGATGGTTTTGAGCACCATGATCACCTGGCCAAAGCAGCCATCCTACTCAGGGCTTTTAAAGCCGGAATAGGCACTAAGGCAACAACTAGTAATCCCCTATAGATTCATCATCTACCGAACCCCTTGGAGGATCTCTCTGCACTTGAAAACCCATTCACAAAAGAGGAGATTGACAAAGTAATTCATAACATGCCTGCAGACAAATCTCCAGGGCCTGATGGTTTCAATGCTGCTTTTTTGAAACACTATTGGAATATTATTGCTGCTGATTTCTATAAGTTAATTGAGGACTTCCACTCAGGCAAAGTTAATCTTCAAAGTATTAACTACTCCTTCATCACTCTCATCCCCAAGAAGGATTCAACAGATAGCCCATCTGATTTTAGACCCTTCTCCCTATTGAACTGTACACTCAAGATAATCACAAAGTTGCTTGGAAATAGATTACAAGGGTATATTCATAATATGGTTCATAGGAATCAATATGGCTTTCTAAACAAGAGATGCATCCAAGATTTCCTGGCATGGGAATATGAGTATATCCACCAGTGCTATCAGAGTAAGCAAGAACTCATTATGCTGAAATTGGATTTTGAGAAGGCATTTGACATGCTTAGCCATGACACAATTATTCAGACACTTAAGGCCAAGGGATTTGGAGAGAGATGGATAAAATGGATTAAGATGATTTATGATAGAGGATACTCTTCTATCCTACTTAATGGTGTTCCCGGCAAGCATTTTTTGTGCATGAAGGGAGTCAGACAAGGAGATCCCGTATCCTCTTTCATTTTTGTGCTTATAGTTGATATTCTGCAAAGTGATATCTACTACACAACCTTCTTCTTCTAGACGTTGTTGGGCCTCCAAGTGCATAGGTTTGTAGGACAGTAGCAAATTTCCCTCAAGTGGATGACCTAAGGTTTATCAATCCGTGGGAGGCGTAGGATGAAGATGGTCTCTCTCAAGCAACCCTGCAACCAAATAACAAAGAGTCTCTTGTGTCCCCAACACACCCAATACAATGGTAAATTGTATAGGTGCACTAGTTCGGCGAATAGATGGTGATACAAGTGCAATATGGATAGTAGATAATGGTTTTTCTAATCTGAAAATAGAAAAACGGCAAGTAACTAATGACAAAAGTGAGCGTAAACGGTATTGCAATGCTAGGAAACAAGGCCTAGGGTTCATACTTTCACTAGTGAAATTTCTCTCAACAATAATAACATAATTGGAGCATATAACTATCCCTCAACATGCAACAAAGAGGCACTCCAAAGTCACTAATAGCAGAGAACAAACGAAGAGATTATGGTAGGGTACGAAACCACCTCAAAGTTATCCTTTCTGATCGATCTATTCAAGAGTCCATAGAAAAATAACATGAAGCTATTCTTTCCGTTCAATCTGTCGTAGAGTTCGTACTACAATAACACCTTAAGACACAAATCAACCAAAACCCTCATGTCACCTAGATACTCCAATGTCACCTCAAGTATCCGTGGGTATCATTATACGATATGCATCACACAATCTCAGATTCATCTATTCAACCAACACAAAGAACCTCAAAGAGTGCCCCCAAAGTTTCTACTGGAGAGTCAAGACGAAAACGTGTGCCAACCCCTATGCATAAGTTCACGAGGTCACGGAACCCGCAAGTTGATCACCAAAACATACATCAAGTGGATCACATGATATCCCATTGTCACCACAGATAAGCACATGCAAGACATACATCAAGTGTTCTCAAATCCTTAAAGACTCAATCCGATAAGATAACTTCAAAGGGAAAACTCAATTCATCACAAGAGAGTAGAGGGGGAAGAAACATCATAAGATCCAACTATAATAGCAAAGCTCGCGATACATCAAGATCGTGCCACCTCAAGAACACGAGAGAGAGAGAGATCAAACACATAGCTACTGGTATATATCCTCAGCCCTGAGGGTGAACTACTCCCTCCTCGTCATGGAGAGCGCCGGGATGACAAAGATGGCCACCGGAGAGGGATTCCCCCTCCGGTAGGGTGCCGGAACGGGTATAGATTGGTTTTCGGTGGCTACAGAGGCTTCTGGCGGCGGAACTCCTGATCTATTCTGCTCCCCGATGTTTTAGGGTATATGGACATATATAGGCGAAAGAAGTCAGTCAGGGGAGCCACGAGGGGCCCACGAGGGTGGGGGGCGCGCCCAGGGGGGTAGGGCGCGCCTCCCTGCCTCGTGCCTCCCTCGAAGCTTCCCTGACGTCTACTCCAAGTCTCCTGGATTGCTTCCGTTCCAAAAATAAGTTCTGTGAAGTTTCAGGTCAATTGGACTCTGTTTGATTTTCCTTTTCTGCGATACTCTAAAACAAGGAAAAAACATAAACTGGCACTAGGCTCTAGGTTAATAGGTTAGTCCCAAAACTCATATAAAATAGCATATAAAACATCCAAGGTTGATAATATAATAGCATGGAACAATAAAAATTTATAGATACGCTGGAGACGTATCAAGCATCCCCAAGCTTAATTCCGGCTTGTCCTCGAGTAGGTAAATGATAAAAACATAATTTTTGATGTGGAATGCTACCTAACATATTTATCCATGTAGTTCTCTTTATTGTGGCAAGAATATTCAGATCCATAAGATTCAAGACAAAAGTTTAATATTGACATAAAAACAATAATACTTCAAGCATACTGATAAAGCAATCATGTCTTCTCAAAATAACATGGCCAAAGAAAGTTATCCCTACAAAATCATATAGTCTGGCTATGCTCTATCTTCACCACACAAATATTTAAGTCATGCACAACCCGATGACAAGCCAAGCAATTGTTCCATACTATTGATGTTCTAAAACTTTTTCAATCTTCACGCAATATATGAGCGTGAGGCATGGATATAGCACTATGTGTGGAATAGAAGGGTGGTTGTGGAGAAGACAAAAAAGGAGAATATAGTCTCACATCAACTAGGCATATCAACGGGCTATGGAGATACCCATCAAAAGATATCAATGTGAGTGAGTAGGGATTGCCATGCAACGGATGCACTAGAGATATAAGTGTATGAAAGCTCAACAAAAGAACTAAGTGGGTGTGCATCCATCTTGCTTTCTCATGAAGACCTAGGGCAATTTTGACGAAGCCCGTCATTGGAATATACAAGCCAAGTTCTATAATGTAAAATTCCCACTAGTATATGAAAGTGACAACATAGGAGACTCTATCATGAACATCATGGTGCTACTTTGAAGCACAAGTGTGGTAAAAGGATAGTAGCATTGCCCCTTCTCTCTTTTTCTCTCATTTTTTTTGTTTTTCTGTTTTGGCCTTTTTTTTATGGCCTTCTTTTTTTTCATCCGGAGTCTCATCCCGACTTGTGGGGGAATCATAGTCTCCATCATCCTTTCCTCACTGGGACAATGCTCTAATAATGATGACCATCACACTTTTATTTTCTTACAACTCAATACTTAGAACAAAATATGACTCTATATGAATGCCTCCGGCGGTGTACCGGGATGTGCAATGATGCATGAGTGACATGTATGAAGATTTATGAACGATGGCTTTGCCACAAATACGATGTCAACTACATGATCATGCAAGCAATATGACAATGATGAAGCGTGTCATAATAATGGAACGGTGGAAAGTTGCATGGCAATATATCTTGGAATGGCTATGGAAATGCCATAATAGGTAGGTATGGTGGCTGTTTTGAGGAAGGTATATGGTGGGTTGATGGTACCGGCGAAAGTTGCGCGGTACTAGAGAGACTAGCAATGGTGGAAGGGTGAGAGTGTGTATAATCCATGGACTCAACATTAGTCATAAAGAACTCACATACTTATTGCAAAAATCTATTAGTTATCGAAATAAAGTACTACGCACATGCTCCTAGGGGGATAGATTGGTAGGAAAAGACCATCGCTCGTCCCGGACTGCCACTCATAAGGAAGACAATCAATAAATAAATCATGCTCCGACTTCATCATATAACAGTTCACCATACGTGCATGCTACGGGAATCACAAACTTTAACACAAGTATTTCTCAAATTCACAACTACTCACTAGCATGACTCTAATATTACCATCCTCATATCTCAAAACAATGATCAAGTATCAAACTTCTCATAGTATTCAATGCACTTTATATGAAAGTTTTTATTATATCCCTCTTAGATGCCCATCATATTAGGACTAGTTTCATAACCAAAGCAAATTACCAGGCTGTTTAGAGACTCTCAAAATAATATAAGTGATGCATGATAGTTCATATATTTCTATAAAATAAAACCACCACCGTGCTCTAAAAAGATATAAGTGAAGCACTAGAGCAACAACAAACTACTCCGAAAGATGTAAGTGAAGATCAATGAGTAGTCAAATAATTATGCAACTATATGAAGACTCTCTAACATTTAAGAATTTCAGGTCTTGGTAGTTTATTCAAACAGCAAGCAAAACAAAATAAAATAAAATGACGCTCCAAGCAAAACACATATCATGTGGTGAATAAAAATATAGCTAAAGTTACCGATGAACGAAGACGAAACAGGGGATGCCTTCCGGGGCATCCCAAGCTTAGGCTTTTGGTTGTCCTTGAATATTACCTTGGGGTGCCTTGGGCATCCCCAATCTTAGGCTCTTGCCACTCCTTATTCCATAGTCCATCAAATCTTTACCCAAAACTTGAAAACTTCACAACACAAAACATAACAGAAAACTCGTAAGCTCCGTTAGTATAAGAAAATAAATCACCACTTAGGTACTGTTGTGAACTCATTATAAATTCATATTGGTGTAATATCTACTGTATTCCAACTCATCTATGGTTCATACCCTCCGATACTACTCATAGATTCATCAAAATAAGCAAACAACACATAGAAAACAGAATCTGTCAAAAACAGAACAGTCTGTAGTAATCTGTAGGATTCTGTAACTCCAAAATCCTGAGAAATTAGGAAGTCCTAGGAAATTCTTTTATTAATCTACTTCAAGTGTAATTGGTATTTTATCGCTCTCTGGTAAGAAATGGAAATTATTCTCGTGAGTGCATACTTTCTGTTTTTTACAGCAAGATCAAATAACAATCATCCAAGAAGGTCCTAAAGGCTTTACTTGGCACAAACACTAATTAAAAGCATAAAACCACATCTAAACAGAGTCTAGATGGATTATTTATTACTAAACAGGAGCAAAAATAAAATTGGGTTGCCTCCCAACAAGCGCTAACGTCTAACGCCCCTAGCTAGGCATGATGATTTCAATGATGCTCACAAAGGTAAGAATTGAAACATAACAGGAGCATCATGAAGAATATGACTAGCACATTTAAGTCTAATCCTCTTCCTATGCATAGGGATTTTGTGAGAAAACAACATATGGGAACAATAATCAACTAGCATAGGAGGGCAAAACAAGCATAACTTCAAAACTTTAAGCACATAGAGAGGAAACTTGATATTATTGCAATTCCTACAAGCATATGTTCCTCCCTCATAATAATTTTCAGTAGCATCATGAATTAATTCAACAATATAACCATCACATAAAGCATTTCTTTCATGATCTACAAGCATAGAAAATTTACTACTCCCCACATAAGCAAAATTCTTCTCATTCGGAATAGTGGGAGTATCATAAGAAACTCGAATACTACAAATTGTTTCCACATTAAAAGAGTAGTATTCAGAAAAAGGGTAATCATAATCATGACAAGTTTTATAGATAATCATCACTACTCTTTATAGCATAAGTGTCATTGCAATAATCATCATAAATAGGAGGCATGCTATCATCATAATAAATTTTCTCATCAAAACTTGGGAGGCCAAAAATAACATCTTCATTAAACATAGCCTCCCCAATCTTGGGACAGACATTAATTGCAACAAATATATTCTCAAACATGTCATTCTCATCAAACATAGCATCCCCAAGCTTGGGCCTTTTCATATCATAAGCATAATCACTCTCATCATTAATAGTATGGATAGCACCAATAGTATAGCAATTATCATTATCACAATGAGTAATAGGGGCAACATCATTTGGGAGGGATACCTCTTTACCTTTACTTCTCCGTCTTTTCTTTTTCTTCTTCACATTATGTGTGGGTTCAATCCTCTTTTTGGAGCTCCTTATTGATGAGATTGGTTGAATAGAAGGGCATCCTCGTTACCTGATTCATCATAAGAAATAATAGGAGGATATTGGGAAGCCTCTTCCCTTTCATTAGTATTCCCTTCATCCTCTATTTGTTTTCTTTTCTTTATGTAATTGGCAATATAAGGATTTTCAATGCAATTCACCACACAATACATATAGATTTCTTCTAGATCAATATCGAGGAATTTCTCAAGGTTATATTCTAGAATATGGTTAGTTTGACGTTTCATTTCTTCATAACCCAAAAGCAAACTAAGTTCATTATGATGTGCAAGGGAAATCAAGTCATCACAATTTTTGGACACGATTCGATCATGAAACAATTTGCATTTGATATTTAAATGACCATGTTCATTGCGAAGTTCACAAGTATGGCTAAGATATTTTAAATTTTTAGCACTAACATCTAGCCTCTCTTGCAACCATTTAGTTTCCAAATACTTATGCCGCTTGCAAAATCTATCTTCACTGTTTGGTATGTACTTGCAAACTCTATTCACTCCACAAAAATCGACATGCTTATAAGAGATATTTTCATCATAACTAGTGCAATCATCATTGGTACTATGGATATTCAAAGAGTTCATACTAATAACATTGCAATCATGCTCATCATTCAAAGATTTAGTGCCAAACATTTTAGAGACTTCTTCTTCTATCATTTGAGCACAATTTTCCTTTCCATCATTCTCGCGAAAGATATTAAAAAGATGAAGCGTATGAGGCAAACTCAATTCCATTTTTTGTAGTTTTCTTTTATAAACTAAACTGGTGATAAAACAAGAAACAAAAAGATTCGATTGCAAGATCTAAAGATATACCTTCAAGCACTAACCTCCCCTTCAACGGCGCCAGAAAAGAGCTTGATATCTACTACACAACCTTCTTCTTGTAGAAATTGTTGGGCCTCCAAGTGCAGTGGTTTGTAGGACAGTAGCAAATTTCCCTCAAGTGGATGACCTAAGGTTTATCAATCCGTGGGAGGCATAGGATGAAGATGGTCTCTCTCAATCAACCCTGCAACCAAATAACAAAGAGTCTCTTGTGTCCCCAACAAACCCAATACAATGGTAAATTGTATAGGTGCACTAGTTCGGCGAAGAGATGGTGATACAAGTGCAATATGGATAGTAGATAATGATTTTTGTAATCTGAAAAAAGAAAAACAGCAAGGTAACTAATGATAAAAGTAAGCGTAAACGGTATTGCAATGCTGGGAAACAAGGCCTAGGGTTCATACTTTCACTAGTGCAAGTTCTCTCAACAATAATAACATAATTGGATCATATAACAATCCCTCAACATGCAAAAAAGAGTCACTCCAAAGTCACTAATAGCGGAGAACAAACGAAGAGATTATGGTAGGGTACGAAACCACCTCAAAGTTATCCTTTTTGATCGATCTATTCAAGAGTCTGTAGTAAAATAACATGAAGCTATTCTTTCCATTCAATATATCATAGAGTTCGTACTAGAATAACACCTTAAGTCACAAATCAACCAAAACCCTAATGTCACCTAGATACTCCAATGTCACCTCAAGTATCCGTGGGTATGATTATACGATATGCATCACACAATCTCAGATTCATCTATTCAACCAACACAAAGAACCTCAAAGAGTGCCCCAAAGTTTCTACCGGAGAGTCAAGACGAAAATGTGTGCCAACCCCTATGCATAAGTTCACGAGGTCACGAAACCCGCAAGTTGATCACCAAAACATACATCAAGTGGATCACATGATATCCCATTGTCACCATAGATAAGCACGTGCAAGACATGCATCAAGTGTTTTCAAATCCTTAAAGACTCTATCCGATAAGATAACTTCAAAGGGAAAACTCAATTCATCACAAGAGAGTAGAGGGGGGAATAAACATCATAAGATCCAACTATAATAGCAAAGCTCGTGATAAATCAAGATCGTGCCACCTCACGAGACAGAGAGAGAGAGAGAGAGAGAGAGAGAGAGAGATTAAACACATAGCTACTGGTACATACCCTCAGCCCCGAGGGTGAACTACTCCCTCCTCGTCATGGAGAGCGCCAGGATGATGAAGATGGCCACCGGAGAGGGATTCCCCCTCCGGTAGGGTGCCGGAACGGGTCTAGAATGGTTTTCGGTGGCTACGGGGGCTTCTGGCGGCGGAACTCTCGATCTATTCTGCTCCCCGATGTTTTCAGGGTATATGGACATATATAGGCGAAAGAAGTCGGTCAGGGGATCCACGAGGGGCCCACCAGGGTGGGGGGAGCGCCCGGGGGTAGGGCACGCCTCCCTGGCTCGTGCCTCCCTCGAAGCTTCCCTGACGTCTACTCCAAGTCTCCTGGATTGCTCCCGTTCCAAAAATAAGTTCTGTGAAGTTTCAGGTCAATTGGACTCCATTTGATTTTCCTTTTCTGCGATACTCCAAAACAAGGAAAAAACAGAAACTGGCACTAGGCTCTAGGTTAATAGGTTAGTCCCAAAAATCATATAAAATATCATATAATTGCATATAAAACATCCAAGGTTGATAATATAATAGCATGGAACAACCAAAAATTATAGATACGTTGGAGACGTATCACAAAGCATGCTTAATGAAGCCATGAGAAATGCCATGGTGCGTCCACCTCTGCAACACAACTCTTCTTCTGATTTACCCATTATTCAATATGCTGATGATACTGTGCTTGTGGCCCAGGCTGACCACAGACAAGTTCAACATATCAAAAATCTGCTCTTGCACTATGTTGAATTCTCTGGTCTGCAAATCAATTACTCAAAATACACAATTATTTCTATTAATACTCCTCAAGAGAAAATGCTGGAACTATGTACTCTGCTTGGGTGTAAAATTGGATGTTGGCCTGACACTTACTTGGGACTTCCACTGGACTCTACCAAACCAAAAGTTGAAGACTGTATGCCAACGTTGAAGAGAAATGAAAACATATTGCTTAGCTGCTCCACAATGTTATCTACTAGAGATAAGCTCACACTGCTCAAGCCAGTCTTTACAAGCATGCCAACCTTTTTCATGTGCACTCTCATGATCCCAAAGACTGTGCTTAAACAAATTAACTCCTACCTGATGAACTGCTTTTGGAGGAAATATGTAACTCATGACAGAGGCATGGTACTGATCTCCTAGAATAAAGTTTGTCTACCTAAATCCCATGGTGGCTTGGGAGTTTTAGATCTTCAGGTTCATAATCAAGCCCTGCTCATGAAATTTCTGCACAAATTCTTCAATAGAGAAGACATTCCATGGGTTAATATTATTTGGGAGACATATTACTAGGAGAGTTTACCAGGAGATAGATTTATTGGTTCATTCTGGTGGAAATCTGTAATGAAACTGTTGCCCACATTCAAAGGGCATACAAAGTGCAAAGCTGGTAGAGGATATACTATAATGCTCTGGATAGATAAGTGGATGAATAGCCCTCTAATCACATTGTTCCCTAAACTACACTCTTTTGCTCAATAAAGACATCACTCTGGTATAGGCACAACAGCATGCGGACTTAAGTCACATTTTCCATAGACCTCTGTCACTCCCACTACGGGAAACAGATAATTTGCCGTCAGCTTTTCGTCGGGCAGACGGCAAAGAAAGGGTTTGATGGCATCACCAGACGGCAAAGAAAAACTGACGGGAAAATAAACTTTGCCATCTGCGAGAAAAATCACAGACGGCAAAGAGCTCACTTTGCCGTATGCAACAAAAATCACAGACGGCAAAGATTCTTTGCTGTCTATACTTTTTCCGCAGATGGCAAAGATTATTTGCCATCTGTGTTTTGTTTTGCAGACGGCAAAGTGAGCTCTATGCCGTTTGTATTTTTTGTTGCAGACAGCAAAGAGAAAGCACATCACACGTATCGATCATATGGATCGATGACTTGGCAACATCATAGACGCACATCCCACCCACCAGGCCGTCCACACACCACCCACCCATGATGCACATGCCCCCAGGTAGCACCCACGCGCCCCACGTCCTGTCTACCTTATCCCCATCCCCACCGCACGTCTCTCTCTCCCTCTCGTTTCTCTCCCTCTCGGTCCATCGAGCAAACCGACCGGCGCCCGCACCACCTCGACCACCGGCCCCGGCCAACAGCTCGCCCCCTGTTCCCTGCCTCGCCGGCAACCACTTTGCCTGGCGGCCGCGGCCACTTCCCCCGTCGCCACCGTAGGCCTGCCGGCGCCCACCTCCACCTCGCTGGCCGCCATCTCGCAGGCCGGCCCGGGCAACGCTGGCCATCATCTCGCGCGCCGGCCTCCGAGCCCCGTCGCTCGTTGTCCCCAGTGGCCCCGGCCCCGTCACCCCCGCAGGCCTCCAAGCCCCGTTGCTCGTTGCCCCCGGCAGCCTCCATGCCCCGTCGCCCCCGCTGGCCACCGGCGGCCCCGACCCCGTCGCCTCCGCCGGCCTCCACCCCCGGTACCAGCCCTGGCCTTGAGGTCCCGTGCCTGACTCGCGAGCTCTGCCGCGACAGCAGCCGGGGACTCCGCCTGGCGAGCACTGCCCATCCCCGACTCCCTTCCATGCCTCCCAAGCGCGGCTGGGGCAGAGCCGCGCAGCTGAGCGGGTCCAGACGGCGGCGCGACGAGCAGGACAGGGCGGCGGCGCGGCAAGCTGAGCACGATAGAGTGGCACGGTGGGCATCCGGCTGGACGGTTGGGCGAGCAGACCTCTGCAGCGAAGAAGAAGGACCTGATTGCTTTTCCATTTTATGTTTTAGCGTCCTTTTTGTAAATTTTAAGGACTATTCTATAACTTTAGTTCTCTCGCGGTCCGGTTTACATTTTGTACTCCTCTAATGTTGAATGAAAGGCACTAGAGACGGACTGACGGACAGGCCTTTCCCTCTTAAAAAGATGAAGAAAGATTAGATAAGGTGCACTTGCATGCGTTGACAGCATCCCTTGGGAGCAACGCTGCTGTATTTTTTTAATTTTACCCATTCTTTGCGGTCTGTGATATACGAGGTTGAAGGCAAAGACACAAATAGCTCATGGCAAAGATGTAGTCTAGCTGACGGCAAAACCACTTTTCTTTGCCGTTTGTGATTTATAAGGCAGACGGCAAAGAAGTTTCGGCTGACGGCAAAGAATTTGCCGTCTGTCAGATAAAAAGCTGACGGCAAAGTATTCTTTGCCGATTAATCTTTGCCATCTGACTTTGCCGTCTGCTTTCTGACGGCAAACATCATAAGATCCAACTATAATAGCAAAGCTCGTGATACATCAAGATCGTGCCACCTCAAGAACACGAGAGAGAGAGAGAGAGAGAGAGAGAGAGAGATCAAACACATAGCTACTGGTACATACCCTCAGCCCCGAGGGTGAACTACTCCCTCCTCGTCATGGAGAGCGCCGGGATGATGAAGATGGCCACCGAAAAGGGATTCCCCCTCTGGTAGGGTGCCGGAACGGGTCTAGATTGGTTTTCGGTGGCTACGGAGCTTCTGGAGGCGGAACTCCCGATCTATTCTGCTCCACGATGTTTTTAGGGTATATGGACATATATAGGCGAAAGAAGTCGGTCAGGGGATCCACGAGGGGCCCACCAGGGTGGTGGGAGCGCCCAGGGGGGTAGGGCACGCCTCCCTGCCTCGTGCCTCCCTTGAAGCTTCCCTGACGTCTACTCCAAGTCTCCTGGATTGCTCCCGTTCCAAAAATAAGTTCCGTGAAGTTTCAGGTCAATTGGACTCCGTTTGATTTTCCTTTTCTGCGATACTCTAAAACAAGGAAAAACAGAAATTGGCACTAGGCTCTAGGTTAGGCTTTTGGTTGTCCTTGAATATTACCTTGGGGTGCCTTGGGCATCCCCAATCTTAGGCTCTTGCCACTCCTTATTCCATAGTCCATCAAATCTTTACCCAAAACTTGAAAACTTCACAACACAAAACATAACAGAAAACTCGTAAGCTCCGTTAGTATAAGAAAATAAATCACCACTTAGGTACTATTGTGAACTCATTATAAATTCATATTGGTGTAATATCTACTGTATTCCAACTCATCTATGGTTCATACCCTCCGATACTACTCATAGATTCATCAAAATAAGCAAACAACACATAGAAAACAGAATCTGTCAAAAACAGAACAGTCTGTAGTAATCTGTAGGATTTTGTAACTCCAAAATCCTGAGAAATTAGGAAGTCCTAGGAAATTCTTTTATTAATCTACTTCAAGTGTAATTGGTATTTTATCGCTCTTTGGTAAGAAATGGAAATTATTCTCGTGAGTGCATACTTTCTGTTTTTTACAGCAAGATCAAATAACAATCATCCAAGAAGGTCCTAAAGGCTTTACTTGGCACAAACACTAATTAAAAGCATAAAACCACATCTAAACAGAGTCTAGATGGATTATTTATTACTAAACAGGAGCAAAAATAAAATTGGGTTGCCTCCCAACAAGCGCTAACGTCTAACGCCCCTAGCTAGGCATGATGATTTCAATGATGCTCACAAAGGTAAGAATTGAAACATAACAGGAGCATCATGAAGAATATGACTTGCACATTTAAGTCTAATCCTCTTCCTATGCATAGGGATTTTGTGAGAAAACAACATATGGGAACAATAATCAACTAGCATAGGAGGGCAAAACAAGCATAACTTCAAAACTTTAAGCACATAGAGAGGAAACTTGATATTATTGCAATTCCTACAAGCATATGTTCCTCCCTCATAATAATTTTCAGTAGCATCATGAATTAATTCAACAATATAACCATCACATAAAGCATTTCTTTCATGATCTACAAGCATAGAAAATTTACTACTCCCCACATAAGCAAAATTCTTCTCATTCGGAATAGTGGGAGTATCATAAGAAACTCGAATACTACAAATTGTTTCCACATTAAAAGAGTAGTATTCAGAAAAAGGGTAATCATAATCATGACAAGTTTTATAGATAATCATCACTACTCTTTATAGCATAAGTGTCATTGCAATAATCATCATAAATAGGAGGCATGCTATCATCATAATAAATTTTCTCATCAAAACTTGGGAGGCCAAAAATAACATCTTCATTAAACATAGCCTCCCCAATCTTGGGACAGACATTAATTGCAACAAATATATTCTCAAACATGTCATTCTCATCAAACATAGCATCCCCAAGCTTGGGCCTTTTCATATCATAAGCATAATCACTCTCATCATTAATAGTATGGATAGCACCAATAGTATAGCAATTATCATTATCACAATGAGTAATAGGGGCAACATCATTTGGGAGGGATACCTCTTTACCTTTACTTCTCCGTCTTTTCTTTTTCTTCTTCACATTATGTGTGGGTTCAATCCTCTTTTTGGAGCTCCTTATTGATGAGATTGGTTGAATAGAAGGGCATCCTCGTTACCTGATTCATCATAAGAAATAATAGGAGGATATTGGGAAGCCTCTTCCCTTTCATTAGTATTCCCTTCATCCTCTATTTGTTTTCTTTTCTTTATGTAATTGGCAATATAAGGATTTTCAATGCAATTCACCACACAATACATATAGATTTCTTCTAGATCAATATCGAGGAATTTCTCAAGGTTATATTCTAGAATATGGTTAGTTTGACGTTTCATTTCTTCATAACCCAAAAGCAAACTAAGTTCATTATGATGTGCAAGGGAAATCAAGTCATCACAATTTTTGGACACGATTCGATCATGAAACAATTTGCATTTGATATTTAAATGACCATGTTCATTGCGAAGTTCACAAGTATGGCTAAGATATTTTAAATTTTTAGCACTAACATCTAGCCTCTCTTGCAACCATTTAGTTTCCAAATACTTATGCCGCTTGCAAAATCTATCTTCACTGTTTGGTATGTACTTGCAAACTCTATTCACTCCACAAAAATCGACATGCTTATAAGAGATATTTTCATCATAACTAGTGCAATCATCATTGGTACTATGGATATTCAAAGAGTTCATACTAATAACATTGCAATCATGCTCATCATTCAAAGATTTAGTGCCAAACATTTTAGAGACTTCTTCTTCTATCATTTGAGCACAATTTTCCTTTCCATCATTCTCGCGAAAGATATTAAAAAGATGAAGCGTATGAGGCAAACTCAATTCCATTTTTTGTAGTTTTCTTTTATAAACTAAACTGGTGATAAAACAAGAAACAAAAAGATTCGATTGCAAGATCTAAAGATATACCTTCAAGCACTAACCTCCCCTTCAACGGCGCCAGAAAAGAGCTTGATATCTACTACACAACCTTCTTCTTGTAGAAATTGTTGGGCCTCCAAGTGCAGTGGTTTGTAGGACAGTAGCAAATTTCCCTCAAGTGGATGACCTAAGGTTTATCAATCCGTGGGAGGCATAGGATGAAGATGGTCTCTCTCAAGCAACCCTGCAACCAAATAACAAAGAGTCTCTTGTGTCCCCAACACACCCAATACAATGGTAAATTGTATAGGTGCACTAGTTCGGCGAAGAGATGGTGATACAAGTGCAATATGGATAGTAGATAATGATTTTTGTAATCTGAAAAAAGAAAAACAGCAAGGTAACTAATGATAAAAGTAAGCGTAAACGGTATTGCAATGCTGGGAAACAAGGCCTAGGGTTCATACTTTCACTAGTGCAAGTTCTCTCAACAATAATAACATAATTGGATCATATAACAATCCCTCAACATGCAAAAAAGAGTCACTCCAAAGTCACTAATAGCGGAGAACAAACGAAGAGATTATGGTAGGGTACGAAACCACCTCAAAGTTATCCTTTTTGATCGATCTATTCAAGAGTCTGTAGTAAAATAACATGAAGCTATTCTTTCCATTCAATATATCATAGAGTTCGTACTAGAATAACACCTTAAGTCACAAATCAACCAAAACCCTAATGTCACCTAGATACTCCAATGTCACCTCAAGTATCCGTGGGTATGATTATACGATATGCATCACACAATCTCAGATTCATCTATTCAACCAACACAAAGAACCTCAAAGAGTGCCCCAAAGTTTCTACCGAAGAGTCAAGACGAAAATGTGTGCCAACCCCTATGCATAAGTTCACGAGGTCACGAAACCCGCAAGTTGATCACCAAAACATACATCAAGTGGATCACATGATATCCCATTGTCACCATAGATAAGCACGTGCAAGACATACATCAAGTGTTTTCAAATCCTTAAAGACTCTATCCGATAAGATAACTTCAAAGGGAAAACTCAATTCATCACAAGAGAGTAGAGGGGGGAATAAACATCATAAGATCCAACTATAATAGCAAAGCTCGTGATAAATCAAGATCGTGGCACCTCACGAGACAGAGAGAGAGAGAGAGAGAGAGAGAGAGAGAGAGAGAGATTAAACACATAGCTACTGGTACATACCCTCAGCCCCGAGGGTGAACTACTCCCTCCTCGTCATGGAGAGCGCCAGGATGATGAAGATGGCCACCGGAGAGGGATTCCCCCTCCGGTAGGGTGCCGGAACGGGTCTAGATTGGTTTTCGGTGGCTACGGGGGCTTCTGGCGGCGGAACTCCCGATCTATTCTGCTCCCCGATGTTTTCAGGGTATATGGACATATATAGGCGAAAGAAGTCGGTCAGGGGATCCACGAGGGGCCCACCAGGGTGGGGGGAGCGCCCGGGGGGTAGGGCACGCCTCCCTGGCTCGTGCCTCCCTCGAAGCTTCCCTGATGTCTACTCCAAGTCTCCTGGATTGCTCCCATTCCAAAAATAAGTTCTGTGAAGTTTCAGGTCAATTAGACTCCATTTGATTTTCCTTTTCTGCGATACTCCAAAACAAGGAAAAAACAGAAACTGGCACTAGGCTCTAGGTTAATAGGTTAGTCCCAAAAATCACATAAAATATCATATAATTGCATATAAAACATCCAAGGTTGATAATATAATAGCATGGAACAACCAAAAATTATAGATACGTTGGAGACGTATCACAAAGCATGCTTAATGGAGCCATGAGAAATGCCATGGTGCGTCCACCTCTGCAACACAACTCTTCTTCTGATTTCCCCATTATTCAATATGCTGATGATACTGTGCTTGTGGCCCAGGCTGACCACAGACAAGTTCAACATATCAAAAATCTGCTCTTGCACTATGCTGAATTCTCTGGTCTGCAAATCAATTACTCAAAATACACAATTATTTCTATTAATACTCCTCAAGAGAAAATGCTGGAACTATGTACTCTGCTTGGGTGTAAAATTGGATGTTGGCCTGACACTTACTTGGGACTTCCACTGGGCTCTACCAAACCAAAAGTTGAAGACTGTATGCCAACGTTGAAGAGAAATGAAAACATATTGCTTAGCTGCTCCACAATGTTATCTACTAGAGATAAGCTCACACTGCTCAAGCCAGTCTTTACAAGCATGCCAACCTTTTTCATGTGCACTCTCATGATCCCAAAGACTGTGCTTAAACAAATTAACTCCTACCTGATGAACTGCTTTTGGAGGAAATATGTAACTCATGACAGAGGCATGGTACTGATCTCCTAGAATAAAGTTTGTCTACCTAAATCCCATGGTGGCTTGGGAGTTTTAGATCTTCAGGTTCATAATCAAGCCCTGCTCATGAAATTTCTGCACAAATTCTTCAATAGAGAAGACATTCCATGGGTTAATATTATTTGGGAGACATATTACTAGGAGAGTTTACCAGGAGATAGATTTATTGGTTCATTCTGGTGGAAATCTGTAATGAAACTGTTGCCCACATTCAAAGGGCATACAAAGTGCAAAGCTGGTAGAGGATATACTATAATGCTCTGGATAGATAAGTGGATGAATAGCCCTCTAATCACATTGTTCCCTAAACTACACTCTTTTGCTCAATAAAGACATCACTCTGGTATAGGCACAGCAGCATGCGGACTTAAGTCACATTTTCCATAGACCTCTGTCACTCCCACTACGGGAAACAGATAATTTGCCGTCAGCTTTTCGTCGGGCAGACGGCAAAGAAAGGGTTTGATGGCATCACCAGACAGCAAAGAAAAACTGACGGGAAAATAAACTTTGCCATCTGCGAGAAAAATCACAGACGGCAAAGAGCTCACTTTGCCGTATGCAACAAAAATCACAGACGGCAAAGATTCTTTGCTGTCTATACTTTTTCCGCAGATGGCAAAGATTATTTGCCATCTGTGTTTTGTTTTGCAGACGGCAAAGTGAGCTCTATGCCGTCTGTATTTTTTGTTGCAGACGGCAAAGAGAAAGCACATCACAGGTATCGATCACATGGATCGATGACTTGGCAACATCATAGACGCACATCCCACCCACCAGGCCGTCCACACACCACCCACCCACGATGCACACGCCCCCAGGTAGCACCCACGCGCCCCACGTCCTGTCTACCTTATCCCCATCCCCACCGCACGTCTCTCTCTCCCTCTCGTTTCTCTCCCTCTCGGTCCATCGAGCAAACCGACCGGCGCCCGCACCACCTCGACCACCGGCCCCGGCCAACAGCTCGCCCCCTGTTCCCTGCCTCGCCGGCAACCACTTTGCCTGGCGGCCGCGGCCACTTCCCCCGTCGCCACCGTAGGCCTGCCGGCGCCCACCTCCACCTCGCTGGCCGCCATCTCGGTACCAGCCCTGGCCTTGAGGTCCCGTGCCTGACTCGCGAGCTCTGCCGCGACAGCAGCCGGGGACTCCGCCTGGCGAGCACTGCCCATCCCCGACTCCCTTCCATGCCTCCCAAGCGCGGCTGGGGCAGAGCCGCGCAGCTGAGCGGGTCCAGACGGCGGCGCGACGAGCAGGACAGGGCGGCGGCGCGGCAAGCTGAGCACGATAGAGTGGCGCGGTGGGCATCCGGCTGGACGGTTGGGCGAGCAGACCTCTGCAGCGACGAAGAAGGACCTGATTGCTTTTCCATTTTATGTTTTAGCGTCCTTTTTGTAAATTTTAAGGACTATTCTATAACTTTAGTTCTCTCGCGGTCCGGTTTACATTTTGTACTCCTCTAATGTTGAATGAAAGGCACTAGAGACGGACTGACGGACAGGCCTTTCCCTCTTAAAAAGATGAAGAAAGATTAGATAAGGTGCACTTGCATGCGTTGACAGCATCCCTTGGGAGCAACCCTGCTGTATTTTTTTTAATTTTACCCATTCTTTGCGGTCTGTGATATACGAGGTTGAAGGCAAAGACACAAATAGCTCATGGCAAAGATGTAGTCTAGCTGACGGCAAAACCACTTTTCTTTGCCGTTTGTGATTTATAAGGCAGACGGCAAAGAAGTTTCGGCTGACGGCAAAGAATTTGCCGTCTGTCAGATAAAAAGCTGACGGCAAAGTATTCTTTGCCGATTAATCTTTGCCGTCTGACTTTGCCGTCTGCTTTCTGACGGCAAACATCATAAGATCCAACTATAATAGCAAAGCTCGTGATACATCAAGATCGTGCCACCTCAAGAACACGAGAGAGAGAGAGAGAGAGAGAGAGAGAGAGAGATCAAACACATAGCTACTGGTACATACCCTCAGCCCCGAGGGTGAACTACTCCCTCCTCGTCATGGAGAGCGCCGGGATGATGAAGATGGCCACCGAAAAGGGATTCCCCCTCTGGTAGGGTGCCGGAACGGGTCTAGATTGGTTTTCGGTGGCTACGGAGCTTCTGGAGGCGGAACTCCCGATCTATTCTGCTCCACGATGTTTTTAGGGTATATGGACATATATAGGCGAAAGAAGTCGGTCAGGGGATCCACGAGGGGCCCACCAGGGTGGTGGGAGCGCCCAGGGGGGTAGGGCACGCCTCCCTGCCTCGTGCCTCCCTCGAAGCTTCCCTGACGTCTACTCCAAGTCTCCTGGATTGCTCCCGTTCCAAAAATAAGTTCCGTGAAGTTTCAGGTCAATTGGACTCCGTTTGATTTTCCTTTTCTGCGATACTCTAAAACAAGGAAAAAACAGAAATTGCACTAGGCTCTAGGTTAATAGGTTAGTCCCAAAAATCATATAAAATATCATATAAATGCATATAAAACATCCAAGGTTGATAATATAATAGCATGGAACAATCAAAAATTATAGATACGTTGGAGACGTATCACAAAGCATGCTTAATGAAGTCGTGAGAAATGCCATGGTGCATCCACCTCTGCAACACAACTCTTCTTCTGATTTCCCCATTATTCAATATGCTGATGATACTGTGCTTGTGGCCCAGGCTGACCACAGACAAGTTCAACATATCAAAAATATGCTCTTTCACTATGCTGAATTCTCTGGTCTGCAAATCAATTACTCAAAATACACAATTATTTCTATTAATACTCCTCAAGAGAAAATGCTGGAACTATGTACTCTGCTTGAGTGTAAAATTGGATGTTGGCCTCACACTTACTTGGGACTTCCCCTGGGCTCTACCAAACCAAAAGTTGAAGACTATATGCCAATGTTGAAGAGAACAGAAAACATATTGCTTAGCTGCTCCACAATGTTATCTACTAGAGATAAGCTCACACTACTCAAGTCAGTCTTTACAAGCATGCCAACCTTTTTCATGTGTACTCTCATGATCCCAAAGACTGTGCTTAAACAAATTAACTCCTACCTGATGAACTGCTTTTGGAGGAAATGTGTAACTCATGACAGAGGCATGGTACTGATCTCCTGGAATAAAGTTTGTCTACCTAAATCCCATGGTGGCTTGGGAGTTTTAGATCTTCAGGTTCATAATCAAGCCCTGCTCATGAAATTTCTGCACAAATTCTTCAATAGAGAAGACATTCCATGGGTTAATATTATTTGGGAGACATATTACTAGGAGAGTTTACCAGGAGATAGATTTATTGGTTCATTCTGGTGGAAATCTGTAATGAAACTGTTGCCCACATTCAAAGAGCATACAAAGTGCAAAGCTGGTAGAGGAGATACAATAATGCTCAGGATAGATAAGTGGATGAATAGCCCTCTAATCACATTGTTCCCTAAACTACACTCTTTTGCTCAATAAAGACATCACTCTGGTACAGGCACAGCAGCATGCGGACTTAAGTCACATTTTCCATAGACCTCTGTCACTCCCACTACGGGAAACAGATAATTTGTCGTCAGCTTTTCGTCAGGCAGACGGCAAAGAAAGGGTTTGCTGGCATCACCAGACGACAAAGAAAAACTGACGGGAAAATAAACTTTGCCATCTGCGAGAAAAATCACAGACGGCAAAGAGCTCACTTTGCCGTCTGCAACAAAAATCACAGACGGCAAAGATTCTTTGCTGTCTATATTTTTTCCGTAAGATTATTTTCCGTCTGTGTTTTGTTTTGCAGACGGCAAAGTGAGCTCTATGCCGTCTGTATTTTTTGTTGCAGACGGCAAAGAGAAAGCACATCACATGTATCGATCACATGGATCGATGACTTGGCAACATCGTAGACACACATCCCACCCACCAGGCCGTCCACACACCACCCACCCACGATGCACACGCCCCCAGGTAGCACCCACGCGCCCCACGTCCTGTCTACCTTATCCCCATCCCCACCGCACGTTTCTCTCTCCCTCTCGTTTCTCTCCCTCTCGGTCCATCGAGCAAACCGACCGGCGCCCGCACCACCTCGACCACCGGCTCCGGCCAACAGCTCACCCCCCGTTCCCTGCCTCGCCGGCAACCACTTTGCCTGGTGGCCGCGGCCACTTCCCCCGTCGCCACCGTAGGCCTGCCGGCGCCCACCTCCACCTCGCTGGCCGCCATCTCGCCGGCCGGCCCGGGCAACGCTGGCCATCGTCTCGCCCGCCGGCCTCTGAGCCCCGTCGCTCGTCGTCCCCGGTGGCCCCGGCCCCGTCACCCCCGCAGGCCTCCGCCGGCCTCCAAGCCCCGTCGCTCGTCGCCCCCGGCAGCCTCCACGCCCCGTCGCCCCCGCTGGCCACCGGCGGCCCCGGCCCCGTCACCCCCGCAGGCCTCCGCCGGCCTCCACCCCCGGCACCAGCCCTGGCCTTGAGGTCCCGTGCCCAACTCGCGAGCTCCGCCGCGATAGCAGCCGAGGACTCCGCCTGGCGAGCACCGCCCATCCCCGACTCCCTTGCATGCCTCCCGAGCGTGGCTGGGACGGAGCCGCGCAGCTGAGCGGGTCCACACGGCGGCGCGACGAGCAGGACAGGGCGGCGGCGCGGCAAGCTGAGCACGATAGAGTGGCGCGGTGGGCATCGAGCTGGACGGTTGGGCGAGCAGACCTCTGCAGTGAAGAAGAAGGACCTGATTGCTTTTCCATTTTATGTTTTAGGGTCCTTTTTGTAAATTTTAAGGACTATTCTGTAACTTTAGTTCTCTCGCGGTCCGGTTTACATTTTGTACTCCTCTAATGTTGAATGAAAGGCACTAGAGACGGACTGGCGGACAGGCCTTTCCCTCTTAAAAAGATGAAGAAAGATTAGATAAGGTGCACTTGCATGCGTTGACAGCATCCTTTGGGAGCAACGCTGCTGTATTTTTTTAATTTGATCCATTCTTTGCGGTCTTTGATATACGAGGTTGAAGGCAAAGACGCAAATAGATCACGGCAAAGATGTAGTCTAGCTGACGGCAAAACCACTTTTCTTTGCCGTTTGTGATTTATAAGGTAGACGGCAAAGAAGTTTTGGCTGACGGCAAAGAATTTGCCATCTGTCAGATAAAAAGCTGACGGCAAAGTATTCTTTGCCGATTAATCTTTGCCGTCTGACTTTGTCGTCTGCTTTCTGACGGCAAACTCTTTGCCGTCTAGATTTAGGTCTTTGCCGTCTGTGATCCCCAGACGGCAAATTTCCTGTTTCCTGTAGTGTCCAGGCATTCAATCAATTCAATGAACTTCAAGAGATAATCACAAAAAGGGCAATATCATCAGACAAAGACTCTTGGATTATGGGTGGAACCACACAATTTGTTTCCTCTATGAGCATGTATAAAGCAATTACTGGCCCAATTCAGGCACATAGTATCTTTCAGATGGTATGGAAAACTGCATGCAGGCTAAGACACAAAATATTCTTTTGGTTACTGCTACATGACAAATTAAGCACAAGAAACATGATTAAACGTAGAAACATGCACTTAGAGGATTATAATTGTGCACTTTGCGCTGAGTCTATGGAGGAAACAAGCATTCATCTCTTCTGGGACTGCCAGTTTGCTGGGTATTGCTAGGACAAGATTGTTCCTAATAAACATAGAGGTACATCGACCTATGATGAGGTCATGTTCACTCTTCATGAAATTCCAAAAGGATATTGCCATGGAAGTGGTGATTATGGGATGTTGGAGCATCTAGATGACCAGGGATGACAAAATTTTCAGAAAGGCACCGATGCTCTATGGAACATGGAAGCTTTATCTCAGAGAAGGACTTGAAACTACTAGACTTCGAGCAAAGCAGAAGAAAGCTGATTTGATTACCAGTTGGATAGTATAGAATCTGTAAATTCTTCCATGTTTCCCGAAACTGGTGTTGGTTGATACACTTTAGTTTGGCTGTTTTTAGCCTTTGTAATTGTACTTTGTTTTATTTACTAATATAGAAAATACTGTGGAACGATTGTTCTACGGTTTTGGCTCAAAAAAGGTAATTTCACCGTGCATTGCTGCGGGAATAAAAAGATTAATTACACATGACTTACATATGAAGGAAAAGATCTAAATCGAAAGCTACCAATTTTAACATATAAATATTCGGTACTTGCATTCTGTGTAAATCTAGGCATTTCACAACCTTTAAGAAGTAAATAAATTAAATAATTATCTAGTCTACTACATATGTCCGGTGGCAAAAATAAACATATTGGTATGCTTTACATGGGATGAAAAAATGTTAGTATATGCTGAAGTGGGATGCTTGCATGTTGGGACAATTGGTGATAATGGAATAAGGTTTGAATGGGCTGAAAATATTGTTAGCGGATGCTGATGTGGCACACTTGGTGAGGTGGATAGTTTGCATGTTGAGAGAATTAGAAGTAGTGGAGATCAACTATTAAGGTATTATAGATTCCTCATTTCAACTTGGTGCCTGAAAAGATGATATATTTCTTTTTATTTTATTTTTATGAAAAGTTTGTTTCTATTACACCTACAGGCCAACTAAATCACCGGCACCGCATCTATTACAATGTTGTGTACATCAGATAGCCATATACATACATCTGACACAACCAAACCCGTGGACATCATTTGATAGAAATTGACTCAAAGTAATACAACATTTTAAATTTTGCTTCTCGGAACAGGGCACCAAAAATTGAATTATTGTAGTTGTCTCCAACTACGGCTTGTTTCAGTATCACTGGGTCTGTTTCATTTGCCCATTTAACGTGAAAATGCGGCGGGACAAGTGCAATTGGTAGAAAAATGTGTGGATAAACCCTTTTTTATCTTTTCAGCAAGGCTTTTCAAGGTTATGTTGTTTCCAAAAGGGTCTTTCAGCTCTTCATACAAGCTGGAACTTTGTATGGCTCATATGAAGCAAATTCCTGCGTATCGCGTGGAAACCCATTAGATGATCTACATCTTCCAAAGTGAGATGAAATAGCTTTCCGCTAATGATGAAGGAGTTACTTCCAAAATGAGATGAAATGACTTTTCCCCAAGGACGAAGGGATTATTAGCACTTAGCAGGTCACCCTCCATCCTCACATGCATATCTTTGCTTCCTGTGAGCATACCTGGTACCGTGCATATTTACAGATAGGAAATCGATCAAAAAATAGCAGAAAAAAGGATACCAGTGCTTTCTCTATTTTGGAACACAAGGAGTATTAAACAAATGAGCCACTGTCTAGCCCCTATAGCACACTGCAAACTCCTAGCACCATTGCATTGGGCGTTTTATTGTTGCGTAGCACCTAGGCATGTTCAACCACTCGCCTATTTTCTCCAATTATCTCTAATTCATGATTAGTTTTAACATGGCCCCTCTCACCTCCTCTTTTTCACATCAAAGGTAAGAGTATGTAATATATCCGAGTCGTTGATTTTATTAAGAGGGTCTGAGTAAGTCTTACCTTTACCTCCCATGTAAAAAAAGGAGGCAAGAGGGACCATGTCAAAATTGCTCTCCAGGATAAGTGTCATGGTTTTAATTAAAATTCAAACTAAAACCACGACACTTATTTTGAAATAGAGGGAGTAGTACGTACTTGCGTATAGGTGGTTGCTACTTGTGAGCTGCGTTGAGATGTTTCCTGAAGAGGAAGGGTAAAGCAACATAGTAACCTATAGTATTTCCCTTAGTAGAGAACCAAGGTTATAGAACCAATAGGAGATTCACACAAAACACCATCAACAGTACCTACACACACAAGAGCAAATACTTGCACCCAAAAGCAGGCAAGAGGATTGTCAATTGCGTTGTATTCGTTAATTATAAGGATGAAATCTGGTAGTAGTAAATAGATAAATTACACAGTGAAATATAAGTAAATAAATTACAGCAAGTAATTTACGGTTTTACTAATATGATTAAAATAGACCCCAAGGCCTTAGTTTTCATTAGAGACATCTCTCTCATAAAAATAGCATACAATGGGTAAACAAATTGCTGTTGGGCAATTGATAGGAAACCGCATAGTTATGACATTATTCATCGCATGATCATGTACACATGCATTACGCTTGTGACAAGTAGACCAACTCCTGCCTGCATCTACTACTATTACTCCACCTATCAACCGCTATCCAGAATGCATCTACGATATTAAGTTCATAAAGAACAAAATAACGTTTTAAGCAAGATGACATAATATAGACAGAATAAAACCAATTAATATGGAAAATCCCATAGTTTTCCCCTTATTAGCAACAATACAAATATATGTCTCGCTACCCCTAGGCGAGGACACCGCAAAACTGAACCTAATACTATGCACCACTTCCACTAAAGATCAAACCATCAACTTGGCCAAAAAAAACTCATAGATCGGAAAGCATTACATAGCTATAACAATCACACATAATAAAGTTTAGAAAATACTCAATTACTTTCAATGAATAATCTGATAATAAACCCACAATTCATCGGATCCCAACAGACGCACCGCAAAGGAAGATTATATCGAATAGAACTCCGAAGAGAACATTGTATTGAAGATCAGAGAGAGAGAGAGAGCTAATTACTATGGGCCCATAGGTCATGTGGGAAGTACTCACACATCATCGGAGGTGCATCAAGGTTGATGTAGAAGCCCTCCGTAATTGATTCCCCCTCCCACAAAGTACCAGAAAGGGCCTCCAGATGGGATCCCGGAAGAACAGAGACTTGCGGCGGCGAAAAATTTGTTTCGTTGGTGCTTCTGTTTTTTCAATATTATAGAATTTATAGCGCTGGAATTAGGTTAGACGGACCCATGAGGGGCCCACAAGACATCAAGATGTGCCCTGTTGTCTTGCCTTCTCCTCGTTTCTCTTATGGACTCCCTCTGAAGCTTCTAGGGTGTCTTATGTTCCAGAAAAAAATGTCAAAAAGTTCCGTCGTGTTTGGACTTAGTTTGGTATGGATTTTTTGCAGAACCAAAAACAAGCAAAAACAATCGCTGGCTCTAGGCACTAGGTTAATAGGTTAGTTCCTAAAAATAATATAAAATTGCATATAAAGTATATAAGATTGATAATATAATAGCATGAAACAACCAAAAATTATGGATACGTTGGATACGTATCAGTGGTATGGTAGAAAGAACGAGCGTACAATAGATTCATGGTTCCTTGAGTACATCTCTTGCAAAGTTGTAACCTCCTTAAGTGGTAGTGCCGACATGGTGGAGCTAGATGCGTCAACATTGAGGTAGGGGTGAGCGCCCATGTGTGGTTGCTAGGGCCAGTGTCGATGTGGGGCTGGAGACTGGTGGGGGTCGAGACCGGTGTTGGCGTTGAGCAGCCCCGGTGACGGCATGATGGGGGTGCACAGTGAAGCCCCGACCTGCGATGGGCGTTGTAGCTGGACCATGGTGGCTGCTGGTAGCACAGATTGGGGGAGTGTCCTGCCGAATGGCTGCAAGCTCCTGTAGGG